>NC_089228.1:49241298-49550973 GCF_963924675.1 Phocoena phocoena | reverse complement strand
GGTGAAATAACACACAATGGTCTATTTTTATCCTGGGAAGTAATGAGGAGCCCAACATAAAGGAGGCTGCAATGTGCACCTGTAGAGGAGAAGTGGGACGGAGGAGGGCAGGGCTGGGGGCTTGCTTTCTGGAGGGAGTGGAGCTTGCTTATTGACACCTCTACCTCCCAACCCAACCCCAGGGATAAATTACAGGACATGTCAGCATCTTAAAGGGAGACAGGGAGGCACCCCTAGAGGAACCAACTGGTTTCATTTTTAGAGTTCTCGTGGGGTTTTCGTCATCTCATCAGTAACTTTGAGCCCTTCTCTTTCTCATTCTGTCTCCAGCCAAAGGGGTTTCGGCGTTACTACAGCTCCCCCTTGCTCATTCATGAACAGTTTGGATGCATTAAAGAAGTTATGCCCATTGGTGAGTTGGGGCCCGGTGGGCTGAGCTGGGTTTGGAGCAGCAACGTCAGAGCTGATGGCTGCTCTTCTCCCAGGTCCCGATGCTGCCGTACCAGTGGGGGACCGGGGGCGGGTGGCACTCGTTTGGTGGCTAATTGGGTTATGGTTGTTTGTTTTGCTGGAGGAGAAACTTAAGGTGAACCAAATTCTCCAGAAATTTTTGTCCTCTCCCTGATGAAGCTTCAAAGAACCCAGGTCCAAAGGCCATCAGCAGCATGGCAGAGTGGAAGGAGCATGGAGCCTGGCATCCCATAGACCTGGGTCACAGCCCAGCTCCTCCATTGACCAACTGTGTGTCTGAACAAGCTACTCAACCTGTTGGACCCTATACGATGAAAACAGCAATGGCTGCTTTTCATAATTTTTTGTAGAAAATAGATATACATTATAGACCAACGCTTGGAAGGAGCTTACTGAATATTGTTTATTCTTTAATGAGGAAAAGATGTCTTATATTTTTAGGTATTTCTGGCTTGAATATATTCCTCAACAATATCCTTCAGTTCCATTTCTTCTCCCTTTCTGAAAATCTCTACATTTACGTTTGCCCTTTGGTGGTGGCAGGGGGAGCAACTTTTAAACTAGAAATTTACAAACTGGAAAGTTTTTAATTAGAAATCCCAGGAAGCCTGGTAATGTCCAAGTCTTTCAAAAAGGTTGCCTCCTACTGCAGACTTTGTGTCACGAGACTTCGTACCCTGGTGAGCAGGGCCTTTCACTAGAGGAGATAAAGCTGGGAAGAACCTTGGCACTGGAGTCCAGCGGGTGGATAACAAAGAGGAAAACCAGTCAATCAGCAAAGCTTTGGGAGCAGAGTGGGCTGAGTGCAGTGGAGGGACCTGGGAAATGGGCACAGGTCGTGGGGGGAGCACGCGAGGAAAGTTGACCACAAAAGCTCCATTTCCCCAGGGGTAAGAGGGTCTGTTGTGCAGGACCTACTTTTCGATGCCGTTAACCCAGGAGGTATGATAGGTGGTTGTCTGTCCCGACTGTGATATGAGGAAACCCTTCTCTCAGGTGAGCTTTCTCTTCTGCTGCAGCCTGCGGCAATAAGGTGGACCCTGTCTATGAGACCCTCCGCTTCGGCACCTCCCTGGCCCAGAGAACAAAGAAGGGCAGCTCCGGCAGCGGCTCCAGTTCACCTCACGGAACCTCGGTAATTGTCCTCTTCCTCCCTCGGGCAGTGTGGAGTGCGGGTCCCACCTAAATGCATCAGGCGGTGGGGGGCGGGGGGGAGTCTCTTGGGGGTCAGGCAGCCTTTAAAGGGAGCTCCAAGTGCCTTTGAGCCACTAAAGGTTAACCTTCTGGGGCCAACCCCCAGAGATCCTTTTACTTTCCTCCTAAAGACCACGCTCCTGGCCTCAGGCTCATTGACTCTCTCTCCCTCCCCCTCCCACCACTAGTAGCTTATCCGCTGACACATAGAAAGGTTCGACCCAAACAAGGGGCAGAAGCAGAGAAGTCCCAGCTGTGTCCAGTTCTCCTTCCAGCTACATCCCAGTTCAAGAATACAGCCATTTCTCACATCTTCTCAGTCCTCTCTCTCTAAGGCAAGATGCACCCTTTGATTTCTTTCACACAAACACTGCCCTCCCCGGAAGACGGGGGTGGCGTGGAGGCGGGGCGCTTCCCTCCATGTTTCACACACCCTCCCAAGCACCTCTCTCCTATGTTTTACCTGATCTAAAATGAGTGTTGTGTGCGTCTCTGTGACCTGTGTCGTCATCCTCTCTCTGACTGTCCCAACCAAAATTTCTGTGAATGCCCCAAGATGCCACACAACTCTGTAGCAGAGAGAAGGCTCCCCAGAGATGGGCCTGACCTGCCCGCATGAGCAGCAATGTCTGCTGCTGCGGTTCTGAGCTCTTGCTCATCACAGCAAGGAGACATCCTGAGAAACACTCCGCGGGAGACAGTGAACCTTTTCGCCTCCACGTTTGTGACTGATGCTATGAGCAGAAAGACCATCACAGGCATAAATAAGGGATGTCCAGTCTGCTTTCGTGTCTAAGACAGCTTTATTTCTGGCAATATCTCGACCCTACAGACTGGTTTTAGGGGCAAAAAGCATAGTTTGTTCAATGTCAATGATATGTTCGTTCATCATAGCCCACTTATACTTCCTGGCCCTGGTTCCATCTGTAAATATTTCTTGAAATTTTGCTCTGTGAAGGCTTTGTTCTGAGAGCTGCAGGGAGACAACGAGAGCTGCAGGGAGACAAAGACAAATGAAATTGTACTTAAATATCTGTCACTTCACGCTTTCCCCAGAGTCCAAATTGCCTCAGTGGAAGCAAACAGAAACAATTGATTGCTACTTTAACATGACTCTGCTTCCTTCCTGCAGGGTCGGTAGTAATGAACTTCAGCGTCTTGCCATCCTGGCAGTATTGTTATATCCTAAAGCGAACATATTCCCACATAGCAAAGGTTTATTTTCTTCCAGGGCTGTAGAGACATTTGCTTTACATTGTTGGGAAGTTGCTGCCTGGCTGTTTCTAAATCGTTAGGTTTCCTCTCATGTGCTTTCAAATGTTCTAGAATACAGAAGGCTTGATGGCTTTGGGAAGATCAGGAGAAACCACATTCGAAAACTTTCTAGGAGTTGGTTAGCTAGTTTAGGAATGATCTTCAGTTTTGTAAGATTATATTAACATGATAATAGCAACTTCTATTCAGAAATAGTGAGCTTCAGAGGAACAGGGTACAAGTGACTTAGAGACCCTGTGACATTTTTTTTTTCTTCTTTCTGATGTGTCATGAAAGGAAGAATGGCTGAAATAAATCTTAAAGTTAAATTGTAAGAAAAAAACAGTCTCAGGAAGGTGGTACTAAAGTACTCTAGAGCTGATGAGGAGAGTTAGGAAGGCAAACTTGTTCCTCTCTAGTAAGATATAAATAAATTGTTTTACAAATATGGCTCTCCTGTGAGGTCCCCTAAACTCCTCTTTTAAAGAGGTGAGAGATGCACAGATAGAAGTAGAGCAACTGACCCTTTGAAAGAGGCCATCTGTGGTGTAAATGTTTAATGACCAACAAGGGCTGAACCCTGATTTGTAGCATTTGCCAATTTCCATGGTGTAAATACTCCCACTGTGGCCAATTTCAAGCTACCAGTGTGATGACCCTAAAGGCTCTCACCAGCCCACGTGAGCTAGTCCAGCTACACTGCTGGGTGAAGCACAGTGCTTAAGAGATGAACCTAGAGAATGTTATGCTCAGTGAAATAAGTCAGACAGAGAAAGACAAGTACTGTCTGATATCACTTATATGTGGAATCTAAAATATAATACAAATGACGGATATGCAAAACAGAAACAGACTCACAGATATAGAAAACAAATTTATGGTTCCAAAAGGGGAAAGGGCAGGGAAGAGGGACAAATTAGGCATATGGGATCAACAGATACAAACTACTATACATAAAGTAGATAAGCTGTAAGGATTTACTGTATAGCACAGAGAATTATAGCCATTATCTTGAAATAAGTTTAATGGAGTATAATCTGCAAAGTACTGAATTATTATGCTGTGCATCTGAAACTAACATAATATTGTAAATCAACTATACTTTAAAAAAAAAAAAAGAGCATGGGCTCTGGAGACAACACCAGGGGTTCAAACCCCAGCTCCACCACTTACGAGCTCTGAGACCTCAAGCTGAGTTCTTGATTGTCTCTGGGCTTCAGATTCCTATCTGAAAAATAGGCCTATCAGAGGATTACTGTGAAGCATAAATGAGATGATTCATATAAAGTATGTAAAAACAGCACGTGCTAGATGATTGGTAACAATTAGCTATTTAGAGTGCTGCTTTATTATTGTTGTTGTCATTTCTGTAACCTAAATTCTAACTATGACCTCTCTTATACACAAGAAAGGGCAGAATTTGTTATTACAAAAGCAATTACTTTTCGCAGCAATGGAAATGGCATTGAACTCACACCTAAGTCATGCACCCCTCAGTAGTGCATCTTGTTCTCTATAATTAATATTTAACACTCACCTAGAAAGAGCTGTAGTTCTACTGACCATTTTAAGTGACAGGATGTGAGCAGGAATTCTGATTTCTCTCTGTCTCTTCCCGGGAAGTAGCCTAACTGTGGCCTGTGCATATAGGCACTCGTTCACCTGTCATGTGCCAACCCCAGAGCCTGCTCTGGACACTGGGAGGGAGGGACAGTGCCCGTAAGAGAGCACACAGCCTCTGTGAAGTTAACCAAACAGACAGAAGAGCAATGATGCGATTCTTAAGACAGTGTCATGTAAATTCCACCTTCGCTCTTCTACTGGTATCACAATCTCTGCTCAGTCGGCCCCTGAAATGACATTGCTCATTCCACTCTGTTCCCTCTTTTCAAGATTTCAGATCTTGTCGAGGTTCCTGAAGAGGCTGACGGGCCAGCAGGCGTGTACGGCCTACGGAAGCGTAGCAACAGCGGTAAGTGGGGGGTGTGGGGATCTAGCACCGCCCAGCACAAACGGGAATCACATCCGTCATCCAGGTCAGCAGGCAGGCACACCTGACTTCCAGGCCCCTCTCTCTGCCAGCTCTGGAATTCAATCCGGGCAAGTGTTTGATATTCTGGAGGGAAACCGGGCATAATCACTGGTGGATTTCAGTGATTTGGCTATAACATTCCCTAAGTTCTGTCTTCTGAGTTCTCATGCCATAAGGACATAGAGGTCCTTCCAGGCCTTTCTGTTAACACGTCACTTCCCCCACTGACCTACACTGGATAACAGAGCATCCCAGAGAGAACCAGTCCATGCTACACCGGAAGTACTCCAGGTGAGGGGTGGTGCCGGGGAGTGTGGGCCTCACCTGGGCTCCTTCCCAGCAGAGATAAATAAGACTCAAAGACTGATCTGCACAGTCTAGCCAGACATTCTTTATTAATATCGTTTAGTTTGCTAATAGCATAAGCCCTTCTTATAATAATTTCTAGAATACTTATTAGATGCTAACTACATGCTATTGCTTGCTAACATTGAGAAAGAACCTCCTCTTAAACCAGAACTTAAAGAAACATAACCAGCACCTTATGCCTGAGTCTCGATGAGCCTCTTGATGTCAACAGCTACTTAATTTCCACTCATTTATCCAAAAACTATTTATGAAGTATTTACTACCAGCAGCAAAACTACATAGGTCACAAAGCTGTCCTCAGGTCACTCATAACCCAGCACGGTTGCAGGTCCTGACCTGCATTGTTACCTTGGGCTGAATGCATTCTCCTGGCAGAAGTTATCCCTTGAAGCTCTAATACCCACAGGTGAAGCACCACCTTGGACAGATTTTCCACTTGACTAAATGTCCCTGCCATTTCCAGACTGGAAGCAGGACTTCTACATCAAATACCCCATAGCTGCTTTGTCAGCTGCTGTCTTACAAGGTGTCACTTCACTTCCTTAGCTCTAGGAATCCATTCATTCTCTTCTCTAGTTAGGATGGGGCCTCTGCGATTCCCTCAGGCAGTGCCCCATGACCCTCCTTTCTAAATAAGCATCAGCGTCCATTAGGACCCCCTTTGCCAAGCCCACCCACAGCTGCTAAAGCACACTGCTAGGGTAAGAAGTCTTTGGCATCAAATGGGGAAAACACTACTTTCAGATCAGTGCAGACATCCGTCAAGCACTTAGCAGTGCCATTAGAAAGACAAATCAGAGAGTGCCAGCTGCCAGAGGACCTCGTGGCAGAGCAGGACCTGCTCACTTCTGCAGCATTGCCCACTTCTGTCCAGCATTGCAGATCCAGCAACTGAATTTGGTGAGCAGCCCTGGAGTTTGTCAGTATCGTAGGACCAGACTCACCAGAGGCTGGAATGTAAGCCAGAGCTGCATTTCAGTGCTGCAAGTCTGTCAGCTGTTCTGTCCCCTGAGTCTGAGTTCTGCCTGCCTTCTTCCCCTGACGCTTCTCACCAAATCGCAGGGGGCATCCTCATCATTAATCGCACTGGACGTATTTGGTCCTTGGCCCCTCCTTGCTGTGGAGGTAGATGCTGGACTTCACTTAGTGACCATGTGGTCTTCAAGAGACCTAGCCTCTCTCTGCTTCAGTCACCTCACCTCTAAAATGAGGATACTAATAACACAAATCCATAGGGTGTTGTGATCTTTAAATGAGATAACAAAGGTAAATACTATCTGTACACTGATGACTCTAAAACTTCATTCCTAGCATTAGGCCTCTTTGCTGCCTCTGGATGCCTGTAGCCTACTGGAAACGGCCGTCTGAATGGAGAACAGGCATCTTCAAGTTAACACACCCAAATGGACTCTTGATTCCCTCACTCACCCCCCACCCCCGCCTACCAAAACCAGCTCTTCCTCAGTTGCTCCTGCTCTGTTGTAGGAACACCATTTTACTAGATGATCAGGCCAAGACTTTTGGCATCAGCCTTGACACCCTTCTTCTCACACCTCTTATCCAGTCTGTTCGCAGATCTTATCTGCTGCTCTCCAAAATCACACCCAGCATGGGCCCACATCTTCCCTCTCTGCCTCCACCACCCTAGTCCAGATTTACGGATGCTGTCGCCCATTCCTCAGTAGCTGAGGTCTCTTTTTGCCCTGGGAATTTCTTCACTCAAAAATGGTCTTCTGGGCTTCCCTGGTGGCGCAGTGGTTGAGAGTCCGCCTGCCGATGCAGAGGACACAGGTTCGTGCCCCGGTCCGGGAAGATCCCACATGCCGTGGAGCGGCTGGGCCCGTGAGCCATGGCCGCTGAGCCTGCGCGTCCGGAACCTGTGCTCTGCAACGGGAGAGGCCACAGCAGTGAGAGGCCCGCGTACCGCAAAAAAAAAAAAAAAATCTTCTTAGGGTTTTATTATGTGAACAGCTGTATTTAGGGATCATCAATATGAAGTACCATTGCTATTAATGAAGTCATCGTCAGGTCACAAAGTGTCAGAGATGCAGCCTAGAGCCTCACTAATCCACATGTGGCCCGTGGACCAGCGGTCTGGGCAGAACTTGAGAGCCCGTTAGAAATGCAGAATCTCAGGCTGCCCCAGACCTGAAAAATCAGAATTTCCATATGGACCTGTGATTCATATTCTTGTTAACGTTTGAGAAGCCGGATTAGAGGCCATTTAGTCTAACCCCTCTCCTCCAATATACACACACAAACAGGGACACACAGACATATACACGCAACAAATACTGGATAGATAAGGAAATTGAGACGTGGAGTAATACACTCAAGGACACAAAGTTGATGATTTGCTGTCTCTTTCATGTTAAGGGGCATTTTCACAGTCTTATTCAAAGCAATCTGTTGAAAGAACTTAGTAAGGGATAAACCTCTAAAAAGCTTTGGAGATCTATTAACTATTCCTTTGATCAGCCGTAGCTTTCTTCATGTGCACTCTGAGAAGCAAGAGGGATTAATTATGCATCAGTTTGCTTCAAAACGTGTTCCTTTGATTTGGATTTAATGCTCTGTCCATGTAGTTTGAGAAACAACATAGAGAAAACACCCTGCTTATATATAGTCCAAGTTCCCACTCATCGTCTCACATTCTTGGCAAGGAGAGCCTCCGGTTCTGCTTTACCAGCTTCATGTATGTTCTAAAATGTACGCAGAGCACACAGGTATTATTTCTGCCAGCCGGATGTTATGTCAAAATCCTCGAGAAATATTTCCAAGGCCACCTCAGAAGAAGGTACAATTCATACTCATGTCTTTAGTGCTAAGAGTGCAGTCTCTGCTTTCTCTCTTATATTATAAAAGCTCTTGGGCAGGTCTGAGTGTTTCTGGTGGTTGTTTTCAACCCTATTCCTGGGTGCATCAGAAATACACATGGGCACATTTGTTGGTCTTCACCTTTGGCTTAACTGCCAGAAACTCCACTGGAAGCAAGGTCATGAGCAGAGAGAGACTCATCTATCTAATACATAGCTTCAAAATGACAAAAACTCAAGGAGAAATTGACAGAACTATTAGGAAATTGGCATCGCGCTTCATAATGAGAGTTTTTTAACACTCCTCTCAGTCACTGGCAAATCAGATAAACAAAAAGATTCAGTACAGACATGGAGGATCTGAGGACGCACTTGACAATCCAAATCTAACTGACTTTAAAAGGATGCTCCAAAAGAATATATAACTGAATCACTTGGCTGTACACCTGAAACTAACACAATATTGTAAACCAACTCTACTTCAATTAAAAAATAAGATAATATAAAATTAAAAGGACACTCCATCTAACAAATGGGAAATTCACATTCTTCTTAAGAATGTATGGAACTATTATAAAAATTGCTGACACTTCCCTGACAGTCCAGTGGTTAAGACTCCGCACTTCCACTGCAGGGGGCATGGGTTCAATCCCTGGTCAGGGAACTAAGATCCTGTATGCCACACAATGCAACAAAAAAATAAATAAAAATTGCTCACCTACTGGACCATACTGCAAGTTTCACACATTTCACAGAATTAATATGATACAGAACACATCTTTCTGACTACAATGTAAACAAGATAGAAATCAATATTCAAAATATAACTAGGAAAACCCATACTTTAGGAAATTAAAAACATATTTTTAAAAAGCTCATATGTCAAAAAAAGAAGTCATAATGAAAATTGAAATATATTTAAAGCTGAATAATAATGAAAACACTACCTATCACAACTTGTGAGATGCAGCAAAAATTGTGCCTTAGAGTATTTAGCGCTAAAATTATTCCACTAAAAAATAAAAGCTGAAAAGTAATAATCTAAGCATCATATACAAGAAGTCAGAAAAAGAAATAGAACAAACCCAAAGAATGCAGAAGGAAGGCATTAATAAAAACGAGAAGAGGGCTTCCCTGGTGGTGCAGTGGTTGAGAGTCTGCCTGCCGATGCAGGGGACACGGGTTCGTGCCCCGGTCCGGGAAGATCCCACATGCCGCGGAGCGGCTGGGCCCGTGAGCCATGGCCGCTGAGCCTGCGCGTCCGGAGCCTGTGCTCCACAACGGGAGAGGCCACAACAGTGAGAGGCCCGCGTACCGCAAAAAAAAAAAAAACGAGAAGAAATTATTAAATGACACAGGTAGGTCAATAAATTCTAAAAACAGTTCTTTAAAAAAAAATTTACAATCACTAATAACTTTATAAGAATAAGAGAGAGAGAGAGATGAAGCAAAAAGTAATTAAAAAGGAGGAATGTAACAGAGGTTGACAAGAAAGAATCTTATGACAAACTTCATACCAATACATTTAAAACTTTTTAAATGGACAGATGCCAAGAAACTTATCAATGACTGAAGTCTGACTCAAGAGGAAACAGAAATACGTAGAGAACTTGACTTTGCTTCCAGTTATGTTGGAAACACTCAATGTTTTAAGATTTTGCACAACAAAAATACCAGGCCCAGACAACTTTATCCCAGACAACTTTATCAATAAATTCTACCAAACATTTTTTAAAATATATTTATTTATTTATTTATATTTGGCTGCTTTGGGTCTTCGTTGCTGCGCACAGGCTTTCTCTAGTTGCGGCGAGCTGGGGCTACTCTTCGTTGCGTTGCACAGGCTTCTCATTGTGGTGGCTTCTCGTTGCAGAGCACAGGCTCTAGGCACACAGACGTTAGTAGTTCTGGCACGTGGGCTCAGTACTTGTGGCTCACTGGCTCTAGGGCGCAGGCTCAGTAGTTGTGGTACACGGGCTTAGCGAGCCACAACTACTGAAGACCGCGCACCTAGAGCCGGTGCTCGGCAACAAAGAGAAGCCACCGCAATGAGAAACCCGCACACGGTGACGAAGAGTAACCCCCGCTCGCCGCAACTAGAGAAAACCCACACGCAGCAATGAAGACCCAATGCAGCCAAAAATAAACAAATAAAGAAATTTATTTTTAAAAAAACATTTGAGGAAGGTAAAATTTTCAGATTACATAAGCTCTTTCAGGACAACAGGAGGTGCACAGGAGGACAGGCAGCAGCATTCTCTAACTTAATTTATGGGACTGGTATAATACCTCAAAATCAAAGGAAGACAGCATGAGACAAAATCGCTGGCTAGTCCCCCTCGTGAATATGGATGCAGAAATCTGAAATAAAATCATCTTAGTGCACTGAATCCAATAATGCATTTTAGAAAAGCAGTGCATAATTACCAAGTTGAACTTATTCTGGGGATGCAAATGTGACTCAATGTCAAATAAGCTGATAATGTAACTTGTACATGACCAGGTTAAAGAAGAAAAACCAAATCATCAGCTTGAGGCAGACATGGGTCTCCCAGGACTGCAAAGTAAAAAATAAAGACAGAATATAGAAAAGGGAAAGAGGAAAGCTCTTTGAGGACTAGCAAAAACTAAAGATTCATTTTGCATCTGTAACATTAGAAAATATGCCTGTGTAATGGACATAGATTTTGAGTGTGTCCATGGGTAAAATCAACAGCCAAATAGATTTTGAGTGTGTCCATGGGTGAAATCAACGGCCAAATTATTTTTAATGAAATGAATTAAAAGTACCAAACATAAAAGGTGTCTGATACATTTTTTTGGTAAAATAGTTACCTTTCTTTATGCCTTTCCCCTCAAATCAAAGTCTTAGAAATAGCCAGAAGGAATGGGTTTTTTAAAAAACTCATTTTTTTTGGCAGTGTTCCAGTTCTGTTTGCAACCATATAGCTGAAAACACATTGGGAGTCACTTCAAATAATTTTCAGCATAGTTCACAAAATGATACACATTTTTGTGATGGCTAATGGATAGTCAATGAAAAGCTAAAATAATGTGAAATTACAAAATTATAAAATCAGTCAAACTGAATATTGCATATGTACCTTATGTCATCCCCCTTTTAGATCAATCAAGAATTTTCTAAGATGCTCTTCCCATGTTTCCATTCAAACATTCAGTATTCTTTAAATGTATCCAGTTTTATACTTATGGAATCAAATTATGCCAAGATTTCAGGTAATCACTTAAAACCAGAGAAGAGTGTTGCTCGTCTCTACTCTTAAAACCGGGAAGTTGCGTAGCCAAATATTGAGGCAGACAAGGCCCTTCATTTTCCATTTTCCTACAAAGCCGAGTGCCTCCGGTGACTGCATATTGGCTTCCTAGGGATAATGGAATTGCACCCACAGGCTCTGGAACTATAAACCATGGGCAACAGATGTTTGCTAAGCATCAGTACATTTACAGGGGCTCTTGTTCTGAAGTGTGTTTCCTACATCACAGTTATTGAGTCCATTTTAAGGACAGTGGAGATTGTCGATGCACTAAATGAAAGAGGATACAGAGCTTTCCGTGGTGTGTTTCTCTTCCTCTGCTGGTATCCTTGATCCTCTGAAGGAGGACCAAAGGGAAGACTAATGTGTTTTTTTGTTGTTGTTTTGTTGTTGGTTTTTTTTTTGCGGTATGCGGGCCTCTCACTGTTGTGGCCTCTCCCGTTGCGGAGCACAGGCTCCAGACGCGCAGGCTCAGTGGCCATGGCTCACTGGCCTAGCCCCTCCGCAGCATGTGGGATCTTCCCAGACCGGGGCATGAACCCGTGTCCCCTGCATCGGCAGGCGGACTCTCAACCACTGCACCACCAGGGAAGCCCTAATGTGTTATTTTTGAATGTCAAGTCATCTAAAAGGTAGATTAATTTCAACACTACAACCCTATTGTATAGACTCGGGAACACTTGCTACCTTTTATTTTTATTTAAGGAAGATACATGATGTTGGTCTCTGAGATAATTGTGACTGATTGAACTAGCTAAGGCAGAACCCCCCATACCCATCAGGGACCTCCCACAGCTGTGTGTGTGGACAGTGAAAACTCCTGCCCGTTGTAAGAAGCCTTTTTCTTCAGCGAAGGCCACAGAGTGGCTGCTTAAATGCAAAAGGCAGAGAATTATGTATTCTAAGAACAAACTAAATGAGAAACCACTATTTAATTTTCTTTCTCAACAGCAGCCCCAATGCATTGACAATAAGAGATTGAGAAAGTATTTTGAAGTTTAAAACTAAAGCTTTACTCTGCAAATGGAATGTAGAAATCATTAAGAAACTAGAGTCAAGATATTGAATAGAGATCAAAGAATCTGATACTTGAAAAACTGAATTCAAATGCAGTTAATTTGGGCCATACCTCACCTACCATCCCCTTAACAGATGATTTGATACATTTAACAAAGATTAATAACATGGTTTCTGCTCCTGAGAAGAGCTCTGCCAAATGAGACCAAGCAAATCAGGAGGATGCGTGCTGGCCTGGAGGCCTGTATGAAGGTGTGGGCCTGCAGAGAGGGTGGTGCAGGATGCTCAAGGGAGACGGGGAGCATCACGTGGAAGATGACACGAGAGCTGGGTCACTGAGGATGAGGAAAAGGTGGGGAGAGGTCAAGTCGAAGGTATGGTGCTGGGAATAAATAAATAAAGCTGCATCTTTCAAGCATGTTTCCAAAACATGGTGACTGGATTAATAAAGCTCCTGCTTTTTCTTGTCTCCTTCAGTGTTCACGTATCCAGAAAATGGCACTGACGATTTCAGAGACCAAGCAAAGAACATAAACCACCAGGTATTCATAGATGTCTTGGAAAACAGACCAGACAGGGTCCTTAGATCATTCTGTAGGTCACCACCCAAGTGGGTCATGAAATGGATTTAGGGGGGCCCAGACCAGCATTTTTAGAGAATAATGTAGCATAAGGTACATAGCGTAGACAGCATTGAGCAAAACAAATACTACAGGGCATCCAGGGTACAAAGGATAAGCATTACACTGTATGCTTTTGTTTCTGTTATGTAGTCACATACAAGTTGATATATGCTCTACAGTGTATTAATTATATAATTATGTAATATATTATGACTATTTTAAAGTACATAAGTATATATTTATTACATTTTATGGTAATTTACATATGCAATTAGAACAGAATAATATTTCATAAAGTACTTGAGCTTCGGATAGCAGAGCGAATCACAAACAAAAAGAATGTAGTTGTGTGCAACTTGTGTTTATGTTTTCTATATATGGCATATATTTATTATATTATGCATTTAAATGTATTATACAATTATGTATTACATATATAGTGTATACCTATACAACATATAATATGTCACATATTATATAATTTTAAATTATGTATGTTATAAAGCATAAACATTTATATAGGATTAACATTTATGTAGTTAATAATAATAGCTAATGTTTACACAATACCTGTAAGACTCTTGTATAGTGTACAAATTGGGGACACAATGGAATCGACCTCACAGGGCTGTTGTGAGGTTTGAGTATGCTAATCCATGTACCATAATACCTGGCACACAGTAAGCCATCAAAAATGGTAGCTTTTATCATCTTTACTGCAAAGTTTCATAACCAGTAGATGGTGATACCATAACATAAATTAAATCAGTCTAATGCCCAAATCTGTAATTTTTCCACAACATGAATGAACGAATTTCTGGATGAATATACCCAGATCCCTTTGATATGCTAGATAAAGAATTGTAGGCTAACTGAAAAAAGTCTATTTTAGGAAATGGAAGTTGTTTACTACTATTCACATGTCTCCTGTCTATAGAGAGAATATTCTCTTGCCTGGACCCACCTTTCGTGAACAACTATATCAAAGAAAAAAATTGATTTGAAGAAAATTGCAGTATTTCTGACAAAGAACTCTACATAAATGTTTCCAAATAGTTTGTGGTGAAATCAAACTCAGCCAGGAAATTAAAAATAAATCTATGTTTGGAACAAAGTATTTAATAACATTTAGGTATTTTAACACTTAAGATCCATACACTGGAATTACATTTAACTTCCCCATTTCCTATTTTCTTTCTTCTCTCTATTTCTTCCTCCTTCCTTCTCTCACTTCTCTTTTATTTTCTCTTTCAGGGACCTCTTTCCAAAGACCAATTACAGATGAACACCTATGTTGCCTTGTACAAATTTATACCACAAGAGAATGAAGATCTGGAAATGAGGTAAAAATATTTTTAAAGGAAAAAAAGAATGAAAGAAAAATTTTAAGTCAGTATCGTTTCATGTGAAAATATATAATTCAATCTGCGCTCCCTCCAAGTGTCTTAGAGCAACGACTGTCAAATGTTAGTGTGCAGGGCTGGTGAACACAGATCGCTGGACCTTATCCCGGGAGTTTGTGACTCAGCACGTCTGGGGTGGGGCTTGAGAATCTGTATTTCTAGCTGGTCTGCAAGTGGTGCTGATGCTGCTGGTCCAGGGACCACGCTTTAAGAAGTGCGGTTAGGGCTTCCCTGGTTGTGCAGTGGTTAAGAATCCGCCTGCCAATGCAGGGGACACGGGTTCGAGCCCTGGTCCAGGAAGATCCCACATGTCGCGGAGCAACTAAGCCCGTGCGCCACAACTACCGAGCCTGCGCTCTAGAGCCCACGAGCCACAGCTGCTGAAGCCTGTGTGCCTATAGCTGTGCTCCGCAACAAGAGAAGCCACTGCAATGAGAAGCCCGTGCACCACAACAGAGAGTAGCCCCTGCTCGCTGCAACTAGAGAAAGCCCGCGCGCAGCAACAAAGACCCAATGCAGCCAAAAATAAATAAATTAAATTAATTAATTAATTTAAAAAGCAGTTAGCACATCGTCACCAGAGCTGCTGCTGGGAGTTTTCATGAAGGTTGAGCAACAGATGCACTTGGCATCCTGTGGGGTCCAACAGGGAACCAAAAATGTGTACTTAATGCCCAAATTAACACTGATTGACCAATCAAATTAAAACTCTTTGTTCACCCTGCTGGAGACTGGCAGCTCCTCCTGGCTCCTACCCGGAGCTACTTCTGTTTCAGGAACCATCCCACTTCATGGTAACTGAAACGAGAGGACAGGTGAGCCTCAGGGCCCTCACGAGGTCCTTCTCTGGACCACAGTCTCTTCGCGTTTCAGGGGTAGTGTGACTGGAGTCAGTCCTGTGTTCACACCCTACTTGCTGTGTGACCTTAAGCAGTGTCTGAACATCTCATTACTCTGGTTTCCTTACTTATAAACGAATAATAATGACCGTTTCCCCTTAAGGCACTTGTGAGGGTGAAATGAATAAGGTTCCTAAAACATACAGCACCATCGTGGTAAACACTCAGGAACTGGTAGTCAGTAAGGTGTTTGCAATGTCGTGTTCACTGGCTTATATCAAAGAAAAGAACTCACTCCTTCCCTCCATTTATGACCCAAAACACAAGTAATCTCAGGAGAAGGCTTTGGTGTTTTCCAGTCCTAGAGCAGGATACAAGGGGCTGCTTTTGTAGCCACATGGGCCCTTAGCGATGGGTTCTCTCCTCTTCTGAAGAGCATGGAGAGAGAAATCAGCACAGAAGACCACTTAACTGTCACAGTATTAGGGAAATAGCCTCCATTTCTGTGGCGGACTCCACTTGTCCGAGTGCCGTGTAGGTCAAGTTATCAGTCGCCGATCATCCCTGAAGATGACTCTGGAACGCCTTGTCTCCACCCTGGAGCTCTTTGAACGTTTCCGCATCTCAGGTCTGTGCCATTTCCCCGGCATGGTCCCTCTGGCTTTTGCCTGAATATAGTTCCTCCTCAGTGAAATCAGCCTTCTCTTCCACTTTCCCCAAAGCCCCTTAAAAGGAGAGAGCTACCAAAAACCTCCATTTAGACCCTGTTTCCTGGGGCCCATATGCCACCGGGGTCAACGCTGGCCGCTCAGCTGCCCCTCCTGGTGCATCACCCAGCGGGACTCCGTAGCAGATGTGGGTGTCCTGCAGGAGTCTGGGAACACCCCCGCTCACACCCAAGGTCAGTTTTCATTATTCGTCTGTGGTCTGCTTCCAGTTGATTCTTGGATCTTTCCAGGGCAGAGTTCAGGCCTGGTTCCTAGCTCCTGAGATTCCTTCAGACAATTGGGTTATTGTACATCTGAATGTTCTCCATCCTTGAGGAAGAATCACCATGCTGGACTCACTGGCTGGAGTTGTAAACATTACCTAAACAGCCTGGCTTAGGTGCAGCAGGATGAGATGGCATTTGTCAGGTGAAGCCCTATTCCATCAAAGATACAGCAGACTCTGCTAGGCAGAGCCTGCCTAGAATTCATCACTGAGGTGGTGCCTTGCCCTCAACTGACAGTCCACGTTAACCATCTGCTGATGAAGACAAGGGTGACTTATATTTACTTTGCAATAAATAGTATACTGGGTCCTTCTTGAGATTATCGTTTGGGTGTCTAGAGTTTAAAATTTAACAACTCCCCTTTATGCAGATCCCACAGTTTTGTATTAGAAGATTGTTCTGAAGTCGTCAGATGGAAAAAATAACTCCAGAGAAATCTAGACTATTACTGGGGTACTGAGGAGTAAAGTCTAGCTGCCTGGCGGTGGTCGTAAGTTTTTGTGCTTAGGTTAGTCGGTTACAGGCCTTTAAAAGTCAAGTTGTCTGGTCACGAATCAAACGTTTACAGTCTGCTTCGAGGCAGACCAGGACTGTTCACTCCCAGAAGTGAAATGTCTGCGTTACATAGACTGCAAGATTGGAGTGATAAATCATACTCATTTTTTTTGTAAAGAGATTGTAGGTTCCCATTTTAAAAGCCAAGCTCTTGATTTAGAATGTGTAAGGCAATGCTTCGGGGATTTAGTATCATTCCTTGAATGAACTGGTGCTTTGTGAATTATCTTTTTCTCCTTAAACCATGCGGTAGAAAAAAATCCTTTTAACAAAATACCATTCTCATCTCTATTTTCTGACAATAGGGCATCTTACCTAACTTTCTGAACCTCTGTTTTCTCATCTTGAAAATAGTGATAATAAGCCCTGCCCTCATAGGATGGCTGTGATTAAATAACATAGTAGGAGCTTAATAATATTGGTTCCAGTCAGTTCTGTTCATACTCCAGAGGTAGGTGCTTCCTTTTCAGACTTAAGAAGTGAGAGAGAAAGAATGACATACAACATGGATTCACCGAATGTTTAGGAATAAAGAGTGGGCATCACTTGACCTGGATTTAAGCCCTAGCCAAGCCACTCACTTAGCTGTGTGACCCCCATGAAGCCTGAGAAAGTTCCACAAGCCATCTGAGCCTCTGCTTCTACACTTGTGAAAGGAGATAATCATTGTGCCTTTCTTAGATCTGCTCATGACACTCAATCTTTGTTTAAAACTCTCTAATGTCCTCCCACTTCCTTGGGTCAAGACTAGAATACTTACAGGGACCTCTGGGACCCGTACAGTCTCATCCCTGGTGACTTCTCTGCTTTGTCTTGCACCATTGTTCCCCTCACCTCTCTGCTCCATCTTCTGTTCCCCAAAAGGATCCCACTCTCACCTGCCAAGGACTTTTTCTTCCTGCAGTCTGCTCCTCCTCTCGCCTCAGCCTCCTAGCCACGCACCACCACCACCATCTCACACACACACACACACACACACACACACACCTGCTTCCAGTTGACTGTTACGCACCCACTGGATCTCAGCTCCAATTTCTCTTCCTTAGTGCAGCCTTTCTTGATAAGCACAACCTGGGTGATGAGATCCTCTGTTACATACTTTCGTGACACCATATTTCTTTTCTTCAAAGTACTTATCTCATCTTGTATCTATTATTTCTTGAGTTACTTGGTTAACTTCTATCTCCCTTGTAAAGCCCATGAGAATGAGTCTGTATCTGCGAACACTTCTGTCCCTGGAGTGTAGTACAGTTCTTGAGATATAGCAGATGCTTAATAAATATTTCATGAATGAATGGATGAGTATTGTGGAGATTAAATGAATGAACCAATGTCGTGCCTGGCATATACAATTAGTGGGCAAAGAAAGTCCATGATAACATAATGGAAACTATAAAAGAGGAAGCAAACCCAGCTCAGAGGGTTTAACCAGGACGTGTTTCCTGGAGGAGATGGGCTTTGAGCCCAGGATGAATATGATTTGTCCAGAAGAAACTGTAGAAAAAGAGACCAAAAGTAGCCATAGGCGTATTCACAAAGAACAAGAGTTTAAGACAATTTGGCAGAAGCCCTGCTAAGCCAAATGCAGTTTGGGCATGGAGGAGTGAGCCTTAGAGAGGAGGAACCCAGAGTGCTACCCCCTTATTCTTAGGGCAGTGGTACTCCTCTTAGAATTTCTGTGGTCCCATCACTGGTCTCCAAACACTGTCTAAAGGCAGAAGCTTCACACAGTCAGCTTTGCTACAGTTTCAGGGCAAACTTCCTTCATAAATTCATCTGCTATTACCTCCCCAAATCTCTGGAGCTTTCAGATCATGATAATCTTCCCACCGTCATGGGCAGAGAGCAGGAGAGAACAAGGGCATAGGGCAGAAAGGAGCAGTGTCTAAGAGTCACACCTGGGGCTGCCTTCCACCTCTGACACATGCTTGCTACATCAGTTTGAGCAAACTGTTTAATCTCTTGCAGCCTCCATTTTCTCCTTCCTAGGGAGACAGAGTATTTAATGAGATAATGTAAAAAAAAAAACAGTGAGATTTCATGCCCAGGACAGAGTGAGGTGCACAATATATATATATATATATATATATATATATTTTTTTTTTTTTTTTTTTTTTTTTTTTTCTGGCTGCGTTGGGTCTTCGTCGCTGCGCACAGGCTTTCTCTAGTTGCAGCGAGCGGGGGCTACTCTTCATTGCAGTGCACGGGCTTTTCATTGCGGTGGCTTCTCTTGTTGCAGAGCACGGGCTCTAGGCACGTGGGCTTCAGTAGTTGTGGCACGCGGGCTTTCAGTAGTTGTGGCTCACAGGCTTTAGAGCACAGGCTCAGTAGTTGGGGTGCACGGGCTTAGTTGCTCCGTGGCATGGGGGATCCTCCCGGACCAGGGCTCGAACCTATGTCCCCTGCACTGGCAGGCGGCTTCTTAACCACTGCATCACCAGAGAAGCCCACACAATATATTTTAGATACCTTCTCTTCATAATTTGCATCATTTCACAATATGTTTTATTTCCTGGTCTTCTGATCAATTACCCTAAAGATATATAGTAGAAAAAACACAGTTTAAGTTTCTGTCTCACCTTTGAGCACATCCAAGGAGACTTTATCTAATTGGTCTGGTGATAAGGATGCTGTGACACCCTGTCCCTCATCTTCTGAGTAGGTTTTGTGGTTGCTGACATGACATGCTCTAGGTATGGAATTTCACCACTGATACACAAGTTGTGATGCCATCATGCAGGGCTCTCCAGCCCGTTGCTGATGATTTGAGGTCTCGTAACGTTAAAGAGGCACCCGGGTTCCTCTAAGTGTAATGAGCGTGTATAGTAGATAACTTTCTGTCATTAAGGGTCTTAGACAATTTCCACCAAAAACCCTTACTATCAGGTTTTTGAGGAGTCCTGAAAATTACACTTTATGGAATGCCAGCTTAATTCATGAGCAAAGCTTTTTAAAATGCTAGTTGAAATACAAACTGGAGAACCCCATTATAATCAGGACTGACTTCACTATCATGCTACACTGCCTTGTGAATTCACAAAGGTCATGTGTCAGTCATTCTGGCCAAGTGTGTATGTGTGTGACGCATCACATATGCACATACACTCCCACACACTCACAGTCAGATACACACAAACTCACACACAGTCACACACTCACACACATACATGCGCACACTCAGATACACCTGCATTTTTACACACACATATTAGCAAAAGCTTGATAACCCATGCTTAGCCTTTTGATGAAAGTAAATCCTGCCCTCCACATTTACACTGTAACCAGCCTCATTACCCTCACTGCTTCTGGATTCAGAAGTCTGCAAAACATTCATGGAGATATCAGTTATTATTCACACCAATGCATCTTTTTTTTTTTTTTTTTTTTTTTTTGGCGGTACGCGGGCCTCTCACTGTTGTGGCCTCTCCCGCTGCGGAGCACAGGCTCCGGACCCGCAGGCCCAGCGGCCATGGCTCACGGGCCCAGCCGCTCCGCGGCACGTGGGATCCTCCCGGACCGGGGCACGAACCCGCGTCCCCTGCATCGGCAGGCGGACTCTCAACCACTGCGCCACCAGGGAAGCCCCATCTTTTTAAAATCAATAAGAATAACTTTAGTGGCTTTGCCAAGTCGACATACCATTTAAATAATCAGCAGATGTAAAAAACTTTGAGTAAGCACAAACTCCTAAAACACGGTAGCGACTCTGAAATAAAAGATCTAGAATAAATAAAAGACTCTAAGGTTCAAATACATATTTTAGTGACCATGCCTATTCCAAAGAATCCATTTTGGTTTTCCACATCTAAATCATTTTCATTTTTATTATTTGTCCCCAGACAGATTTATGTGATAATGGCTGTGTTTCATAAGGGGGAAAAAAAGAGAGGAAAATAATTCTTATGGGCCAAGAGGGGGAATGAGGAAACTGCTGTTCGAATATTATTAAATATTAAGGGAGATACAAATTAATTGCCACTCCATGTGTGTGTGTCAGAACACCTAAATTTGGGGGCCTTAAAAGAAAAACATATCTTCTTTTGTGACTCCAAATTAGATTCCTGATTTAGAGTCTTGAGTTGCCAGATTCTTTCTTGGAAGCAGTGAGTCCTGGATTTTTCCATGGATAAGTCTGAACAAAGCCAAGCAACCCATTGTCTCATTAGCTAATATTCACAAGAACCTCTGGAGATGGGATGGCCTGAATTCACCTCTTCCTGATTTATTGAAAGCACCACTGAAAATCAGGTTAAAAGGGATTTTAACCCTTGTATGGCTGTTTCCAGGATTTGTTTCATCTACCCACCACTCATCACGTGGTGTACGAGCACGTACTCTCTGCAGGGTGAACAGTTCGCAGGCCCTGTTCTCAAAGAGTTCCAGCGGCCATAAGGCTGAGAGCCCTAGACAAGAAAGTGCCTCCAATGTGAGGTCTTGTGGGCGGGGATGTAGTCCAGGATGCTGCTACTGCACCTGAAGAAGGCGTTGAGGCATCACCTAGGAAGAATCAGTGCTTCCGACCACATCACCCCACTGCAGATAGGATTGTGACCCAAAACTTAAAAGGAAGAGAGAAAGAAAACTGATATTTAGGGAGCATCTACTATGTATCAAGTTCTTTACAATACATCATTTCATTTAATCTTAAAAAAAAAAAGAAGGCATTGAAGCAGCCTTGGGAAGCCAGGGAAGACTTTTCAAGCAGGCGGCATCACGGCCTAGCCAAGGCTTCCAGATAGAGGGGACATGGGTGCCTGTGCGGCTTAGATACTGAGCAGTCATTCTATTCTCTCTTTCCAGGGAGGAAAGGATAACGGAAGAATAAGTTAAACTATAGAACAAGAGAATTATTTTAAGAGGTGCCAAATGCCAGCCAATTGCAAACCCCATTACAAAAGAAGTGGAAATTCATCGCAGAAACATATTTAGAGTCTTACCTTCCTCCCAGTCTAGCGAATGGACTAGGTGTCCAAGCATAGCAAATGGACACCTAGCTGTTTAGTTCATATTCCAATGACACAGTTTATGGTCCTTTACCCTTTTGAGGGGAGGGAGGGAGAACCAAATCCAAGAACTCACAAGTAGAAAGTGGAGGCTCGGAGCAGTTACACAGGGAGGCTGATTCTCAGTCCACTTGTCTTTCTCCCACCCGAAACTTTCCATCCTACATTGACTGTGGTAGGTTTTCTCTCTGATAAGGTTGACAATTTATATTAATCAACAGATTCAGGTAATGCATTAATTTCTCCCATTTTGGCCACTCACGTCACTGCTTATAAATCTATTTGGATTATTAAGCCTGTTTCAAAAGAACAGGAAGCTTGTGATCTATAGAGTGGGTTCATGAAAAGTCACTCCTGGTCAAGGATAATTTTTAAAAATTAAGATAAAATCACAGCTGTTATACAATTATAAAATGAGCACATGTCAGAAATTTCATTTGAATCATTAATGAATGAGAGAACCAGTACAAAGGAGAATTCACACAGCACCCATATATAGGCAATTAGGAGTGCTGATGTGAATTTACAAATAAATGCAAAACTGGTCGATATTCACAGTAGTAATTAACTACATTCTGCCAGACACAATTCACTTGCATTTCTATAGATAAGGATCATTTGCATTATTGCAGAGATGTGCAATAGCTCAAAGACATTGAAAGGGGGAGGTGACCCAGAAGGGCATACCACACAGGACACCAGATCAGTCATCGGTTTTGCCCATTTCAAAGTCTCCCAAATTGTCCCTGACAGCCCCTTGCATTCTTTTAACAAATCTGTGGGGTTATTCAAGCAAGTAGTATCTTACAGAGAAAATTATGGTCAGGATGGTTAAACCACGTGTTCCAATCCTTAAGAATCTCCTGGAGAATGTTATTAAGATGGAGACTCCTGGCCTGCACCCAGGTCTAGAGAGTCAGATCCACTTGGAAATCTGTACGGTTGAGTATTTCTCTGGATTCTGATTACCTGCCAGATTTGAGAGCAACTGTGACCTATCGGACTTCTCCAAAAATGCGTAGTGTGCCGGTGGCCAACCCAAAATGCAGGCTTCCTGACCCTCAGCCAATGCTCAGTACACTGGTCCGCATTGGGGCTTCTTATTTGGTAATATGCTTCACTCTGTAAGGTTTTATAAACCCTCCATAAGATAAGAAAAGGAGAGCCCGTGAGACAGGGTAAGACAAAATAAGACTCTCTTGATGTCTCGTTTCCATTCTATAAGTACATTACTGCTTGGCAAATGCATCAACTTAATTAAAACTAAACGTAATTCGTATGTACCGATTTGATTTAAAAATCATCTTCACAGTCACCAGGACATCAAAATGCAATTAAGGCCATTTGAGGAAAGTCTCTGGCGCATATTATGCTCTGATGCTGCACTATGTCAGGAAACCCAGATCTTCCTGAATGTCACTAATGTGTTTAGGAGCCTCCCTCTCACTCAAATGCCTTTTTCAATTAGGTTCTGGAGAGCGTGATCCATGACAGTTCAGGAACATTTACCAAATCCCATCCAAATGGCCCTTTAGCTGAATGCTTTTTCTCTGAGCTGGTCTCTGGACTTGAGAAGGTGCAGGCAGTCTTATGGATGCCAGGCTTAAGACAAAATCAAACTACAGAGTTCAGGAGTTCCTTGTTACCGATCCATGTGCTGAGACTATAAAAGGCCCCAGACCAGGATTATAGAAATTGAGAAATGGGTCTAGTGAAAAATTAAGCAGTAGATCTAAAATTAATGGGGCAGTTTGGCTGGCCCCTGTTTTATTCCCCTTGTCTTGGTTTCTCCAGGAGATCTGTTTGGGCCCAGTGACCATGGTTGATGTAAGCTTGATTTGGGGGTCCTTTTTGCCTAATGAATGGGAAAGTGTTAAGAAATTTTTTAAAAATCCCCAAATATTTGCAGAGTAAAATGGGCAATTCCAAGGAGTTTTCACAAAGTTTGGGTGGTACAAGAAGCAGCCGGATCTAGTGGAGTTAGTGGTGGAATCAAACCTACCTGTAAGTGGTAAAGTCTCTCTTGACCTTCTTACTTGTGTGAGAATGCTACTGGTCACGCCCACTTCATTCAGTGAACATTGCCGTCCCCTCCAGGCTGTGTGGGAGCCCCTCAACCCTTCCATCATCTCCCCTGCAATCAGCCACCTGCGTGGTAGAATCCTCACTCCACCCCGGGCCCTGCCACACCTTTGTGGTCACTACCTGAGTCAAGGGGCAAAAGAGATGAGGGGTGGGGGCATAAAGAGAGGGAAACACTTTTCCAAAACTCTGAATCACATCAAACTTCAGTGTCGGAAGCCACTTAAGAGGTCAAAGGCTATCACATTAAGGAACTGTCCCTGCCAGAACCTAAGGGGACACTCATTTAAAAGTACTGATTACTGGGGCTTCCCTGGTGGCACAGTGGTTGAGAGTCCACCTGCCGATGCAGGGGACACGGGTTCGTGCCCTGGTCCGGGAAGATCCCACATGCCGCGGAGCGGCTAGGCCCACGAGCTATGGCCGCTGAGCCTGCGCGTCCGGAGCCTGTGCCCCGCAACGGGAGAGGCCACAACAGAGAGAGGCCCGCATACCACAAAAAAAAAAAAAAAAAAAAAGTACTGATTACTAAATCTCATTTCCCAGTGAAAAATTGCATTTTTAGGAGGAAATTAGAATTTTTAAGCCTTTATTGTATTATCAGCCACAGTGCTGAAGACTTCCGCGTATGCATTCTCATTTAATTCACATAGCAATTTTGCCAAGTAAATATAGTTCACTGTATAGAGATGGATATACAGATATAGATATAATGCATAGTTTGTAATTATGTAAATATAATTGAGGTAGCTGAGTCTCAGAGGCATGTATGTTTGTGATTTTTGTTTGGGGTCAATTCCACACGTTTGTGCCCCTCGAGCATATTTCTTCTCAGTTAGCAATGGCACTATAAGTTACCAGTTTACATGTCTTTCCCCTTTGAGATCACCAACATCTTGATGGCAATAACTATGTCTTAACAACCATAATAGCCACCATCTCTTGTGGGCTTATCTAAACGTGCTTCACAAGTATTAACTCATTTAATCCTCAAAACAATTGACGTGGGTGCAATTATTATCTTCACCTGACAGATAAGAAAACTGATGCATAGAATAATCCTTTCATCTTTGTACCCTGAGTGCACACCCAAGACCTAACGTGTCATAAGCATTCAAAAAATACTTGAATGCCATATAATTTCCTTCAGCTCAATAGACAAAGATGGAGGGATAAAGAAAGACAAATTTCCTTTGTTGTCCCAAATATTCAGTATATCCAAAACATTATGAAAGAAAAGAAGGCCCAGAGCATCCTGCCTTGTCCATGGGCTTCCCATAGGAGGGCCGAGCTGAGGTCTCAGGTTGTCTCAGACAGTGGAGAAGGTATTTCTTGGAAGCAGTGACCATCGGAAGGGTGTCAGTTATCTCCACCCCTAGGAATCTGTGCTCTATGTGGGGACTGGAGAGAGGCTGGATGGGGGGCCTCAGGACAGCTCACAACCCACCCTCCAGGAGCTCCCACCCATGAAAGACTCAACCATCTTCATAACACCTTGCAGAAGAGTTCCCTGTAGATGGCCAGGCTCGCTTGCATCATTCATATGCTCCACGTACACTGTGCCCTCTGAGTCCCTGAAACCAGTTTACTTGATTGAGGGCGAGATGGGTTCTGTGTCCAAGTGGAAAATCGAGAAATGAGGGAGGCAGAGGACTTCTGGAAGTGACCCCAGATAGCAACCATCAGGCTCACATGCATATACACACACACACACACACACACACACACACACACACACACACACAGAACTCTGTCCTCGCTGCGAAGCCATGATGCTGTAGTTAGCTTTGTTATTTTATTCCTGCTCCTATTGATAGCCCACAGTTCCCTCTTCATTTCAAGATGTTCCATGAATCAAGACATAACCAACCTGAAAATTTTCCTCCGGGTTTAAGACCAATTTTACTGAACAAACGAAAAGGCCAGCTGCGGTGTTCTGATCCGTCTGCTCCAAGTAGGAGGCTCATGCTTGTGTTGTGTCTGAAGAGCGTTGTACTTTTTGTCAATGTATAAAATTCTGGGTTACAATACAGCAGAATTTTTACCTGAGCTTAGGATGCTCTGATTGATTGAATTAAGCAAAAGTATGCTTTTTTCAGTATTTGGGAGCCTGATGAGTTCATCTCCAAGATTTGGAAATATAGTTAAATTATAAAATCGATATATAATGGATCAGGAACATAAAGTCACCTGGAAGAGAGAAAATAGCTGTTAGACCAGAGCAGGACTTTCTTCTAACATGCCTGGAGTGTGATAATGTGAAATAAGAAAGAACTGTTTCATGGAAAGGGGCCTGGTCAGCCACAGAGGCATGAAACAGCTAGAGGCAGAGAGTCACGCGCTGGCAGTGTCCATCTTAGGACCAACCAAGGGAAGGAGAATTTTAAGCATTAGGCCTCCATTCCTCCAGGATCGATGGCAAGGCTCTTCCTATGTACAGCAGGTAGGCAGAGTGTTGACTTAGTTCTTTGATGGCAGGACATGGCACTCTGACACCACAGGTAGGAGAAGAGAACTAAGTTGAGAACAGGTTAGAAGAGAACTCACAGTTGAGAGTAAAGGGCTGCCACACAGGGCCACACTGGCCAAGCAGGGAGTCAGGGTAACAGCAGCTGGAGCTGTAATGGCAGCTTATGTATGGTCAGCAGCTGGGATTAGTGAGGTTTCCCAGGCTTCCTGTGGGTTAGCTAATTTGAATAATTTCACAGGCTCCAGGGTACAGAGGCTGTCCCTAGCTGTCTGGTACCTGGCCCCAGGGCATTTAGGGATGGGGCTGGTACATAGTGCCCCGGAGCATCCCAGCCTCATGAGGGAAGTTGTGTGGGTGTTGATTTAATCAGATGTTTAAGGAGGAACTGACCAATCTCTTGCCAGAGTTTCAAAACTGGTCAAGACATATTTTTAAAAATAAATTAAAAATCTTATATTACACAGAGTGATTTTACCTTGCATGCCTACTCAGATCAACTGCCTGGAGCTCAGTGTGGGAAAGGATCTAAAGCAGCCTCAGTGGGGAAGAATGCTGGGAAGAGAAGAGAAAAATGCCAGGCAGAGGCAAGAGGGCAGTAGAAATCCCACAGGCCACATGTGTGCTTGCCCAGTTGTTGTCTTGGATTCAAGTGCCACCCTAGAGCAAGATCCTCCCCAAACTGAAAAAGAGACATTAGCTGTCTCTGTCTGATGACTAGAGTATTTAAATAATATCATTAGGGGTCTACTCTTATTCTTTATGACTGCATCCTGTTTATTTCCTTCATATATATTTATTAGTTATATATACACATTCTATATTTATTAAAAGTTTAATTATGCATTTGCTTGTTATCTGTCATTCTCACTAGAATATTAGCTCCAGTGAGGACTTTACTCACCAAAGTATACCCGGTGCCTAGTAAAATCACTCTTTCAGAGTCAGTGTTCTGTAATATCTGTTGAATGAGTGGGTAAACAAAACAACAAATGATGAAGGGATGAACGTAATTCTCCTCACTTACCAAAGAATTTTAGATGCTGGCAGTGCTCTTTTATAGGAAAAGACAGAAACTCCATCACACTGTCAGGATGTCTAGTCTTTCTCATAAAATTATAGCTTGTATTCCAATGAGTGCCTTATCCTAATGTGTGGTTTAGTTAACATAGGTCATGGGCTCAGGGACTGTCCACATCTGGGCACGGTGAAGACTGACTCTCTAGACCATAAAAATAGAAGATGGATTCAGGCAGCACTGTTTTATACCCTTAGGAAAAGTCGCCTCTTCCAACCTTGATTCCCTACTTACAATTTCTACCGAACCATCAGCAAAGTCAATGTAGTTTAACATATGGCTTCTTAGGTTACTAGGCTAAATAAAATCTGCTGGAGCTAGAAGGACTTTTCTACATTGACTTTTATCCTTGCTGCTTAATTAAATCCCTCACCTGAGAAAAGAGTGATTTTCAGCCTTCTCACTTTCTGTGGCATCAGCATGATACTGTGACTGTTGAAATACCAAAATGCCCGTTGTGTTTAATGCTTAGGGTGCAACAAGGCTGTTACATTTGGAATCCCCTAAGAAGATAGATATTAACTGAAAATTGAAAATGAACAGCAGAGGAGATTGAACCAGAATAGTAAAAGGAGCACACAAATCTACTTCCCTTCTTGCTCCAATCCCTTAAAATGTCAGAAAATATATTTTTTAAAGAATACATCCCATCATAGTACTAGAAAATAAGAAATAACACTATCAGAGACCAAAAAATCTTAGGAGTTTCCTGGGAGACCACAGCAAATAGAGAACAAGGCAGATGACCAGAGACCAAAGGATGCTCAGGAAAAAAACAAGTTTAAATGTAAGAGCACTAAAGAGACACTGAATTCACAACAGGTTCATTAAAGAGCATAATGGTGTCTTGGTGACTGAATTGTATTAATGGCCCCAATTCTTCACCAACCCTGTAGCCATACCCTTTGCCATGAGACTTTACAGTTCCTCTCACTGCAGAGTTGCTTTGCCCAATAAAATGAGGCAGAAATGAAAATGTGTCAGTTCTGAGCCTAGGCCATACAGGTCTTATGTGTTTTTCACATTTCCATTTGCTGCCCTGGCAATGCCATGAAAGTCCCAACTGACCTTCTGGGGTATGAGAAACATTGGAATAAGGCAAAATCACCCCAGTCATCCCAGCCAGCAGCCAACACCCAAGAATGTGAGTGAGTCTTTGAGGTTTGGGGGCTGTTTGTTACACAGCATTACCATAGCAATATATAACTGATACAGAGTCCCAACAGTGTTCATAACACCGTGTTACTACTTAGAATGAGAAATAGGCAGCAATGGTGTTTGACTCTAGAATTAAACCATTACCTGTACTCTAAAGAAAGGGAACCCTTGCCCAAGGAGGGCTCCTGTGTGGGCATGAAAGACTGAGAAAAAAAAAGAATTGTGTTGAGATAATTCTGGACCTCCAGAGCTTCTAGAGAGCAGGAGGGAAGGAAAAGATAGCTCTACTTGGAGGAAAATAATCTAACCTTCTCCCTCCCTGGGGTTAAGAAAGCCGCCCTTGTTTTAGCCATTGGGGTGGTGGTAGGAGGCTCCAGACTGCTTGTCTGCTATACTCTCAAGCATCCAAAGATGAGATGCGTCGACTGACACACCCTGCTCTCTTAAGCAGAGCCTGAAATTGACCCTCATACATTGCAGATACAGATGTATGTGATAGCAGAGAAACTTGCCCAGCGATTCACACCCTCTGATTTCAGTCATGAATATAAAGAGACAGCCGAGAAACAGGTGTTGGAGAAAATACCTTGATAGGAAGGAGAAGTAAAGTAGTATGATAAGGAACCGGCTAACTAATCCTAGTGGAAACAAATCATTCAATAAAGGGGAGAAATATTGTTCTAAATATATAATAATATCCTCAGAAAGATCCATCATACTATTCCATCCATAACATAAAGTGACAAATGTTAAAAGGAAACTTTCAGAAAATAATACAGAGTGCTTGGAAATTCAATTTTTTTTTTAATTCTCAGTATTATAATAAATATTAGAAGAGACAAGCCCATTAAGCAATTAGGAAAATTAAATTGAGAAAAATTTTAGAACAGAGTTGTTCTTTTGGGGCGGGTAGGGGTTGTTATTGTTGTGTTTTTTGGCTGCATCGGGTCTTAGTTGCGGCATCCGGGATCTTTCCTTGCGGCACACGAGCTCTTCATTGCGGCGTGCGGGCTTCTCTCTAGTTGTGGCAGATTCTTTACCACTGGGCCACCAGGGAAGTCCCAAACAGAGTCTTTTTTTAAGACAGAAAATGTGTAAGAAAGACAAAAGATATAGATGATTGATCCAGCAGGTCCAACATGTGTTGCATAGAAATTCCAGGAAGAAAGAAGAGAGAAAAATGAATGGTAGAAAACAGTGAAAATAATAGACAAGATTTTCCCAAGTTGAAAAAGAGTACAATCTTCAGATTGTAAAAGTGTCATTAGGTGCAGAGAAGAAGGAATGAAAAGACACATACACACACACACATACACGTGGATGTGAAAATCCAATGAGAAGTGGCAAATAATCACCATATCTACAACAATTCCAAGAGCAAAAACATTATGTAATTCTTCAGTTAAACCAAGTAATTCTTGATGAAGGATATAACAGACACACACACAAGTCTAAAACAAAATTCCAGATTATACCTACATAAAAGGTGGCAGACAAGGGAAGTGGAACTAAGTAAAAATGGTTTCAAGAAGGTACTGAGAAGACATAGCTGATAATAGAGATAATGTCTCATTCCAGATGCCATTAGTAAACAAAAGAAACAGCCAAATACATCTATATCTCTATATAAATGTCAGTGCATGAAAAAGGGTCCAGAAGGAGGCACAGGAAACCACTCACAGTGGTCACCTCTGGGCAATGGGAGGAGGATTATGGGGCAGAATATGAAGAAACTCCAGTTTTCATATTTTAGACTTCCAAATTTTAGAGTTTTTTTCAATGCAAAGATGATCATCTATGTATAATATAAAAATAAAGCTAAAGATTATTTTTAAAATACAGCACAGAAATTACACTTGCTTTCAGTATCTAACAAAGCTACTTTCATGGGTGGGAAGAACAGGTAAAAGTCATGTTTATTTTAATCCTATTTATTTTAGGATTATTTGTGTAAGTGAAAAGCTACCACTTCTGACTTTAAAGGACCATCTTTTTCTCTTTCACCCCCTCTACTTCCCCACCCAACTCATTCATTCATTCTTCATTTTAGGCCAGGAGACATGATTACTCTCCTAGAGGACTCCAATGAAGACTGGTGGAAAGTAAGTATTGCTTTTTCTTGAAGAAAAGTCATTTGGTAAATATAATCACAATGAATGCTACAATTGTGGATGCATGCCTCCTTTTTCCTTTCAGGGGAAAATTCAAGACAGGATTGGCTTCTTTCCAGCCAACTTTGTTCAGAGAGTACAACAAAATGAGAAGATTTTTAAATGTGTTAGAACCTTCATTGGGTGTAAGGAACAGGGGCAGATAACACTGAAAGAGAATCAGGTGAGTAAAGCACACAAACACATACCAAGTATGACCAAAACGGAGTAACTCTTTTTTTTTTTTCTTTTTTTTTTTCGGCACGTGGGCCTCTCACCGTTGTGGCCTCTCCCGTTGCGGAGCACAGGCTCCGGACGCGCAGACTCAGCGGCCATGGCTCACGGGCCCAGCCGCTCCGCGGCACGTGGGATCTTCCCAGACCGGGGCACAAACCCGCGTCCCCTGCATCAGCAGGCGGACTCTCAACCACTGCGCCACCAGGGAAGCCCCAGAGTAACTCACTTTGACAAATAGCAGTACATGTAAGTCTGAATGAGTGGAGTCACAAGCAAAGTATTCACTTTGAGAGAAGATATTCTTAGTCCAATGATATTAGTGTAGGAGGATCTAAACATGCAAAACCAAAGTGTTAGGAAGCTCACTTGCCTTCCCTGGGAACCAAACATATAGATTATACATTATTTATAGAGCTTATATACCTACATTTTTTTGAAGTTCTATACATGCCCTATAAATGAGGAAACAAAGGTTCATAGAGGTCAGGTACCTTGCTCAAGGGGCAAAAACTTGGTAAGTGGCCAGGCTGGAACTTAAAGATAGGTCTGCAAGCCTCAAGTCAGTGCCTTCCACTGAGCCATGTGCCCTGGACAATGTGGAACAAACAGAATGTAAAGTGCCTTTTGCATAGTTTGGTTCCGGGAAGCAAGTGTCCTCAGGGCAAGTGTCCTAGGACCAGAAGGGCCCTTGGAAACAAATTCTTCCTCATACAGAAGCCCTACTGAGTCATTCTTGATTCCAGGCAATGGAATCACCCTTATCAGACTGAGACCCCATCTCTAATGCCATAAACATCCCACAAAGCAAATGGGACATTTCCCAGCTGGATTCCACACCAGTGTTTCAAACTTCTCCAGGATTACCCACTGTATCCTTCCTGTTACAAAATCTGGAAAGTCTTTTGAATGAAATACATTCGGGAAGGATGTTCATCTTTATTGGCAAAGCATTATTACATAATTTTGCTAGCTTGTTTGATTTTTTTTCTCAGAATAATCTTTTGCTTCCCCATTTGAGATTAAACATTGTTTTACGTTATTAAAATACAAATCAGTGAAAACAGAAGGCAAGTTAAAATTTGCTTAAGTTGATCAATTTCCAGAAGCAGAACAGCTGCTCAAAGACTTCTACCAATCCCTTGGCCGTATTCCCCCTGAAAAAAAATTTTTCTGGGAATGAGCTCACATTCTCCACTCTAATGGTTGAACTGACAACCTGCCGGGGTGGGGGTGAGACAAACAACCCACCATCTTTAATTAGACACGCTCGAGACACAACACAGCATTTTGGCCTGAACCTGGAACCGCATGAATCTACCCATAATTGTTTAGGAAAGGGCTATAACCCTGATATTTGTCTAGCCTGGTATTTCTAAGGTATGGTCTTTGCACCATGTGAATCAGAATCACCTGGGAGCTTGCTGAAAATGCAGATTTCTTTATTTTTTTTTAATTCATTTTATTTTTGGCTGTGTTGGGTCTTCGTTGCTGCGCGCAGGCTTTCTCTAGTTACGGCGAGCAGGGGCTACTCTTCGTTGTGGTGTGCGGACTTCTCATTGCAGTGGCTTCTCTTGTCATGGAGTGCAGGCTCTAGGCACACGGGCTTCAGTAGCTGCAGCCCGCGGGCTCAGTAGTTGTGGCTCGCAGGCCCTAAAGCGCAGGCTCAGAAGTAGTGGTGCACAGGCTTAGTTGCTCCACGGCATGTGGGACCCTCCCAGTTCAGGGCTTGAACCCATGTCCCCTACATTGGCAGGCGGATTCTTAACCACTGTGCCACCAGGGAAGTCCCTGAAAATGCAGATTTCTAACTCCATCCCACACCTGCTGAAGCAGAAACTTTCAGGACAAAGGCAGGGAATCAGCCTTTTTTTACAGACGTCCCAGGTGCTCCGATCAAAGCTAAGATTTGAGAATGACCTTCATTTCCATTTTTCACTTTTAAGCCCTATAGTAGTTCTTTGGCAACTGAAGGCATTTTTTTTTTTTTTTTTTTTTGTGGTACTCAGGCCTCTCACTGTTGTGGCCTCTCCCGTTGTGGAGCACAGGCTCCAGACGTGCAGGCTCAGAGGACATGGCTCACGGGCCCAGCCGCTCCGCGGCACGTGGGAGTTTCCCGGACCGGGGCACAAACCCGTGTCCCCTGCATCGGCAGGTGGACTCTCAACCACTGCGCCACCAGGGAAGCCCTAAAGGCATTTTTATTTCCAATTACATATGGGTCAACAAAAGGCACTGAGATCTCTTTACTCCTATACAAATCTCTATTTTCGATCTTTGTCATCAATGTGGGTACCAATTTTTGGAAAATATCAGCCCCCTGAAAGAAAATTCCATTTTAAAAATCTATTATTGAGAAGAAATTTTAAATTTGTCTCCACTTTAGTGTCTCAAATTATTTTACGTGTAAAAGTTCAAAACATGCTTGTTGATTGAGGGGAGTCTAATGTAGTAGCAAAACACAGATTCCAGTATCATACAGAAATGGATCTGTATCCTGGGTGATTTTGACAAAGTCATCTCTGAAAGTCAATGTTCTCATCTGTAAAATTGGCATAGTAGCATGTGTCTCTTGACATGGAGGTGAAAGTTACATGTATCACCTGTGTAAAGCGTCAGCACAATGCCTGACCACCGTGGGTGCTGAACGGGGTCATTACCCTTGCTGCCGTCATCATTCAGAGAAAAGCCTAACTGGGACATCCATCTACAGTGGCCAGTGCCACCTAAAATTACCTAGTAAACATCAGAAAATAGCATGATATTAAAACTCTAAAAATAGAAAGAGACAAATGGTCATTAGCAGGGAAGTAGAAGAAATTAAATCCTGAAAACAAATGTAATGCATCTCTTTGATGAAATTTCTGCCTCTGGGGTTAATTTGTCTCAAAATTATTACATTATTTTTTTCACAGAACTTTTGCTGCAGATAGAATTAAGTTATCTTTTTGTTGTGAACACACCTAGAGTTTGCATTGACACGAGTATCTTTTCTTCATTTTTGAAATTTAAAAACTATCCTTATTAAATCAACATAAACACCATAAAACTATGTTTTAATTCATCCATAGTTCTGTCATCCTTAGAGAACTATTTTAATTGATTCTTGTGTCCTATAAAAGCTTTAAAGAAAAATGGATAAATCATTTTTAGATTAATAAAACTAAAATGCTTTTATTGTGGAGAAAATTTGGAAAATACCCTCAAAAATTACAAAGAAGAAAGTAAAGATCACAGGTAATTCAGCCATCAAGCAACTATCGACATAATTACTTTCATGTTATTTCCCACCAGACTTTTCTTCTAATTCTTATCTTGATATCATATTATATTTAGTTTCCCAACTTTTTAAAAAACTTAGTTACTAAATGTTTATCAAAACACATGGTTTGGGCTTCCCTGGTGGCGCAGTGGTTGAGAGTCCGCCTGCCGATGCAGGGGACACGAGTTCGTGCCCCAGTCCAGGAAGATCCCACATTCCGCGGAGCGGCTGGGCCCGTGAGCCAGGGCCACTGAGCCTGCGCATCCGGAGTCTGTGCTCCACAGCGGTAAGAGGCCTGCGTACCACAAAAAAAAAAAAAAAAAAAACATGGTTTAGCAGTTGTATAACATATCATCATGTAGAGCAGAGGTTGGGAAACTATAACCAATGGATCAGTCTGGCCCTGTTTTTGAAATACAGTTTATTAGAACACTGCTGCACTCATTCATCTATGTATTGCCTGCACTGCCTGCGGCTGCTTTCACACCGCAACAGCTGGGTTGAGTCATTGCAGTGGAGACCACGTGGCCTACAAATGTTTCCTATTTAGTCCTTTACAGAAAAAATTTTCCAACCCCTAGTGTAGGTGTACAAGAATGTATTAAGTTTTCCTCTATGATTGGATATTCAGAGTTTTTAAAACTATTGTGGATAACTGCAATGAACACCTCTAAACCTAAATTGTTTTTTATAACTCTGATTACTTCTTTAGAATATGCTTTAGAATTTACAGGAAAACAGATAAACAATTTTTACAGTTCTTGATACATACTGCCAAATTGCCTCCCAAACATTTGTGCCAGTTTACACCCACATCAGCTGTTTATGAAAATATTCAGGTTACCACATCCTTGCCAGAACTGAACATTACTATTTTTTACATATTTGTATATCATACAAAATGATATCTGTTGTTTTGATAAGTGAATAATATTTCATGTTAATCCTCATTTCCTGGATGCTTAGAGAGGTTGAAATTTTAACACATTTGTATTTCTTTTATGAATAATCTGTGTACTTTCTTGTTTTCTTACACTACTGAAAAAGTTTTCTATCCTTTAAAATTACACCTGATCTATCATGTGTGGCCAACGATTCCCCCAGTTGGTCCTTTGCCTTTTGATCTTAATGCTTCTTCCTTCAGGAACTTAATAATGCTTCAGTTGAATCATCTCTGTTTTATCATATTTCCCTTATGGTTTTAATCTCTTTATTGCTTCCCACTTTATCACTTCACTTCTTCCTAGGAGAATGTTTCAAGATAGTCCCGCACTTCACTTTAATTTTCTGAAGCTTGATTCAGGCTTTCATCACTTCTAACATTGATCTTAATTTAGTGTTTATTTCCTTCTTCTCAATCAGCCCACTTTCCTCTACAGCAGGTTTTCTTTAAGTTAAGTAGGTTCCCACGTAAACCTAATGTAATCACAGGGATCCTTATAAGAGGCAGACAGGAGGGTCCTAGTCAGAGGAGATGTGACAGTAGAAGTAGAGAGGAAGAAAGAGAGGGATTTGAAGATGCTGTGCTGCTGGCTTTGAAGATGCAGGAAGGGACCATGAGCCAAGGAATGCAGGTGGCCTCTAGAAGCTGAAGGTAAGGAAACAGATTCTCTCTTAGAGCCTCTGGAAGGAACACAGACCTAATGACACCCTGATTTGGGGACTCTGATCTCCAAGACTGCAAGATAATAAATTTGTGTTGTTTTAATCTACAAAATTTATGGTAATTTGTTGTAGCCACCATAGGAAACAAATCCAGATTTGTTTGGATTTGTTTCCTATGTAAAAGCAAATTTGCAGATGTGATTTTATTGCAGGTTATGGACCACGTGACAGGGAGATAGCCTGGATTGTCTACATTGGCCAAATCTAATCATTTGTGCCCTTAAAAGCAGTGAAATGTAGCTGGCTGGAGAAAGAGAGATGCAGCAAAAGAGGGCAGAAGAGAGATGAGGCAGAAGGGCAGGTCAGAAAGAGATTAAGTGTGAGAAGGACTCAACCCACCCTTGTTGGATTTGAAGCTGTAGGAAGGGGCCACAAGTCAGGGAATTCAGGTGGCTTCTAGAAGCTGAGAATGACCCTTGGCTGACAGCCAGCAAGGAAACAGGGACCTCAGTCCTACAACTACAAGTAACTGAATTCGGCAACAACCTAAATGAGCCTGGAATTGGATTCTCTCCTAGAGAAATAGAAGAGAAAGAAAGGAATAGGACCCTACTGACTCCCTGATATTGGCCTTGTGAAACCCAGAGCAGAGAAAACTGGCCAAGCCCACTAGATATAGGATTTAGAGAACTGTGATATAATAGATTGTGTTGTTGAAAGCCACTAATTTCTGGTAATTTATGACAGCAGAAGTGAACTAATACATATCTCAAGTCACAAAACTCCAATTGAGTCAACCGCAAAAGATATATTTTACTCATATAATAAGATGTAAGGGCAGTTCTTGTATTCGTAATTCCGCAGCTTGACCCCATGATCGGAGAGGGATCTAGATTCCTCCACCCCTCTGTTCTGCTATGCTTGAAATGTTAGCCACCTCCCCTAGTGGTCACAGATGGCTGCAGCCACTCCAGGAATCCTTGCCAGAAAAAGGAAGAGATTTTCTTCCTAGTGCATCTCTTTTAAGAGGAAAGTAACTCTTCCCAGAAGTTTCCGAGCAGATATTCCATCCTGTTTCATTGGCTGGAACTGAGTCCCATGGGAACCACTAAGAATCATTAGCAAGGAGGGTAGAAACAGACTTGGACCAATTAGGATTTACCTGAGTCCTGCAGGGTTAAGGATGGACAACAGAACAGAAGTCCAGACTCTGCTGCATGGGAAGGGGGCAGTAATGACTGTTGATATCAACCAACAAGGTCTGCGTCATCTTTTAGGCTGGTAGATTTATCCTTGGTCCAGCAGCACAATTTGCTTCTGTCATCAGTTGAGCTCAGCTCCAAAGGTCTTATGGAACTTTCAGCTTCTGGAATGGCTGTCAGTCTGGGCGTTCAGTATTTTGACATTTCTTCCCCACCTCCAACTCCCTATCTTTTCACAGGTATTTTGAGGGGAAAACTGAGTCTAAGAATGCTAGGCAAAAAATCTTTTTAAATAAAATGACTGTTCTTCTGCTATAAGTGGCAGCATATTTAAATGTTAACGAGCTTGGAGGCAATGCAGGGGGAAACCTTAGATATTATTAGCATATGCGCTCCCGGAAGTGGGTTAGACTGAAGGACTTTAGCCAGATAGGACTAAAATGGAACTGAGCCAAGAGGGGCACTTAACTGCCAGGTGTTAGATTTCTGAAACATGAATCAGATACCAGTCCATTGTGTGCCCCAAGCCTCAGGAGTCACAAATCAAGCTCTTTAAGTATCCTAATACTTAATCATAAAGCTCCTTATTCTGTGTAAAAGAAGAACCCGCTCTATTGGTTTCTGTTGGTGCCCTGCCTACATCCCCTTCACTAGGCGTGTGCACCCATCTTCCAGTTGCTATGTCAGCGACTAACAACTCATAGCTGCCCCTTCTCCAGCGAATACCCCTTGGTGGAACAAAAGCTGCCTCACCAGAGTTACGCTCTCACTCCGCAGGTCAGCAGCCAGTGACCAAGGACTAATGTGGGGTCCAAAATGCCAGACCCCTTGCTTGAAAGTGGGTCAATCCTATGACACAGTTAACGCTACGGCGCCCGCTGTGGGATCAGGCTGAGGTTCACCTCCAGCTGAGACCACACCCTTGCCAGCTCCTTCTCCTGCCCCATCCTGCTTCCCTCATGTCCCACCTCCCGAGAGCACTCCCACAGCAAGTCACTTGCACAGGGATTCCTGTCTCAGGCTCTGTTTCTAGGCAGTCCAACCAAAGACAAAACTCACCACCCTTGGAAGCAGGTTCAGCAGGAGAAACTCAGCATGCTGACAGCCCTTCAGAACTGCTTCTCATTTACAGCTGGCCACAGCCACCCTTACACGCCCTTCAATGGCCTGTTAGTGGTGAATGACAAAATGCCCAAATGGATTTTAACCACCTCCTTTTTTAAGTCCAGCATAGGTGGTCTTACTCTGGAATATGCAAGATGATAGCATCTATTTTCTTGTGACCAAGAATGAAATAGCTTCCTTTGGCTTCCTGACATTATATGTATAAACTTCCAGGCATATGACAGGAGCCTGCTAAATGGTAGCCATTATTTTGGATTTTAAAATAATATATTGAGGACTCATTGCATGCCGAATGCTAGGCTCTGTGATAAGCATTATCTCATTCTGTCCTCATAGGGACTCTTCAGGGGGACACAGAATCATCAATCCTGCTTTACTGATCCTCATTCGTAAAGCTGAATCTCAGAAAACATTCAACGCCTGGACCTAGTTCCAAACCCAGGATGCTGCTTAATTTCTTATCAAATATTTTTCTCACCGAGCCTCGGTTTCCCTAAACCAGTCTCCCTTTTCCAATTTGGTGTTCCACTGACTTCAACCAGCGGTGACTCAAGCCGCGGGTTCTAGCTTCTTTCCCATTGACACGTTTCTTTTTTTCTTCCTTTTTTCCAGATCTGTGTGACTTCTGAAGAAGAACAAGACGGCTTTATCAGAGTCCTCAGTGGAAAGAAGAGAGGTCTGGTTCCCTTCGACGTTCTAGAAAACATCTGATTGCTGGCCCCTCCTCCTTTTGCAGTCGGCAAACTCACCTCACACTGTGTTAACCCAGAGGGGCTGCTGCGCTGACCCGCCACCCAGGAAACAGTGAGACAAGACTCAAGAATCTGAGACTGTGGGGGAACAGCCACAAGGCAGGAGGCGCATCCCACAGCACATCCAGGCTGCCCAAAGATGGGGGTGAGGCTGAGAGAGTTGGCCAGCAGAGCCGAGTAACCACCGCCATCCCCCAGGACTCAACTCCCTCCCTGTCCATGTGGTGTCAGTTAACCCGCTGGAGGATGCTCCAGTCTGTGGAGTGGCCCCAGTTGAGGCTCAGATCCACGTAGCCAAGTGTGATTCTGGTTCCAGACCTTTGTCCCCAGTACCGACCAATCAGCATCATCACATCTAAGCCCCCAACAGTCTCTCTGCAGAGCATCAGGAAGCCCTACTTCCTAGCCCCCAGTACTCCCCACAAGCCCCTCACTGTGATCGAGCTGTCTCTCTGGCCTCCGAGTAAGTCCTGGTGGCCTGCGTTAGATGTGAAGGATAAGTTGATGTGACACCAACTGCAAAGACATGATCTGCCCCAAAATTGCTGTCAGGCAGTCCCTCCGGCTACTCTAGTTACTGACAAAGGTGACGGAGGCAGGATACGAGACATGGAAGGAAACAGTGGGCCCAGTGGGGTAAGGTGGGGCAAAGAGCTCTTAGTTATTGATGATTATACAGCCCTTTCAATTATGAAGTCCTTTCCCCAAGGAGATGGAGCTGGGGAAGTGAATGTGGAAAAAAGTCTCCATGAGTGCTTCATCTTCATTTGACATCCTCTGTCTGGGGACGGTTTCCCCTCCTGCCATCCTGTAGGACTCCCTTTTGAAGGGAGTTTGAGCCCACCTTGCAGGGAACCAGAAACATGGAGGAGAACCAAAAACAGCATCTTAGGAGAAAAGTAGCCAAATAGGAATCCATTCTTCTTTAGGGCAGAATATTATGCCCCAGCAGATATAAAGTGGAAAATAATCCTTAATGCTTCATCCCTCTGAAAACAGAGGAACTTGGGGCCTATTTAGCATCAACTAGAGGAATCTCTATTACTCTGTATTTGTACTAATGTTTACAAGAATGCAATATACTGTGATGCCTTCCTCCTCAAGCCTCCTCCTAGCATTCAGACTTGCATCTTATCAGTCATTAATGCAGTTAAACTTCAATTCACAATGACCTTCGAATTAATGTCGGTTTGGTTTATTTTGTTACGGAGCAATAAAATCATTAGAACAATTGGTTTTTAAAAGACTTAAGTGGATGCATCCTGTGCATGTAAGCATTATTTCCCAAACCAAAGCATCATTAGTCTCCGTTTATTTCTTTTGTTACTGCTCAGTGTGAAGTTGGGAGCTGAGATGGGATGACTGCTGGTTTCACAGTAGTTTGGATGCCTTACTCTCGTTTTAAAGCCAGCATCCAGGATTTCCTCCCTCTCTGATACAACATGCAAAACTGAGTGTACAGAATCAAGATGGATTCTTCGAGAGCCAGGGTGGATAACATGACTGCCATTCCATAAAATGGAACACCAGAATACAAACACTCTTTGCCTCTAATTCAATATTCCATTTAATAAAGACAACACAATGGCTGGAAAGAGCATAGAAAACATGTGTCCTGATCTCTTCTTTCTGTTGGAATATCCACCGAAGCTTTTGGGTACAGTTTTGTTACATCCTATGCAAATTTAATCTGCATTTTAAAAACTCAGTTTTGGGCTTCCCTGGTGGCGCAGTGGTTGAGAATCTGCCTGCTAATGCAGGGGACACGGGTTCGAGCCCTAGTCTGGGAGGATCCCATATGCTGCGGAACAACTAGGCCCGTGAGCCACAACTACTGAGCCTGCGCGTCTGGAGCCTGTGCTCCGCAACAAGAGAGGCCGCAATAGTGAGAGGCCCGTGCACCGTGATGAAGAGTGGCCCCCGCTTGCCACAACTAGAGAAAGCCCTCGCACAAGAAACGAAGACCCAACACAGCAAAAATCAATAAATTAATTTTTTTAAAACAATCAGTTTTCCTTTCAAAGTTGAACAGAAAGAGGCTACGGTAGCCAGTCTCCAAGGTGATCCCCTCAACGATCCCTGCTTCCTGACATTCTTGACTTTGTTTAGGCCCCTCCCACACTGAATCTGTGCTGGTCTTATGTGGCCAGTAGACTGTAGCAGAAGTGATTCTCCATGATATCCGTGGCTAGGTGAAAAAAACTCCCTGAAGCTTCTGCCTTGATCTCTTGGAACACCCCCCCCTGGGAACCCTGAGCCGCCATGTAAGTTTATCTACGCTGAGGCCACAATGCTGGAGAGAAACCAGTGTGAGACCACACATTTCTGCAGCTGAGAACAACCCAGACATCACAGAGCAGCAATCATCTGGCTGAGCCATGCCCAAGTGTAAGATTTATGAGCAAGATAAATATGTTTTTTAAGTCACTAAGTTTGGGAGTAATTTGTTACACAAAAATAGATAACTGGAACAGGGACTTTGTAATTTGAGCCAGCGTTAGAAAGGAGAAAAAAAACTTTTCTGCACAATGTGGCCCATAAGTTTTTGCAACCATCAAGTATTGGCAGGAGGTTAACCCTCCAAATGCAAGATGTCTAGTGCTCCTTAAAGATCTGGAGTCATGCAGATAATCAGAGAAAAAAACAAAATGTTCCTTACAGCACAGATTGCCATGGATGCTTATACACACACACGCAAACACACATACACAGATTTTAGGAGCCATCACTCTGTTTCTCCTCCTGCCTGTCTGCGGAAATGGCAAGGACAAAGATTGCTATGACCTACCAGAGTCTTTTTTTTTTTTTTATCTTTATACAGCAGGTTCTTATTAGTTATCTGTTTTATACATATTAGTCTATATATGTCAATCCCAATCTCCCAGTCATCCCACTCCCCCCAACTTTCCCCCGTTGGTGTCCATATGTTTGTTCTCTACATCTGTGTCTCTATTTCTGCCTTGCAAACCAGTTCCTTCTGTACCATTTTTCTAGATTCCACGTATGTGCATTAACATACGATATTTGTTTTTCTCTTTCTGACTTACTTCACTCTGTATGACGGTCTCTAGGTCCATCCACGTCTCTACAAATAACCCAATTTCATTCCTTTTCATGGCTGAGTAATATTCCATTGTGTATATATACCACATCTTTATCCATTCGCCTGTTGACAGGAATTTAGGTTGCTTCCATGACCTGGCTATTGTAAATAGTGCTGCAGTGAACACTGGGGTGCATGTATCTTTTTGAATTATGTTTTTCTCTGGGTATATGCCCAGTAATGGAATTGCTGGATCATATGGGAATTCTATTTTTAGTTTTTTAAGGAACCTCCATACTGTTCTCCATAGTTGCTGTGTCAATTTACATTCCCACTGACAGTGCAAGAGAGTTCCCTTTTCTCCACACCCTCTCCAGCATTTGTTGTTTGTGGATTTTCTGATGATGCCCATTCTAACTGGTGTGAGGTGATACCTCACTGTAGTTTTGATTTGCATTTCTCTAATAATTAGTGATGTTGAACAGCTTTTCATGTGCCCCTTGGCCATCTGTATGTCTTCTTTGGAGAAATGTCTATTTAGGTCTTCTGCCCATTTTTTGATTGGGTTTGTTTTTTTAACATTGAGCTGCATGAGCTATTTATATATTTTGGAGGTTAATTCTTTGTCCATTGATTCATTTGCAAATGTTTTCTCCCATTCCGAGGGTTGTCTTTTCACCTTATTTATAGTTTCCTTTGCTGTGCAAAAGCTTTTAAGTTTCATTAGGTCTCATTTGTTTATTTTTGTTTTTATTTCCATTACTCTAGGAGGTGGGTCAAAAAATGATCTTGCTGTGATTTATATCAAAGAGTGTTCTTCCTATGTTTTCCTCTAAAAGTTTGGTAGTGTCCAGTCTTACATTTAGATCTTTAATCCATTTCGAGTTTATTTTTGTGTATGATGTTAGGGAGTGTTCTAATTTCATTCTTATACATGTAGTTGTCCATTTTTCCCAGCACCACTTATTAAAGAAACTGTCTTTTCTCCATTGTATATCCTTGCCTCCTTTGTCATAGATTAGTTTACCATAGGTGTGTGGGTTTATCTCTGGGCTTTCTATCCTGTTCCATTGATCTACATTTCTGTTTTTGTGCCAGTACCATATTGTCTTGATTACTATAGCTTTGTAGTGTAGTCTGAAGTCAGGGAGTCTTGATTCCTCCAGCCCCATTTCCCTCAAGATTGCTTTGGCTATTCAGGGTCTTTGCTTTGGCTATTCAGGGTCTTTTCTGTCTCCATACAAATTTTAAGATTTCTTTGTTCTAGTTCTGTAAAAAATGCCATTGGTAATTTGATAGGGATTGCATTGAACCTGTAGATTGCTTTGGGTAGTATAGTCATTTTCACAACATTGATTCTTCCAATGTAAGAACATGGTATATCTCTCCATCTGTTTGTGCCATCTTCAATTTCTTTCATCAGTGTCTTATCGTTTTCTGCATACAGGTCTTTTACCTCCTTAGGTAGGTTTATTCCTAGGTTCTCTTTGTTGCAGTGGTGAATGGGATTGTTTCATTAATTTCTCTTTCTGATCTTTCATTGTGAGTGTATAGGAAAGCAAGAAATTTCTGTGCATTAATTTTGTATCCTGCTACTTTACCAAATTCATTGATTAGCTCTAGTAGTTTTCTGGTGGCATCTTTAGGACTCTCTATGTATAGTATCATGTCATTTGCAAACAGTGACAGTTTAACTTCTTTTTCCAATTTGTATTCCTTTTATTTCTTTTTCTTCTCTGATTGCCATGGCTAGGAATTCCAAAGCTATGTTGAATAATAGTGGCAAGAGTGGACATCCTTGTCTTGTTCCTGATCTTAGAGGAAATGCTTTCAGTTTTTTTCTTGATGAGTCTAGCTAATGGTTGATCAATTTTGTTTATCTTCTCAAAGAACCATCTTTTAGTTTTATTGATCTTTGCTCTTGTTTTCTTTGTTTCTATTTCATTTATTTCTGCTCTGATCTTTCTGATTTCTTTCCTTCTGCTAACTTTGGGTTTTGTTTGTTCTTCTTTTTCTAGTTCTTTTAGGTGCAAGCTTAGATTGTTTATTTTAGATTGTTCTTGTTTCTTGAGGTAGGATTGTATTGCTATAAACTTCCTTCTTAGAATTGCTTTTGCTGAATCCCATAGGTTTTGGGTCATCGTATTTTCGCTATCATTTGTCTCTAGGTATTTTTTTTATCTCCTCTTTGATTTCTTCAGTGATCTCTTGGTTATTTAGTAATGTATTGTTTAGCCTCCATGTGTTTGTGGGTTTTATGGTTTTTTCCCTGTAATTTATTTCTAATCTCATAGTGTTGTGGTCAGAAAAGATGATTGATGTGATTTCAGTTTTCTTTGATTTACCGAGGCTTGATTTGTGCCCCAAGATGTGATCTATCCTGGAGAATGTTCCGTGTGCACTTGAGAAGAAAGTGTAATCTGCTGTTTTCAGAAGGAATGTCCTATAAATATCAATTAAATCTCTATCTGGTCTATTGTGTCATTTAAAGCTTGTGTTTCCTTATTTATTTTCATTTTGGATGATCTGTCCATTGGTGTAAGTGAGGTGTTAAAGTCCCCCACTATTATTGTGTTACTGTCGATTTCCTTTTTTATAGCTGTTAGCATTTGCCTTATATATTGAGGTGCTCCTATGTTGGGTGCATATATATGTATAATTGTTATATATTCTTCTTGGATTGATCCCTTGATCATTATGTAGTGTCCTGCCTTGTCTCTTGTAAAATTCTTTATTTTAAAGTTCATTTTATCTGATATGAGAATTGCTACTCCAGCTTTCTTTTGATTTCCATTTGCATGGAATATCTTTTTCCATCCCCTCACTTTCAGTCTGTATGTGTCCCGAGGTCTGAAGTGGGTTTCTTGTAGACAGCATATATACGGGTCTTGTTTTTGTATCCATTCAGCAAGCCTGTGTCTTTCGGTTGGAGCATTTAATCCATTCACATTTAAGGTTGTTATCAATATGTATGTTCCTATGACCATTTTCTTAATTGTTTTGGGTTTGTTTCTGTAGGTCCTTTTCTTCTCTTGTGTTTCCTACTTAAAGAAGTTCCTTTAGCATTTGTTGTAGAGCTGGTTTGGTGGTGCTGAATTCTCTTAGCTTTTGCTTGTCTGTAAGGCTTTTGATTTCTCTATTGAATCTGAATGAGATCCTTACCAGGTACAGTAATCTTGGATGTAGTTTCTTTCCTTTCATCACTTTAAATATATCGTGCCTCTCCCTTCTGGCTTGTAGAGTTTCTGCTGAGAAATCAGCTCTTAACCTTATGGGAGTTCCCTTTTATGTTATTTGTCATTTTTCCCTTGTTTTAATAATTTTTCTCTGTCTTTAATTTTTGTCAGTTTGATTACTATGTGTCTTGGGGTGTTTCTCCTAGGGTTCATCCTGCCTGGGACTCTCTGCACTTCCTGGACTTGGGTGGCTATTTCCTCTCCCATGTTAGGGAAATTTTCGACTATAATCTCTTCAAATATTTTCTCGGGTCCTTTCTCTCTCTCTTCTCCTTCTGGGACCCCTATAATACGAATGTTGTTGCATTTAGTGTCGTCCCAGAGGTGTCTTAGGCTGTCTTCATTTCTTTTCATTCTTTTTTCTTTTTTGTGTCTCGCAGCAGTGAATTCCACCATTCTGTCTTCCAGGTCACTTATCCGTTCTTCTGCCTCAGTTATTCTGCTATTGATTCCTTCTAGTGTAGTTTTCATTTCAGTTATTGTATTGTTCATCTCTGTTTGTTTGTTCTTTAATTCTTCTAGGTCTTTGTTAAACATTTCTTCCATCTTCTCGATCTTTGCCTCCATTCCTTTTCCAAGGTCCTGGATCATGTTCACTATCATTATTCTGAATTCTTTTTCTGGAAGGTTGCCACTTCATTTAGTTGATTTTCTGGGGTTTTATCTTGTTCCTTCATCTGGTACAGAGTCCTCTGCCTTTTCATTTTGTCTGTCTTCTTGTGAATGTGGTTTTTGTTCCCAGGCTGCAGGATTGTAGTTCTTCTTGCTTCTGCTGTCTGCCCTCTGGTGGGTGAGGCTATCTAAGAGGCTTGTGCAAGCTTCCTAATGGGAAGGGACTGGTGATGGATAGAGCTGGGTGTGCTCTGGTGGACAGAGCTCAGTAAAACTTTAATCCGCTTGTCTGCTGATGGTTGGGGCTGAGTTCCCTCCCTGTTGGTTGTTTGGCCTGAGGCGACCCAGCACTGGAACCTACATGCTCTTCGGTGGGGCTAATGGCGGACTCTAGGAGGGCTCACGCCAAGGAGTACTTCCCAGAACATCTGCTGCCAGTGTCCTTGTCCCTATGGTGAGCCACAGCCACCCTCTATCTCTGCAGGAGACCCTCCAACACTAGCAGGTAGGTCTGGTTCGGTCTTCTATGGGGGTCACTGCTCCTTCCCCTGTGTCCTGATGCACGCACTACACTTGTGTGACCTCTAAGAATGGGGTCTCTGTTTCCCCCAGTCCTGTCAAAGTCCTGCAGTCAAATCCTGCTAGCCTTCAAAGGCTGATTCTCTGAGAATTCCTCCTCCTGTTGCCAGACCCCCAGGTTGGGAAGCCTGATGTGGGGCTCAGAACCTTCACTCCAGTGGGTGGACTTCTGAGGTATAAGTGTTCTCCAGTCTGTGAGTCACTTACCCAGTGGTTACAGGATTTGATTTTATTGTGATTGCACCCCTCCTACCATCTGATTGCAGCTTCTCCTTTGTCTTTGGATGTGGGGTATCTTTTTTGGTGAGTTCCAGTCTTTCCTGTCAATGATTGTTCAGCAGTTAGTTGTGATTCTGGTGCTCTCACAAGAGGGAGTAAGCACATGTCCTTCCACTCCACCATCCTGAACCAATCTCAACCTACCAAAGTCTTGAAGGTTTCCACAACTCAAGAAATGGCTGGAAGAATGACCACAGTTTTGGAATAGGGATAAGATGAAGACCTCAGGAGACAGACCCAGGTGAGGGGACAGGAAAGGAGGGGAAAGTGCTAATATGAAGAAGAAAAAGGGGGCCTGGGGATATTCACAGTGTGAGGGAACAGCCTTGCATCCCCTTGCCTCCCCCTGCCTCCAGCTAAGGGATGGCACACATCTAGCCAAACCACAGGCGCCGTGCCCAGCACTTCACCACCAGTGCTGTAGGATTGGATGCCATCGTGGTGAATTTGAAATGAAGAACTGATTGAACCTTCCTCAGGGCTCCAGGGGGTGAAGAATAGAACTTCTTTCACCCTCCCATCACTAGCAGACATCTGAGGCACCTCTAACGTGGGCAGTGGGGCTGCAAAGAAAGCCCATATGTAGATGTCCAGCTGGCTACTAGCAGGATTGATTTCACAGACTGCTCCCCCCCACAGCTCTATACCACACACACACACACACACACACACACACACACACACACACTCCCATCAGGATGAAGCGTCCAGCATCTGTATTACATATTGAAAGCAACTAGTGAGATGGTAGAAACTTATTAGAGTTTGTCCTCTTTGCTATTAAAGAAAGAAAAATAAAATCAGTGGGAAGATCACAACACATGTAAATAGCCTGGTGCCGAGTATTGCTAAAAGGCAAAAAAAGAAAAGAAGCACCATGGAAGTCCAAAAGCTGGTCCAGATCACTGGCTGCTCCAAGGACAAAAGAGCCAGGAAGGAAACCTACTGTCAGCCCCAGCCTACAGACAGGCCCAGGTAGCTATGAAAAAGTGTTGTGTGCTCAAATAGAAACTTAGGTTTAAATAAAGTGATCTAGAACTATGGAATACCTGTTAGCATCAAGTAGAACATTCCAAGGAATATAGTTTGGAAAGTTCTTCAGTAGAGAATTCTTATATAATATCGGGTCCACCTAATAGCCCCTTTCTTCCTACAATATCACTAAGATACCTATGAGGTATTGCAAAGGACAAAAGTGAGCAATCATAGTAAAAAATGAAGGCTGAAAGATAGTCTACTCTGGAATCTAAGTCAGCAGGGAGTAGAAGAAAGTGGGATCTGTGTCCCCAAGGGATGAAAAACTCACAAGGAAGAGTGGCTTTTTCATGTTCCGATAACTTTAGCAAATACTGACCAGCAGGGCGTAGGCTGGTGGTATAAATCTGAGAATAAAAGAAAGTTCAGCATCACCCAAAATAGCATCCCCAGGAAACTGAGTGAGCAGTTGCATTCCACAGATTTATCACAGAACAAAAACCCTTACAAACAACTCGGACAAAAAAATGACATCCTGTAACGACAGTTTGATGACATCCTGTAACGATCTCTCAGATTTTTCTCAGTTGCCATTCTGTTGTGTGCTTTGTATAACACCTGGTGTTTTTGACCCTTGGAATATATTTTTTCCTTAGCTTCCAATAAGGAGTTTTAAATAGTCCTCAGTCTTCCTGTGGGTAATAGAAACTGTTAGTGGTACCTTGAAATTTTAACAAGTTAATAGCAATTTATTTTATAGTTCCTTTTTAAAAATGAGAACGTGGCAGATCTTTTTTTATCATCTCATCATCAAGATTAAACAGCTATGAAACATCTTCCCTGTCTTCATGGAAGTCAGGACATACTGAAGTACTGAACATACACCCTGGAAAAGGAAAATACCTATGTCCAAGAAAAATGATCAGTCATCTTTAGATTTCCTACACTGGCCTCATTTACTCAGGTTCTCAGGTTACTCACGTGACCCCGTGTTTTCTATGCATGGCATTATTTTTGTTTGTCTACTACTCCTTTTTTTTTTTTTTCTTGCGGTACACGGGCCCCTCACTGTTGTGGCCTCTCCCGTTGCGGAGCACAGGCTCGGGACGCGCAGGCTCAGCGGCCATGGCTCACGGGCCCAGCTGCTCTGCGGCATGTGGGATCTTCCCGCACCAGGGCACGAACCCATCTCCCCTGCATCGGCAGGCGGACTCTCAACCACTGCGCCACCAGGGAAGCCCTACTACTCCTTTTAAACCAGCTCTTTGAAAATGTGCTTATTAGTTCATTTATTTTCATTCTTTATTAAGGTAAAAACTCATCCAGGGCAACAACTTTTCCTGAGTTCAGCTTTGACTACATTGTCATTCATTTTAAAATGCTCTGTAATTACAGTTTTGATTTTTCTCTCAAATTTTTTATTTTGTGTGTGTGTGTGTGTGTGTGTGTGTTTATGTATGTGTATGTGATTAAAACCATTTTCAGAAAATATGGTCCATCTGGTTCCTGCTCTGAGGAATTAATTGGAATTTTTTGTTGTTCTAATACGTGAATAATCTTACTAACGTTCAGTGGATGCTGGCAAAAATGAAAAGCTATGTCTGCAGTCTGTAAATCTCAATATGTGTCTACTAAATAAATGCTTAAAGCATTCAGGTCATCTGTGTTCTCATTTATTTTTGCTAATGTGCTTTCTCAAAGACAAGGAAGTCAAGAGCAAGCAGCCGTGGGACTGAAATGAGAGACACCTCGCAAGGACTTCCAATCACTTCTTTAGTGCCGGCCCTTGGAGGAAGGAAATGCCAACCAGGGCTCTCCACCACAGCTTCCCCCTCTACATTTAGGATGAATCACCAAAGTCATTTCCTAAGTAAATGTTCTCTTTAGCTCCCTGGAAAAAACTGTAAAGAAGCTAGTTTTTTGTTTGTTTGTTTGTTTGTTTCTTTATTTTTTTGGCTGCGTCGGGTCTTAGCCGGGGCACACAGGCTTCTCTCTAGTTGTGGCATGTGGGCTCCAAGGCGTGTGGGCTCTGTAGTTTGCGGCACACAGGCTCTCTCGTTGAGGCACGCGAGCTCAGTAGTTGTGGCACGTGGGTTTAGTTGCCCCGCAGCATGTAGGATCTTAGTTCCCCAACCAGGGATGGAACCCACATCCCGTGCATTGGAAGGTGGATTCTTTACCACTGGACCACCAGGGAAGTCCCAAGGAACCAGTTTTAAGAGAAGAGATTCTAAAAATATTCTTGGAAATTTTCAATATTGGTTCAGGGAGTTTTAAAAGAAAGAAAAATTACAGCAATCACTGTTGGATGAGAATCACATCACAGCTCCAGTTTGTGCCACCTACAAGACTAGTGGGTTTTTTTCAGAGTCAGCCCCAAAGCCAGAATCATCTTCCTACAGCATTGTTTTGATCCTGTTGCCTCCATGCTCAAAACCCTCTAGTGGCTTCCCAGGCTCTACAGAAGCAAGCCCAGCATGTCCAGTGGCCCCAGACCAAGCTCAGCACCTCTGAAGCGGCATAACCCTGACCAGAACCACTTAGCTGGCATCTGTCACTTCTTGCTTGACTGGTGGTAATTTTTTTACATTTATTTCAGTGAATATACCCTAAACTCCTTGAGGGTAGAATGCCAGGCTGGATTGCCTTGGAGAAGGATATCACTATCTTTGTGATAAGTTCGGAGTACCATGAGTATTGACATCATCAGGAAAATCCCCAGCCCGATCTGTCATGACCAGCACACCATCTATTAGCACATCCGTGTCATGGCAATAGACGACCATGACGTCTGCCGGTAGCATGTTAAATCAGTCAGCAAAGCCCACCAGGTTAGAGATCAAATTCAGGACCTGGACTAGAGATTGGATTTTGTTCTGTCCTTGGCAGGGAATGCAGTTCCAGTCCCTGTCACAAAGTGAGGCAGATTCATCACCACCTCCAGAAAAACAACTTACAAAGCACTTGCTGACATGGCTCCACAAGGCCCTTTGTACACCTACCCCTTTCCATCTGTATTGCTTTTAGACACACCTCAGGTTGGGTGGGGGAATGGGGAAAAAGACTGGGAATTGTTTGCATTTTATTATTTTTAAATCTCAAGTTATGAGTGATGTTAAAAGTAAAATGTATTGAGTAAGCTCAGCTTACTCAGCTGACTGTTGATGTGAGTGAAATGCGTGCTCATTTGCTTACCAATGTCTTCTTTCCATGCTGAACACAAAAGGATTTTTACTGTGTTTCTAATTTGAAATTTGGATAATTACAGCAAGTAGACTACTTTTGCAAAGTCACCTTTCCAACATACCGCAGACAAGAAGCAATGAGGGATTCTTGGTGATGATTTACTCTTGGAGAAATAGACATTACACTCCTGACCAAACAGCAGAAATGGAATGACCTGAAGTACCATGGTTTTACTGCACAGGTAAGCTTTTTAAAATCATGCTTCTGGTTTCTCTTTAACATTTGTATTCTTCAGTTCCTTGGAGCTTCCTTCCCAGAACTGGATGTATTTGGCCTCCCCTTCACAAGGATTCAGCTGTTACTAGTTTTCCACTTAAACAATCTTTTTTTTTTTTTTTTTTTTCTTTTTGGCTGTGCCGCGAGGCTTACAGGATCTTAGTTCCCTAACCCGGGATTGAACCCTCACCCTCGGCGGTGAAAGCACGGAGTCCTAACCACTGGACTGCCAGGGAATTCCCACACAATCTTTCTTTCAAGGAGTATAATCTGTTTCACAAACGCACAAGGATAGTGACATTATTTGCTTTTTTATAAGTCTAGGTATACTAATTTAATTATATTATACTAATATGGTTAATTAATATATTATTTAAGAACTCATAATAATTGTGCACTCTAAAATGTGATAGCTATAGTCCTTAAAAGGTTGTTTTATCTTTACTTTACCTATATAACCATTTCATCGCAAAAAGAGCATAAATAGCAAGTGCTTAATAATACAGCTGTTGACCCAGAAGGCAACTACTGGTGTTTGACAATACAGTGAGAAGAGCATGGATTTTTTTTAATACAACTTAGGTTAGAACCCTGATTTAGTTCCTTCCTAGCTTGTGGCCTTGGACAAATTACTAGACCTTTCTGAGCCTCAAAGATAATAATACCCACCTGGAAGAATTATTGAGAGAATTAAAGGAGATATTTATATGAGTGTATAGTGTAGTGGCTGGCACACAGAAAGCTCAACAATATTTACTGTTGTCCCCCAAGAGTGGTATTATCCTATATCGGAGGCTGTTGCCCAATTGTAACCTGTTGACTCGAAGGATTCTATTCTACGGTAAATATTTTCGGAGTATCTTTGTTCAGTATGTGAACAGTTAATAGTTAATAAACCGGCCTAGTATACACTGATCTCCTCTGATTCTCCACTTGTCTGGACACAGCTATAAACAGAACATGCCAAGGATTGGCCCATGCCCCTGTTGACTGACTGCAGCCTTCTTCAAGAGCTATGGGCAAAATTCTTTATGCTTATACGGTCCCTATGACTGAAACACAAAGCATTTTTCTGGAGATTAAATCAGGGCTTTCATATGACCCTGGTTAATAAATGTCAAGTCTCCAGTGTGAAACCTCAGAATATCCTTTTGAGGAAGGTGGTTGATAGCCTTATCTTCCATACAAATAAACTGAGGCATGGAGGGGATACATCAGAGGGCTTTTTACAGATTCTTCACTCTTGTTTACTTTCAGTTCATACGTGAAGACCAGTCAGTGCTTCACGGGAGCGCTCAGAGTGTCAACAGGGCTCCACAGAGAGCATGGTTGGGGTCTCTTGGAGAAAGCCCACCATTCTCCTAACATCGTTAGGAGTCTTATGGGACAGCATGGGGAGGGGTGGGTGTTACTGAGGCAGAGGGTGCTCTGATTGGGTAAACAGTCTGAGTTACTGACGTCACACAAGCAAGTAAGGCAGAACTCCAGAGGCTGAGGCACCAGTCGTGCAAAACACAGAGTTCCCCCTTCGAGCTGAGTTCCTCTGGCTACAGTCAGCCTCTTCTCAGAAGAAAAGGTGCTCAAGAAGGGCTAAGAAGGAAGGTCTTTGTGCATCAGGAGGGGGAGAGTGCTCTGATATGCCGCAAGATGATTGAGGTCCAACTTGCCAGCTGGGGACAGTGTCGGCAACTATGACACCAAGAAGCAGAAAGATTTCCACCTCACAGAGTAACATCCTCCACCTCAAACGTGCACCTCCAGTGGATCCTTGGGGACCAACACCCTTCTTCCTGGTTTTCTCAGACCAGAAACCCTCTGCCTGTTTCTCCTCATAATTCAGCCACACCGATAGTTAACATTTATTATCATACTACATGCCCAGTCTTTAACGCGCTGTGGGGGCTTTGTAGGCTTTGCACTGTGACCACATAGCTGAGCTGGAGCTACATCTCCCAGAAGGCCCTTCTCTGAGTGGTTCCACGTCAGTGTAGTCACAAGAGAAATTCTGCATGAGACTTGAAATGTGGAAGTGAAGCAGCCACCATATTTTTTACGCTTCAAAGGTCAGGATGAGGCACCAGGCACTATGGCAGCTGGCTCGTGTGGTCATGGTCAGTTCCTCCAACTCTTGCTCTGTTTCCTCCTGCAGCTTCTCCACAGGCATCCATGACGTCTTGGTGAAGGGCACCAGCTTCTCCTGCATGTCAGCCATGGCACTGAGTTTTGCAGGTGGGGAGAGACAGACATGGGTCCCAGTTCACTCTCATGGGCTCCAGTTTGTCTTTGTTCTCAATCACACCCACTTTTCCTAGCTTACTGCTTAACCTAAATCTACTTTATAAACGAATACAATGTTACATGTCAATTGAATCTCAGTAAAACTTGGGGGAAAATATAAAGCTACTGAAAGCTTAACATTAGATGAAGAGACAACAGCCTGGCATAGATTCCTCCACCAGTTTCTACAATTGCAAAGTCCAATCCTTATAATAATTTTGTTTTCTATGTAACTTACAGCAGTTCTGCTTCTCTGATCGAACTCTGAGTGATACACGTGTATTGTCACATTTAATCCTCACTAAAATCCTAGGAGATAGGCACTATTATTATTCCTATTTCACAGGTGAAGAATTTGAGAAACAAAGAGAACAGGAAGAGGCTCAGGCGTAGTTAGTCTGGCCTTATCCTGATCTACAGAGGGGCTACTTGTTTTTTTGTGTGTGTTTTTCTTTTCAACATCTTTATTGGAGTATAATTGCTTTACAATTGTGTGTTAGTTTCTGCTTTATAACAAAGTGAATCAGTTATACACATGTTCCCATATCTCTTCCCTCTAGCATCTCCCTCCCTCCCACCCTCTCTATCCCACCACGCTAGGTGGTCACAAACCACTGAGCTGATCTCCCTGTGCTATGCGGCTGCTTCCCACTAGCTATCTATTTTATGTTTGGTAGTGTATATATGTCCACGCCACTCTCTCACTTTGTCATGTTAGTCACTCCCGTAGCTCTTCAGGCCAGGTATCTTCCCTCAGCCCAGGACAATTTTCCAGCTGTGAAACATTAGCAGCCAACATTCAGGGAAGCTGGGAAGATGGTACACCAGCTCAATATAGGGGATCTAGGAGGGGCACCATGGTCCCTTTGTAGGGTACTATCTTGTTTGGCCTCATTTCTGTCCACCAAAACTCTGTAAGCAGCAATGCTGGCAAACCTTATTCCAGCATCTTCAGACTTCTGTAAGGCCCTTTGGGAAAAGTTAGCTCTTCTTCATGAAACTAGTCTCCAAAACCCCATTTCTGAAATGCATTCCAAAATAGAAACAACATCAGTAATGCAGTAGTATAAATTATTGCTATCAGATCAATCTTCAGTGTACTAGAGGATCACACTAGGACTTGTCACTGAGCACTGGGGATTAGGAAAAGGGAATCCAAGGGAAGAAGGGACTGGAGGACAGACCCTGGCAATTCCAAAATGAGTCTATTATCAGAAAAATCATGTCTTCTGGATTCAGACATATCCAGTTATATTCCAAAGCCTGGAGAGTGTCTGATGCTCTCTGACAGTCTCCCCATTGGTTAAAATGCAATAATAATATGTGCCTTGCATATCTGTTGGAAGGGAAAATGTTTCAAAAGGCCCCTAATGCAGTGCTCATTGTGCTCATAGCTCAATAAATGGTATTTTATTGCAAAGACATATATCTATGCTCCCCACTCTTACTCACTGAACTTTTTCATTCCCCAATTCCAAACAGATGGATTGGATTTATCCCCTGCAGAACCCAAACAAAAACCACAAACAGGGAATTCCCTGGTGGTCCAGTGGTTAGGACTCAGTGCTTTCACTGTCAGGGGCCTGGGTTCGATCCCTGGTGGGGGAACTAAGATCCCACAAGCCTCGTGGCGTGGCCACAAACAAACAAACAAACAAACAGAACTCAAATACTAACCAAAAAAGCCATGGTCTAGAGCACAGCTAAGAAAAGTAGAGTTGCATTTTTATTGAGCAATTTTCTCTGTCTGAAACATTACAAGACACCAAGCACTGGGGGAAGGGGCAGGAAGACAACCCATATCCTTTGAGCTGTTTTGTAGATACTGAAACCCTCACCAGGTGGAAGAAGTTAACTATTCAATACATGATGATGACCAGACTGTAGCCATGACTTAAGCTCCCACAGTTCTGAGAACTGGCCTCAAATAAATGGGAACAAACTAAGCCTCGAACTGAAAACTAACTGTAATTAAAACAATCAAGATGATGCTATCAGACCACCGCATGATCAATTTCAAGATGACTGTCAGAGCTGACTGTGCTGTTTCTGCATGTAGCCCTCTCCCTTCACCTATAAAAGCCCTTGCCCTATGCCTCTCCACTGCTGTGTTGCTAGCCTCTAACATAAAACAAACTTCCCTTTCCACCCACCTTGCCTCTTTATTGGCTTTTTTTTTTTTTTTTTTTTGCGGTACTTGGGCCTCTCACTGTTGTGGCCTCTCCCGTTGCGGAGCACAGGCTCCAGACGCGCTGGCTCAGCGGCCATGGCTCACGGGCCCAGCCGCTCCGCGGCATGTGGGATCTTTCCGGACCGGGACACAAGCCCGTGTCCCCTGCATCAGCAGGGGGACTCTCAACCACTGCGCCACCAGGGAGGCCCTCTTTATTGGCTTTTGAGCAGTAAGCAACTGGACCCACTTTCGCTAACAGATTTTTGGCTCCCAGCACGGGACTGCGCTCTCGCGATACCTGGCTCACAGTGGGTTGGGGGCGGTTCCTTCCCCACCAGCAGAGCCACCGCCATGACGTCGCGCGAATGTGGTTGCGAGGAGCTCGCTACTCCTGCGTCACTGGTCCCGGGAGGGGATTTGGGGGGACAGTCCTAGCAGCTGCCCAAACCATTCGTTTTGGGAACCCTCCCTGTTTCTCCCCTGTTCGGCACTGGCTGCCAACAAACGCTTTTCCTCGGTGCCACGGAAAGATGCCTCAGGACGAGCTGACGAGCTGACGAGCTCCAAGACCGAGTAAGTCCACCGGTGCGCACCTGGCAAACTTTTCTTTTGAGCATGAGGTGCTATCTAGGCATTTTGCCCGTTGGTTCTGACGTGTGTCTGATGTTGAGGAGCATTTGTGTTGGGAAGTGTTTGTTTGGGACTCCATATCCGTCCTCCTCTCATTGCATTTGTGACAGTTCTGTCTTCTCGTGTGTGAGTATGTAGTCCATTTGTGTGATTGGTATTCTTGTTGCCTTTTGTAAAATGGTAAATTCAGGTTCAATTCATTAAGAAAAATTTTGGCTATGAACCTATGGCTCAGAAGCGTTTTTTTTTTTTTTTTTTTAACATTGTGTGGTCAACAGTATTCTTCAGACTCCAGAGAAAACTGGTTATGATGTGTATCGCTGCTGGCTTTAAGTTTTCTGCGTGAAGCACATGTACAATGTTTGTGTGACAACTGGGTATAATTGATAAAATGTGTAGCCTATAAAATATTTCCCTATCAGCATACCTCTGCACGCACTTGTTATGTCTGATTAGTTTTCCCCCCAATGTGAATGACTAAGCAAATATGTAAACAAAAAGTAGGCCTAGCCCCGAGGGACATGAATGGACCCAGAGCAGGCAGGAATCAGCTCAGCTTTGTAGCGTGAGTACTGAAGAGTTTTGAGTAAACCAAGATGGTGCTAAGTTGTTGTCCTTTCCATTGTCTTCTGATAAGGATCACAAACTGCCAGCGGCCAACCCATTACTCCTTGTCATCTAGTGTGAAGTAATCCTGGAGAATCTCTCCATCCCCCATCCAGACAATCCACACGGGCAACCACCATCTGACGAGTAGGGTCCCTCATGAGTCTTGTTCAACCCCATCCCCAACATGGACAGGGAGGGATGGATACTGGAGACTATGAAGGCATGAATAGAAAATAGGAAACACACTTCTCCCACGTCTTCTGTCTTGCCTATTGTTGGCCCTTTTGAATTTTACATTTACCCAACAAGACTCCAAGATGCATCAGATGCTGTTTAAGGCTGCACAAGTCCACCACCCAGCAGGAACTTGGCCAAGGAGCCAATTCTATTCTGCCTCCAGAGTTGTTTGGGAGAAAAGCAGTGGATGTAATAATTTACATTTGGATTTTTCTTTTATTTGTTTAGAATTTGGTGTCCCTTCCATTTCTCCTCCCTCTCTTTTCATCCCAGCTCCAATTAGAAAATTCTATTGTACAAAATTCCACTCCACAGGAACCTATATCAAATTTAGGAAGCCATTGGTTTTTAAAGAACCCTCATTTCAGGAGGGTAGGACAGAGCGTGCCATGTAATCAAAGGCAATTAGAGACATTCACGCCATTGTGAATATACATCCTTTGCATACACAATTATGAAGAATTGTTCAGAGAGCTTACACACTGTGGTGCTGGATGGTTTCCACAAACACTTAAGGCATAAGAAGCACTTATTTGGGGCTTGCAAACATGAGTTTTGTTTGTGCTCTTATGCGTGTTTGGCAAATACAATGCAGGCTCTGCTTTCAGAACATTTGGCCCTAAATAAAAAGAAATGTGTCAGCAAATCCACCAAGAAGTACACCAAACCCAAAACTTCTGTTGGATCCAGAAGGAGGCTGAGGTAGAGTTTGTTTTCCAGCTAAAGGCAACATCTGGATGCAATCACCAAGAGTTCCGGCTGCTTTGGCCACATCTAGCAGAGATACAGAAAGCCTTACCAAAAGCCCAGTGCATTCTTTGTGAAGCTTCCCAACACTTTCAGCACACCTGGGGTCAGTTAGGAAGGCAAGATGTCCATGTGAGCAGGATGAGCTCGCCCCGTGCCTTTCAATGATCTCAGACATTTGCCATCTACCCCAGGACATGCAAAGTACACCTACATGCGTATTGGATCTCTTGGATGCGGCGGGAGAAGGGGAGGAGAAGAACATGTTTCTGTCACCTTTATATAGTAAATAAGAAATAAAGACTGCAGTCCATCTACTAGGGTGAAGTACAACTCCACTTACTGTGTGACTAAGCAAGTTGTATAATATCGGCCTCACTCTCCTTGTTGGTAAAACAAAAATAATAATAGTACCTGCCTCGTGAAGCTGTTGAAGACTGATAAGATGACAGATGTAAAATGGCCACACCAAGTAACTTCTCAAAGAATGTAGGCTAAAAGAATTAAATTATTTCATCATATTCTCTCCAACTTCTATGCAGAAAAGTCTCCTCCATTAAAAAACTTAAAACTTGATCTACGATTGACCCTCACAACTGACCACATCTCCACTTCTTTCTTTCTTTCGTTCTTTATTTGATGTGGACCATTTTTAAAGTCTTTATTGAATTTGTTACAATATTGCTTCTGTTTTATGTTTTGATTTGTTTGGCTGCGAGGCACGTGTGATCTTATCTCCCCAGCCAGGGATTGAACCCGCACCCCACTGCATTGGAAGGCGAAGTCTTAACCACTGGACTCCTGGGGAAGTCCCACCATCTCCACTTCTTTAAATGTCCAGTTCCTTGAAAGAGGAGTTTGCACGTGTGGTCCTGCCCTACGTCCCATTCACGCTCACCACCTGCTCCCTCCCACACAATAAGTGATGAAGATCATTCATCAACAGCCCTTGACACCTGACTTGGAGTGTTTCCCAGGCTCCCCCACTGACATGCTAGACACAGGACTGGAGTGGATCACTAGAATGTGGACAAACATGATACTTGCTACTTATGAGCAGAAACTTTGAATGTGCTCGCTTCCTTTACTTTGGCCTCTTGCATTCTTGTCTTCTTCCATGAGAACAGCATGGAAAAGAAAGGCTACTGCTTTAGCCTGAGTCCTGGAATGAGAAAATGCCTTGAGCCCAGGAAAGCCCTCCAGAATCGCAGCCAATTCGCAGGCTTCATTTCATTTCAGAAGGCAATAAACGTTTTATTCTGTTGAGACCTGGGTTCTTTGTTACTACAGCAAAAGCTGACGAATGCCTAGTATCTGCTCTCCTGCCGGCCTAAGCATCCCTACTATAATGATCAGTAAGGGATAATCTGCCCCTTCATCAAACTCCCCCACTTCCTCCACCCACCGCTCTGTATACATGAGTCTCCTGGGTTTGTCATGTTTGTAACTGCTGGCTCCCCTGGCCACCAATTATTGTCTCCTAGGTGGGTACCTGATCCAGTCTGCAGTGAGAGAAAAGCATGAAACGACCATACACACAGAAGCAGAATGAAAGGGAACCTCCAAGGGGACTTGAGCCAACGGTTAAAGTTGTTGTTTCTATTGCTAAATGTCCACATCCAGGACAGACTTCCTGGCTTAAAGGGGTGAGGCCAAGAGGACTACACACACGGACAGGAAGCTGGAAAGGTCCTCTGTTCAGACAAGAGGGATTTACCATGAGCCTTGTGGAGGCAGGTGGACAGCAGGGTCAAGAGTCAGACAGAACAGGTTAGTGTTGAAGTGGTTTCGAGCCAAGACTTTCCATTCAGACATGGTATTGATCAAAAACTTGAGGGGCCATCCAGATTCCTTCGTACGATGAAGCTAAATCTAAAGGAAGAATTCAAGGGCCTGAGTAAAGCAGATGGGGAGGAGGATCAGCATGGGGGGACAGTGGTCAGGCAGACCTGGGACTTCGGAGGGGAGATCAGAACACCAGGTTTCTGACAAGTCATCCCAAGAGTGTGAATAAGAGACTTTTCCACCCCCAACGGCAGCTTCTTAGAGCCAGCCTGTGGCTCAGCCTTCAATTTGTTTCCAGCATAGAAAGTCTAATCACAGTCAGATGTGCTGTGACCTCCCAGATGCCACTCTGGGAACTCACAGGAAGAGAGTCCACAACAAACAGGAGTATTCTGGGCTTTAAGGGTAAAACAGCCATACACCCCAACTGTGTATTATTGTTTTGTTTTTTCGTTTGTTTTTGTTTAAAGCATTTAAAAATTTGTTTTCTTTTTTTAAAATTTATTTATTTTTTGGCTGTATTGGGTCTTCATTGCTGCGCACGGGCTTCCTCTAGTTGCGGCGAGCGGGAGCTACTCTTCGTTGCGGTGCGTGGGCTTCTTATCGCGGTGGCTTCTCTTGTTGCAGAGCATGGGCTCTAGGCACACGGGCTTCACTAGTTGTGGCGCACGGGCTCAGTAGTTGTGGCGCATGGGCTTAGTTGCTCCATGGCACGTGGGATCTTCCCAGAACAGGGCTTGAACCCGTATCCCCTGCATTGGCAGGCGGATTCTTAACCACTGTGCCACCAGGGAAGTCCCCCAACTGTGTTTTAATTGTGGCAAGAAAGCTCAGTCTGCACCATTGAAGAAAAGGTCTCCACAAACACACCATCTTTCTCCTTTTACAAAGAGAGAGAGGTTAAAGCGGGTAGAGTACCCACCAATGCATACCCTTCCCAGTATATCACATCCAGAAACCTGTGGGGTTTGGGGGTTGAGGACTGGGGTGTTCTCTTGTTGGCTTGGTCCCTGCAGACTTATATGAGGCTGTGGGGCACTCATGATGGTTACAACCCCCAGATCACCTCCTTAGGCTCCTAGAGACCTGGGCTTACTGGGACTTGCACAGGGCAGGCTATGCTTGTCATGTAGGGATGACCTGGTGGGAGGGTGGGGAACCCTGACCAGCATCTGAGGAGCCAGCGAATAAAGGCAACAGTGAGTACAGCTGGTTAGGTTACAAATTATAAAGTATGGCAATAAAATAATAATAGCCAACACCGCTTGGGTGCTAAGTGCTAGGCAGTGATCTAAACATGCACACAGAAGATTTATTTTATCCTCCTGGAGAATCAGGTTGGTAGAGGAATAGGACATGGAACTCAACTCCTCCCACAAATACATCAAAAATACATCTACAGGGAATTCCCTGGCAGTCCAGTGGTTAGGACTCAGCGCTTTCACTGCCAGGGCCCAGGTTCAATTTCTGGTCGGGGACTAAGATCCTGCAAGGACGCGATGAGACCAAAAAAAAAATCTACAAGTGAAACAATTTTCACAAAACACCTACTGAACACCAGCAAAAGACCTCAGGCATCTGAAAGGACAATCAAGATCTCCAATGTAACCCAGTAGGATGAAAGAAAAAAAAAAAAGAAGCAGGATGGTACCTGCACCCCTGGGAGGGAGCTGAAAAAGAGGAAAGGTCCCTGCACCCTGGGAGGCCCCCTCACTGGCAGGGAGATAAGCCAGGACAGAAAGGGAGCTTCAGAGGAGAGTAAAACAACTGGTCTGTGGCATGCAGAGAGAGACCTGCACAGACAGCCATGCCACCACCCTGTGTTCCCCAGCCTGAGACGCCCGTCCACTGGTGGGGGCGGGCGCCTGGGTGCTGGTGCCTTGGGAGCCCTGGGAGCAGATGCCATTGGGTTGCCCACGTGCAGAGGTAGGGCTGAAAACACAGCTGAGCCTGGGGCCTCGCGACTTAGGAAGCAGGGCCGAAATCTCCCCGCAGCTGCGCAAGCTGCAGACGTATACCTCTGCTGCCTTTGGCTTTCCAAAGGGACAACGAGTGCTCCCACAGCTGGGACGGGTCTGGCCTTAGCAGCTGTGGGCTTTTGTGAGCACGTGCACATGGGGGCCGGGCTGGGCCAGGGTCTGAGCTGCTTCCATAGCCCCCACAGTGGGTCCAGGGGCAGGAGGACCACGGTCCTGGGACCTGACTTTAGTGGATCTGTGCTGGTGACCTTGTGAAAACAATGCCTCAGGGACACCAGGGCCAATATCCGGCCTCCCCACGGTTGAGGCAGGGCTGAGGGCAGTGCCAACAACAGTGTACTTTGTGAGCCCGCACAGCGGGTGACAGGTGACACCACAGAGCACACTCACCAGTGAACAGCTCTAGCAGAGGAATACTCAGTGGCTCCTCTCCCAGTGGGAGCACGCCAATCCTACCTAGCTCACGCCACAGCTCAGAAATGGATCTGGGGGCTTCCACTCCAACAACTAGGGAGCAGACCCAGCCCCTGACAGGGCTGTGACAACCACAGAGCAAGGAGGAGATCCCGCTCAACATCCAGGGCAGGCTTTGGTCACCACAACACCAGTCACACCGCCTAGCAAGCGGATAACGGCCAGCACACGCTGAGGAAAGAGGCAGCAGGCATTCATAGTAAAAATAGGCCTCACACCAAAAATCTGAAACCCATGCAGGCTACGCAGGAACACACCCACATATAAATATTCCTCCAAGACCACAGTAGATAATTGTTTCTCCTCAACTCATAGAGCAAGAGAAATATAAGGAAAAATGAAGAAGCAGAGGAACCACTTCCAATTAAAAGCTCAAGAGAATTCCCCTGAAAGAACAAGCAATGAAACAGACCTCTTCAGTCTAATTGACTCCAAGTTCAAAAAGGAGATAATGAGAACACTGAAGAAATTAAGGACTATTGTTAGAAATGCAGATTACTATGAAAAGGAACTAGAAACTATAAAAAGGAACCAAGAAAAATTAGTTCATTTGCAGAGACAAGAACTGAGCTAAAAGCAATGAATAGCAGAGTAAATAATGCAGAAGAACAAATAAGTGAACTGGAAGAGAGAATAATGGAAATTACCCAATCAGAACAGCAGACAGAAAGCCAAATGAAAAAAAAAAATGAAAGCAACATAAGAGACCTATGGGATAATATAAAGCATGCCAACCTACACATAATAGGGATTCCAGAAGGGGAAGAAAGAGAAAAGGGGATTGAAAATCTATTTGAAGAAATTATGGCTGAAAATTTCCCAAACCTAAAGAAGGAAACAGATATCCAGATACAGGAAGCACAGAGGGTCCCAAACAAGATGAACCCAAACAGACCTACACCAAGATATATTATAATAAAAATGGAAAAGTTAAAGAGAGAATTATATAGGCAGCAAGAGAAAAACAAAGAGTTAATTACAAGGGAACCCCCATAATGCTATTAGCTGATTTCTCTACAAAAATGTTGCAGGCCAGAAGGGAGTGGCAAGATATTTTTAAAGTCCTGAAAGGGAAAAATCTGCAACCTAGGATACTCTACCCAGCAAGATTATCATTTAGAATAGGAGGAGAGATAAAGAATTTCTCAGACAAGCAAAAACTAAAAGAATATAGAAATACTAAACTTATCCTAAAAGAAATATTGAAAGGTCTTCTTTAAATAGAAAAGAAGTAAGAATCCATAGGAAAGAGAAAATCACAATTGGAAAGTAAATCATTTAAATAAGCCAGTACAGATTTAAAAAAATAAGATAAAAAAGTTTCTGTGAAAGAACGATAATCACAATGACAGGAAAAGGATGAACACGAAACATGATGTAAAAGAGGGCATCAGAATCATAAAACGTGGGGGAGGAGGATAAGAAGATGTAGATTTTTTTCCCCCTAGAATGTGTTTGAGCCTATATGACTACCAGTCTAAGAGAAGTAAATGTAGAAAGGGGTTAATATACTTGAAAAACAGGGTAAACACAAATCAAAAACATACAATAGATTCACAAAAAACAAAAAGAACATAAATAATACAAAAGAAAATCATCAAACCACAAAAGGACAAAAAGAAAAAAAAAGGGACAGAAGAAATACAAAATCAATGGGAAAACAAGGTTTTAAATGGCAGTAAATACATATAATCAGTAATTACCTTAAAAATCAATGGACTAAATGCTCCAATCAAAAGACATAGAGTGGCAGATTGGATTAAAAAAAAACAAGAGCCTACAATATGTTGCCTACAAGAGACCCGCTTTAGGGCAAAGGACACACATAGACTGAAAGTGAGGGGATGGAAAAAGATTTCATGAAACGGAAATGAAAAGAAAGTAGGGGTTGCAATACTCAGACAAAATAGACTTTAAAACAATGGCTATAAAGAAAGATAAAAAAGGACACTATATTTTATCCTCATAACATCCCCAAGAGATAGATGTTATTAAAAGTCCCATTTTACAGATGAGAAAACTGAAGCATGAGGCAGTTAAATTAACTTCTCTGAGATTAAGGGAGATTTGTTAAGGGAGATTTAAATTAAGGGAGACTTGTTAAGGGAGTATGTAAAGATTTAGACACAGGAATGTTCTTACAGCACTATTTTTAATAAGGGAAATGTTTGCATAGTAACACTGTAGACAGATTTAAATGTCGATCATTAAGGAGTGGATTGGGACTTCCCTGGTTATCCAGTGATTGAGACTGCACGCTCCCAGTGCAGGGGGCCCGGGTTCGATCCCTGGTCAGAAAACTAGATCCCGCATGCCACAACTAAGAACCCACATGCTGTAACTAAAAAGAGCCCGCCTGCCGTAATGAAGATCTCACACGTGGCAATGAAGATCCCATGTGCCGCAACTAAGACTCGGTGCAGCCACCTAGCTAGCTAAATAAATAAATAAATAAGGAATGGATTAAATAAATTACAATATACCTATACTACATTAAAAATGATCCTCTAAGTGTATGGTTTGGAAATGAAAATCTGTTTATTGTGTATCCATTGAAAAATCAGGGCACAAAATAAATTAAGGCACAATCCCATATTTAGTAACTATAAATATATATGTATTTTTTTAAGTTTTGAAAGAATATGCATCCAGGTCTTATCAGTGATCTGCAGATTGTAAGGTTGTGGGTGCTTTTGGTCACTCCTTCATTTATGTAAATCTTCTAATAACAATACATTGCTTTTTTCATAAGAGAAGAGTTATATTAATTTTTTAAATAGTAAAGAAGAATGGAGGATTGTCTGAACATTAAGGTCAGGTCTATGGAGGACAGTTAATTCCACGTACATCAACTGCAAGTCTCCTGGCGCTAGTGGAATTAGTGTAATCCAGCATTTCCCAAAAGTGTTGCTTAAAAAAAAGAAAGGAGCCTCATGGTAAAATGAATTAGAAAACTCTGTCTACTTCTCTCAAAGATTCGCAATGCATAAATTCTGTTAACAAAGAAAAGAAAGAAAGGAAAACCTATTTTACTTCGTGTAACCCAGCATTTTCCAGTCTTACTTCATCACAGAGCTCTTTTACACGTGATTCTTATTTTTGGTTCAGGAAATCCAAAAAAGAGGGGATCTATGTATACGTACAGCTGATTCACTTGGCTGCACAGCAGAAACTAACACAGCATTGTAAAGCAACTATACTCCAATAAAAATTAATTAAAAAAAAAAGAAATGCTCTCACATCTTGGAGGTGGTGCTATTATTTCTCCCTCTGCCCAGTGCTAATACTCTCCCATCTTTACAGGTGTTGTACCCAAGAAAATCCCCCAGAAAACCTCCTACATTGAAATCACCACTTCAGAGTCTGTTTCAGACAATGACATTTGAAAGGATTAAATAAAAAGAAGAAAAGATAGGTATAGGCAAGTTAGAAAAAATAAGAATCATGCTCATTTATTATTTTCATGTGCTTTAAAAGTCAAAATTTTTAGCGAAATAACTAACTTTTAAAATGCTATGAGAATAAACAACGTAGACTGATTACAAAAATAGATCAGGACTATTTTCTCAGTTTTCCCATAACTGAGGCTTTAGGTGATCTTACTGGGATTCATCGTATTTCCTGTATTTATCTTATTTGTAGCTTTCCAGCATCTTTTGAACACCCTTCCTATACTTTGTTGATTTTCCACATTGTGAGACCCACCAATGCAAGATGGAAACCAGGGAACTTGCTTTCCTGGCCTTCCTTGCAGCCAGGACACAGGAAGTAAAACAGACAGCCCCGCAGATTTCCATGAGGAAAACAAGACATGGAAGGATGCAGCACAGAGTCCATTTTATTGGAAAGGGAGAGGGAGCTTGGGAGAGAAATATCAATCTTTTAGAAACTGTAACATCAGAGGATTTCACAGCAGTGTCTCAGGTCACTGTCCTTTTTTTTTTTTTTTAAGGCTAATTTCAATTATTATTATTTTTTAATTTTATTGAAGTATAGTTGATTTACAATGTTGGGTTAATTTCTGCTGTACAGCAAAGTGACTCAGTTATACATATATACATTCTTTTCCATTCTGGTTTATCACAGGATATTGAATATAGTTCCCTGTGCTATGCCATAGGACCTTCTTGTTTATCCTATATATAGTAGTTTGCATCTGCTAATCCCAAACTCCCAATTCTTAGGGAGTCTTCCTCACCCTCGTCACCCTTGGCAACCACAAGTGTGTTCTCTTTGTCTTTGAGTCACTTTCTGTTTCATAGAGATGTTCATTTGCGTCATATTTTAGATTTCACATATAGGTGATATGGTATTTGTCTTTCTTTCTGACTTACTTCACTTAGTATGATAATCTCTAGTTGCATCCATGTTGCTGCAAATGGCATTATTTTCCTTTTTATGGCTGAGTGATATTCCATTGTATATATGCACCACATCTTCTTCATCCATTCATCTGTTGATGGACATTTAGGTTGTTTCCATGTCTTGGCTATTGTGAATAGTGCTGCTATGAACATAGGGGTGCATGTATCTTTTCGAATTTTAGTTTTGTATGGGTATATGCCCAGGAGTGGGATTGCTGGATCATATGGCAACTCTATTTTCAGTTTTTTAAGGAACCTCCATACTATTTTCCATAGTGGCTGCACTAATTTACATTCCCACCAACAGGCAGGTCACTGTCCTTGATGAGAAGTGTGGGGTGAGTGTCCAGTCATCATGTGACTGTACATGTGAGGAGTCCTAGAGAATGTAAGTTTGGTTTTCTTCCTGACTTCAGAGCCTCCACGCCTGATTCCCTGAGTATTCAATAACTTCTTTTTCTATTTAAGCTAGCTAGAATGGGTGAGCAATGCATGGTTCCAGAACCAGACGTTCGGACACACTTTAAGTCTCTAAAACCATTACGCTACCCATCCTCACAGGAGGAATGAAGGATGCTAGAGAGTAGGCAGGTTATTTTTTCCTGATATTCCAAATGTTAACTAGATGGTTATTCACTTTATTCCATCCACTTCATGTTCAACTTTATATTTGGCTGGCCGAAGTTTATTTTGACTAGCAAGTCTAGATTGTCTAAGTGGCTAATTTCACGCGACACCAAAACCAACGAGTGGCCTTAAGCACTTTCCTTTCTTGGATTCTGTAACATATCATGTCTTAGTTTTCCTCCTACATAATCGGTTCCTTCTTTGCTTCTTTATGACTCTTCCTTCTCTATCCAAAACCTAAATGTTGGCATTCCTCAGGACTGGGTCTTTTCTTCTCTCCTTTTATCCTCATTTGATAAACTCGAGAGTCCTATAGTTTTAAATAAGACCCTTACATAGGTGACAACTACCTTTACCTCCACTGAGTTTTAAACCTAATATACCACCAGAGGATGATCTAGGAGATATCTCAGACTTCACCTGTCCAAAATGGAATATCCAAATGGCATGTCTTCTGCCTGGTTGCTCACACCAAACACCTGGGAGCCACCTTTTATTCACCTCCCTTGCCCGCTACTTTGTACATGATTCAGCAAACATTGAAAGAAACTGCTATAAGATACAAAAGAAATTTTTATAACGAATCTAATTTATGATCTCACTAAAGTACAAGAACATATCAACTCTATTTTTTAAATGTACAGTAAACGAGAAAAGCAACAGGCTAAAGTGTGGACTCAGGATAACAACTCACTGGAAAAAATGAAGAAGTCATTGAGAAGTCATGGCAAGGAATTAAAAACACAGGAATCAGAATTGAATTCTGTTTTGATGCTCATAAAAAAAAACACCCAGAATCAAAGCTACAGATATGTAACATAAGGAAAAGTATTCAACAGTAATAATAGTCCAGATTTATAATCCCAAATTAGAGTATCAAAGATCAGGAAATGGTATGGTGAGGGGGGAAATATAATCAAATCTTAATCCCAAGAATGACATAAGGACCTTGAGTCATTGAATTTAAAAATTGGAGAAAGAGATTAATGTTTCAGAAAAGTTGAACAATAAGAGCAAAACAAAGTTTGACATGCACTTAGCAAGTGACTAAGAAAATAAAGAGGAAAGGAAATAGGTAGACAAGCAAGCAGAAAAGTAAGTTGTGAAAGGCTAAATATTTCTATTAGAAAACAAATGACCTGAGGTAAATTCCCCTATCAAAAGGGGAGAATTCTCAGATTTGGTCAAAATGTAAACCCAGCTGCATCCTGCATAGACAGACTCCTAACTCAAAATCGTACAGAGATTTTAAAAGTGAAACTATGGACCAGAAAAAAATATTTAATAAAGAAAAAAAGCCCATGGCAGTAATATAAATATCAAATTAAACAGAATTAAAGGCATGAAAAGACTCCTTTTATAGGGTACAGTCTGTAATTAAATTTTTTTAAATTGCGAAACGTTATTTGTTAATAGCTTCAAGATTTACAAAACAAAAACTTGTTTTGTTTTGTAAATTGCCATACCACCATTCTGGTGGCATGGCAATGGGGGCGCTGCACCAGCCACCCACATAACTCTCACCTTCCTCAGGCTCTTTCTTTGTCATCTGATTACATCCTGCAACCCCAAGAAAACAATCCTGGAAGAATAGAGGGGCACCAATAATCTGTTAGTTCCCAAAAAGGAAATCCCTGCATGCTCTAACAGCAGTAGATAATGGACACTAGAGATTGTCACGAACTCCATTTATTTAAGAAAGAAAAAGACAGTGGAGGGAATTCCGTGGTGGTCCAGTGGTTAGGACTCTGCACTTTCACTGCCAAAACCATGGGTTCAGTCCCTGGTTGGGGAACTAAGATCCCACAAGCCACGCTGCGTGGCCAAAAAAAAAAAAAAAAAGACAGTGGATATTAAAAAAAAAAAAAAAATTCCATTTCCCCTGCCAAGAGACCCAGAATGAACTGGGCTAGGAATTATTCACCTCCACCTCCAAAGGGAATTCAGGCAGAAACTGCATGGATTTAGAGCAGGACCCAGGGCATCAAGTCCCACCCCTGACTAGTGGTAAAGACCAAATCAGAGACCCCCCCGCCTTATTCCAACAGCTAAAAGAAAAGGGACAGTTTTTAAAAACTGGCATAAGTGAATGCTTACCAAAAACAAAAACAAAATCCCATGATGTCCCCTGAAAAGGAAAAAGAAAGAAAAGCGTGTGTCTCTGTGTGTGTTTATTTATCCTGAAAAAAATTAGGTCCCAGCCTCATTCTGCCAACACTGAAGCTTATCATCTTGGTATTCTTAAGATTCTGTGGATGGAACTAAATTAAAAGGACAGCCCTGGGAACTGAAACTCAGCTGTCTTTACGCTGATGAGCAAAAGGCAGTGGGTCAGATGATTTAAACACCATGATGCGATCCCTCCAATTTTCCCCTGGAGTGGGTGTCTCTTGGGAGCAGGACACAGGATAGGAAATGAGAGATGAAAGAGACAATAAATGAATTAATAAAAGAGAGACTGTGCAGGGAATCAAGATAATCACATGCTATAAACTGAGGAGTAGGTTTGTTCAGTCCAAGTCTCTATACTGAGGAGGAAAACAATGCTTCATGGAAAGCCAGGATAACATCTCTTGTCATCCTTACGACACTCTGAGATACACACACATTATCCTTATTTTACAAGGGAGCAAGACAGGTAATCTTAAGCCAGGCACCCAGTAGAGCTCAAGCTCACTCCATGGACAAGAGGGATTGAAACCCACCCGTGTTTAAGTCCACAGCCATATCTCAACCACGACACACTTTCTATCTCTGACGTTTATGCTGGAATGTGTTCTGTTGATATTTCCTTGCTTTAGTTGTGCAAGACCATGGTTATGCTATAGTAAAGGGCTTTCTCACAGGCTGAATACATTCCTGTATCTTAGTTAAATTCCCTTCATTCTAGAAGCAGACTGCATATATGTGTCTTTGGGAGCTAGAAGGTGCCTTTCTGGTTGAGACATTTTTGGTGGAGTCTGTGTAAAACTACAGAAAAAAATATAGCTAAGACTCACATCTCTCAAAAAAAAATCTAGATAATTTAAGGGACTGTGTTAAAACTTTTACATTCTGGGCTTCCCTGGTGGCGCAGTGGTTGAGAGTCCGCCTGCCGATGCAGGGGACACGGGTTCGTGCCCCGGTCCGGGAAGAGCCCACATGCCGCTGAGCGGCTGGGCCCGTGAGCCATGGCCGCTGAGCCTGCGCGTCCGGAGCCTGTGCTCCATAACGGGAGAGGCCACAACAGTGAGAGGCCCGCATACCGGAAAAAAGAAAAAAAAAAAGGAAAAAAAACTTTTACATTCTACTTCATCTTGGTGTATAGAAACAGCTGCAGAAATCCTACATACAAAGCCTTTGTCAAAAATCTTTACTATGTCTTCTTTCAACTCACCGTGATTCTTCCAAGACATTTGAAAAGTCTTTGGGAGAGCCACAATGAGCAAACCCCACCTCTCTCATAAATCACACTATTGTTTAGTGATGCACCATCAAGACGGGCCCCATTTATCTCCCCAGAGCAAGCCTGGCAAGAATATGTTCAGAAAATATTGGTCATGTTATCTTTCCAAAAGATTAAGAGAAGGATTTGCTTACCTATAACGATTTATGGAACTGACAAGCAGGTGCACAAGTGTGGCCAGGAAATGCAAAAGAATAGACAGAACGGCTTAGAACAAAATTATGGTGTCAGGGCTGGAAGCTGATAGCTCCATTCTCTAATGGGACAAAAGAACTGGGATTCATAAATCACATTTGTCAAGAATAAATAAGAAGAGAACCAGACGAGGCCAGTGCCCCCTTGCTGTTTCTATCTTCATCATAGTTTGTTGGCCTGCCCCGCCCTGCCTCTGTCAGAGATAAGGGCTTCTATTGCTTTCTTGCTATTCTCCAGATTAGGTCTAAACAGCAATAAATAAGACACACTGGCTTCTGTTAGTGTGTCCTGCTCCTATCTGACTTGCCTGGTGACTGTTAAATGATTTTCCGTGGCTTGATGCTTTAACCAGTGAACAAGAGTGTCTGAGCAAGACCCCATGTCAACCCCATCCAGTGAACAAGCCTGAATTCCAGCTCCAGCTCTGCCAGTACCTACCTGGGTGACTTTGGACAAGTTTTCTGTTTTCACTTCATTCATTTGCAACATAATTAAAAAATACATTACCCATTGGACTTTCCTGCTGGCGCAGTGGTTAAAAATCCACCTGCCAATGCAGGGGACATGGGTTCGAGCCCTGGTTCGGGAAGATCCCGCATGCCGCGGAGCAAATAAGCCCATGTGCCACAACTGCTGAGCCCGCATGCCACAACTACTGAAGCCCGCGCGCCTAGAGCCCATGCTCCGCAACAAGAGAAGCCACCGCAGTAAGAAGCCCGTGCACGACAACAAAGAGTAGCCCCCCACTCGCCGTAACTAGAGCAAGCCTGTGCGCAGCAACGAAGACCCAACGCAGCCAAAAAAAAAAAAGGATCACCCATCAGTTTGAAAAGCTGAGATAATAATCCAGTCGAACCAAAAGAAACCATATGAATTTATCCCAGTGCCCCAGATCCCACGACTATTTCATTGCCAAGCACATAGGGGGCTTGGGGAGCAGAAGGCAAATGCTTACAAAATTGACTGAAAGATGTCTCATATCTCTAAATGAAGAAATGCAATAGAAGTCTACAGGATTTGTCAGTCTTCTTAATTCTCAAGTCATATCTTTGAACTTGTAAAAAAGAATAGCTAACCATCTGCTGATTTAATTGACATTTTAGCACCAACTGAAACGTTCTGAAATAAAAATACTTTTTAACTTCCTAGTTTTTGCAGAACATTCCCTCCTTGTGTTTTATTGTGGCCCTAACTATAATTCAAAGACAAACAAACTTCAATACAATCCCCCTCCTACCCCCAGCAGTTCCTTGTGCTATTTCAAGCTCTAACTGCACCATGGGTAGCAGTTAGCATAAGCACCTCACCAGAAAACCTTTATTTTCATTCCCTAGAGAAGACAGCTAACCTCCAGGTGTTCTGTTCAATGGATAATGGGCATGCTGGGATTCGTATGCACTGGTTTTTATCCATTTTGAAGCCTGAGCTTGGAACAACTACATTCTTAGACTGTTTGCAAGATTAAAATATGCAAGGTATAACTAGACCAGGTTCTTATCCCCGGCTTCCTCTCCCCAGCTTTCCTCCATTCGTCGCCCACACCACAACAAGGAGGCAGTACTGGGTGCCCCACTCCTCACCCTCAAACTTCACTGCCCCCAGCTCCACCCCTGCCCAGACCTGTCCTGGCTCCTGACTCGCTGGCTTCCTCTCTCATGTCCAGATCTGTGCTCACCTCCTAGGCATTTGCCACCTGAAATTGGATTGACAGCACTATTCACAGGAAATAAGGTATATCTAAGTGATTTATGTGTTTTGTCTTAATAAGACTCACAGACTCATAGTAGAAAAACCAATCCCCCGGAAGTATGTTGACAGAAATGGAAGAAGAGAGTTTAAAGCAGTTTCCACAAGCTCAGGGTACTCATCTCCAATTTTTCACGTGGCCCTACCGGGCATGACAACTTTGTGGCTCACACCACATGCAACTCATCACGAAGTTCACCACCAGACTGGTCTACACTCCATTCAAAGACAAAGCCACTGGTCAGCACTTAGATGCAGCAGCAATGCAAAACTGCTGTCAGAACTCTATAAACGTGTGCTAACCATTTCCATACTCAAGGTCCTCATGGGCCAGGCACAAAGAGTTGTCTGACTGTCACAGTCCTCAGACTATGTGTTGAGCAGCACTGGGTGCAGGACTGAAAACCCTGCCTGTTGGTACTCCATTCTGCAAAAACTCAAAGGAAACCTTTTTTAAACATCAGAGTTTCACTCCAGGGCCTGCGAAACGTTGGTATGTTGGGGGCGATTCATTCAACTGCCTAATGCCTCCAAAACCATGCAGATGGCAAAAACACTGACAGATGTCTGTGTCTTCAGTTTTAAAATTATGCCATTTCTATACAACATTAACTTTACGTTCATTTATAAGGAGTATGTTTTTGTTTGGAATTCCTGTAAATAATAATTGTCATTTTACATTTATAATGAAAGCAGCTTCAGTCAGACAAATCCAATTAACATGAACACACTGTGCTTTCACCAACAAAGAAAAGAGAGAGAAACCACAAGGACAAACTCCTGTGGCTCAGAGGAGGAACATGCCCCAGAGGAGGAACAGAGTGAATTCTAAAGACTCGTCTCAGTTTACGCCCAAACTCCTGAAGCCAGACCCACGGCTGGAAAGCTCCAGCATTGTTGTGACGACCCAGCTGATCTGTGGGTGTGTGGACTCAGTCCACACATGCAACACAGCCTCCCACCCCGTAAGGCATCAGGGAAGCAAGAAGTGGAGGCCTTAACTTGGCCTGGGAATTGTTTGCAACCACTGACTCCTGTGAAAAAGGCTTTCATGGAAATATTTCGCTCTTGCACCTCACTGAATGGTGCCCCACGTGTCTCTGTCTAGTTCGACTCCCACGTTAGGGCTCTGCACATCTCTCTCCCTCCACATCTGTCTGTGTGTCTATGTCCAAGGCTCTCAACCCCAGCGCCCCAGAAAATAGTTGCTGCACACATAGACCCCCAACTGTTGGTCGTGCTTAAGATCTACTCTTCCTTCAACAGGGGTACATTCCAAGCCAGTGTCAGCTGACACTCTGCACTGCAGAGCAAGGTAGAGGGGAGCGCAACTTGCTGGGAATAAGGTGAAGGCTCAGCAAGAAGTCAAACAGGACCCCAAGGAAGAACGCGACAGTTGTGCCCCCCAGGTACATTGAGGAGTGCGGTCAGAGCAGTAACTGTTTTGCTCAAACAGAAGCATCGTTCTGAGGGGCAGACTAGATGCCACTGAGGTGATGGACACTTTTGAAGGCAGCGTGAGACATTGTTAGACAGTCATGGAATCATGCTGGAGAGGTTGCTGGCCTGCTAATGGCAGATCAGTTCCTATGATCCCTCATACAGTGCCACCCCAAATTCAAAGGGGTGCTTCACACACAAAAAGCTGAGACCCCTGCTCGCTACATTTCTCTTCCCACCTTCCAGAACAGTGTTTCTGAGGGTGGGAACCAGAGGTGATGGGAGCTCATGGAGAGGCTTTAAAATGTAAATTCTCAACTCTCACCCCAATCCAAAAGGTCAGAGTCTCCAAGAGTGACTCCCCCTCAAAAATGGATGGTCTGGCTGGAATATGGAGGAAATCTCAGGCCCGAGTGAGGCAGGCCACCCCTGCTGGCCTGGATCCCGAAGCCCAGCCTTGTAGAGCTGCTCTGCTGAGCCCCACCCCCAGCAACACAGGGAATGCATTTCAATAAAACACAAAGCTGTTATAAGGGATCAGGACCACAGCTTATCCTCCCAGCACCTCTGTAATGGTGGTTTATTATCACCTGCCTTGTCAGTTGGAAGACACAGAGAGTCTGAAAGGTTAAGTGACTTGTCCAAGGTCATGCAGCTAGACCAAGGGCAGTACAGATACAAACCCAACTCTATCCAATCGCAGTCCCTGAGCCAGTCCCTCTACACCACTCTAGCCTTCCCCTAATTAACACCCACGGCATGATCTGCACATCGCTGGCTGTTTTGGCTCATTTCAACACTTAGTTACTTGGTTGTTTTGCCATAATATAGAAATTACTGAGTGCGTTCGTAACTGCTCCCACCAGCTTCCCCTCCCATGCCCCCGAGGAGCTCAGGCCAAGTTATAGACAGGGGAGCCTCACCCACATTAGAGGGAAAGCATGCAAATCAGCATCACGCAGAAGAAAAAAAAGAAAAAGAAATTATTTATACTTTTTGCACAAGAAATTGTCAGTCATTACTTGGCAAATGAATGAACTCTGTGTAGCCTTTTAAACCTAAAACAAAATCACATATTTCAAACTGCCATGCAAGAAATCTGCACACACACAAAATTATTTAAACTCTGAAATTTGACCCTTTTTATTGTTACAGATCAGGGAGTTGGCAAACTGTGGAATGTGAGTCAAATCTAGCCCACAGCCTGTTTTTGTATAGCCGGCAAGCTAGGAATCATTTTATATTTATAAAGAGTCGTTCAGAAAGAAAGAGTATGTGAGAGACCAGAGACTGTATGTGGCCTGCAAAGCCTAAAATATGTACTCTCCAGCTCTTCACAGGAGAAAATTGCTGAACCCCACTCTAGATGATATAAATAATTATGCTAAGACCATGCATTCTCAACACGAGTGATATCACAATAAATTTGATTTTTAGGGGGATGAAAAAACAGTTACTCACTTATGTGTAAACAAAGATATACAAATAGTACATAAACAGAGACACAGCATATCTGTGGTTCAAACTTTCATGGAGTAGAAGCAGTTAGGAAGAGATGCCTAAACAGGTTCCTTAAGGGACAATGATGAAGAGGAGTCTGGGAAACATTGGGCTAAACAATAGCTAAGAGTATAGAGGGCGCGGCTTCGTGTGTGAGATGCACAGTGTTCTCAGCCTTCATCTTCATGGCCCAGTGGAGAGGCTTTCCTCCAAGATCAGACACAACCATTAGCACATGTACCTATTCAGAACTCCAACATCACTGCCCCAACCCTGCCCGGGAAGCCCATGTGTCTGACACATGGGCCATTTCTATTATTAAAAATAAAGTCAAGGGGACTTCCCTGGTGACGCAGTAGTTAAGAATCGACCTGCCAATGCAGGGGACATGGGTTCGAGCCCTGCTCCAGGAAGATCCCACATGCCTCGGAGCAACTAAGCCCGTGTGCCACAACTACTGAGCCTGAGCTCTAGAGCCTGCTAGCCACAACTACTGAGCCCGCATGCCACAACTACTGAAGCCCATGTGCCTAGAGCCCGTGCTCCACAACAAGAGAAGCCACAGCAATGAGAAGCCCCTGCATGCACCGCAACGAAGAGCAGCCCCCACTCGCTGCAACTAGAGAAAGCCCGTGCGCAGCAATTAAGACCCGACACAGCCAAAAGTAAATAAATTTTTTAAAAATAGGGCTTCCCTGGTGGCACAGTGGTTAAGAGTCCGCCTGTCGATGGAGGGGACACGGGTTCGTGCCCCGGTCTGGGAAGAGCCCACATGCCGTGGAGCGGCTGGGCCCGTGAGCCATGGCCGCTGAGCCTGCACGTCCGGAGCCTGTGCTCCACAAAGGGAGAGGCCACAGCAGTGAGAGCCCCACATACCACAAAAATAAAATAAAATAAAATAAAAATAATTTTAAAATAATGAAAAAATAAAGTCAAGAAGTTCATTTTTTCAACTGAGAAGGTCACATGCATCATCCCCCCCTCTGCCCCCACCACTTATAGGGTTAGAAGCATCTCACACCAAAGGCAAGCATCCTCAGGTCCTGTTACAACAAGTCCAAGGAGATCTAATGCCAAGCCAGAGAAGTAACTGGCAGCCAGGGAAGTAAAGCCTCTGAGTCCCTGTGTAGGAGACATTCACAAAAGGTATTTTTGTTTTCTTTCACCTCACTCCAATCCACGCCCCTCCCAGAAAGCCGCTCTTGCTGTGGCCTTGGGAGAGCTCTATGCTGACAAATCTGGTGGATTTTTTCTTCTCATGTTAATCACTCTGTATCTTGTAATCCTTTGAAATAGCCTCGCATTCTCAATTAACTCCTCTCTTCTTTCAGCAACTCCAAATTTGTTGATTTTACTCTTACCTCTCTGGACGAGTCTTTCATATTTTCTTCCTTTTTATTTATTTATTTTATTTTATTGTTTATTTTTTTACTGTTTTGCTACATAGCATGTGGGATCTTAGTTCCACAACCAGGGATCAAACCCGTGTCCCCTGCATTGGAAGCGTGGAGTCTTAACCACTGGACTGCCAGGGAAGTCCCAAGTCTTTCATATTTTCTTTCACAGATTCCTCCTCTTCCATTTGAATTTTGAGTGTCAAAATTCCCCAGGGCAGTCCTAGACCCTTCCTCTTCTTTCTTGTGTTTTCTCCCTCGGTTACATAATCCAGCCCTAGTTTTAACTGTCATCTATATGCTGAAGAGCCTCAAATTGGCATCTCTTCACCTCTCCCCTGAATTCTGGGTTCAGGTCCAATCTCCTTCTCGACATACCCACTTTTTTGGGTGTGTGTAGGTTAGCTGCATTACATTTCTATAGTGTCAAGCTATAAACATGAACATATGGTTTGGTGGGGTTTTTTGCTATAGTATATTTCTAACTGATATAGTCAGTAAGTGGTAAAACAGGAAATGAATCTGTTTGTCTGGTTCCAAGACTCATGTTGGCCCTTGTATGTCCTGATTTTCCTGGACAATTCTGAGTAGAACTGCTCAATATTATAATATGGCATATAACGTGCTCAGTATTATAATTCTCCCATCAAGCAGTCACTCCTTGACATCTCCACTTTGATATCTAAAAGACTTCTCAAGTTTCAGGAAACTATTTTCACCTCTCCTTCCAACCAGTGCTGTTCTAACCCAGGTGTATTAGTTAGAGTTCAATCAGGAAAACAGAGTCTCTCTAGGTCTTTCCAACAGAGAGGATTTAATACCAGGAGTTGACAACACAAGTGATGGAGACAGGAGATGGTGGAGCAGCCACAGATTAGCCACAGCAGGAAGTCACCATAATCTGATGAAGGACTGGAAGGAAGGAGAGGTGGAGGTGTCATCAGAATCCGGAAGCCAGTGCTGTCCAGGGAGAGATGGGACCATGAAGACTGACAGAAGCTGGAGTCACAGAAGAGACAAAACCTCGGCTAGAGATACCTGATGCAGACGGAGAGGGAATACACCTGGCTTCTCCCTTCCTCTTGCTAATCAGTCTTCTGCCATTGCCTCTATTGGCCAAACCAAAATCCATCTGACGATGAAGCGTGGGCAATCAGGAGTCTTACGGCATAGAGCATAGCATGGGTATGATGGGGAAAGGATGTGAGGACAAACAGGAAGTGACCAATCTCTCCCTTCTCGGTTAATGGCACAATCTCCACTGAGTTACTAAAGCCAAATTATAGAAGCAAACTACCTGATAAAGAGTTCAAGGTAATGATCATAAAGATGCTCAATGCACTTGGAAGAAGAATGGATGAACACAGTGAGAATTTGAAGAATTGGGTTAGAAAATAGAGCTGAAGGGACTTCCCTGGTGGTCCAGTGGTTAAAAATTCGCCTTCCAATGCAGGGGACACGGGTTTGATCCCTGATCAGGGAACTAAGATCCCACATGCCGCAGGGCAACTAAACCCATGCGCCACAACTACTGAGCCCACGTGCTCTAGAGCCCACAAGCCACAACTAGAGAGAAGTCCGTGTGCCTCAGCAAAGATCCCACATGCCACAACTAAGACCCAACACAGCCAAATTAATTAATTTTAAAACGAAGCAAATAGAGCTGAAGAATACAATAACTGAAATAAAAAATACACTAAAACAAATCAACAAGAGATCAACATATGTTATCAAATTAAAACACCTATTGTGGTCAAGATGTCAATCCTCCCCAAATTATATATAAACAATACAATCAAATTAAAATTGCAACAAAATATTTTGGAAAAATTAACCAAATAATTCCCAGTTAGTCTGGAGAATATTCAAGAACTTTTAAAAAATTGAAATAAGGATGTTAAAATATCTATAAAACTACAAGAGTAGATAGACATAAATCACAACTCACATTTAAATACAGTTTGACAGTTTTCCAAATGCATTTACATTTATTATCTCATTATTTTCTCATTTGATCCATCTCATCTTTAGAGATGGCTATAATCATTAATCAGCTATACTTTTGAAATCAGTCACAATTTTATATATAACAGAGCAGGTAGAATGGAGGTTGAAATGTGAGAAATGTCCTTGGTTTATTAAAAGATTGCTTTTCTTTGAATATAGAAATAGCAAGATGTTGACATAATGACAGTACAAGCAACAGTCTCACACAGAGTTCTCCCTTGGGTTTCTAAAATCTAATATTAATCAACTCTTTATCAGGTAGTTTGCTTCTATAATTTGGCTTTAGTAACTCAGTGGAGATTGTGCCATTAACTCAGAAGGGAGAGATTGGTTTTTTCCCCATAATGCTGTAATCTTTCCTACTTGTCTTACAATCCCTGATTTTTGGTACATCTGTTGCTACTATGTTTTTTGTTTGTTTGTTTACAGTGTCAGCATATGTTTAGCTGGCTCAGGGCTTGTACCTTGTACCAGTCATGTTCTGCTTGGTGTACTTGCAGACTTGAAGACTTTCATCTTCCCTGCAGTGATGGCAGCTACTTAAAGCTGACTTGGCGGCTGTCCAACACCCAACACAGTACTACCTCCATATATAAACATATAAGAATGAATATATTTATATTCGTGAATCTGTCAAGTCTTTAAAATTATGATGATTGATGATGATGATGATGGTGCTGATGAAGCCTCTATCCACAGCATCAGAGTATAGCAAATTATTTTACCAGCTTCCTATAGAAAGCATACATGGGAAACTCTACAATATGGACTTTCCTGGACAGTTCAGGAAGTATGCTTCCTATTCTCCAAACTTAAGCCATCCCTGAAGAGCTGGGATGAGATGTCTGTATAGCCAGTAGACATCTCTTGCAGAGGCTAGAGGGCTAGCTCTGCTTGAGGACCATCAAATATTTCCACTCAGTAGGTCCTATAAAGGTTCCAGTGTTCATCCTGGAATTAGTTGTTAGATTTCCAATGACTGGAAAATGAGAATTAAGAAGAGAATTATTCATTTAGACATTCTCAGTGAGCATTAAGAAACCTAGTTACATACAAATATTTTTCTCATGCTTGTCTCAAAAGTATCCCATTTTTAACTAAATGAATCCTTTAAAAGATGTCTCGGTGAGGAATATAGTCCTTTTTATATAGTATTATACATATTTCTTGAATATGTATTTTATACCCCCTAAAAGTTACTTGTATGGTCAGTTTTATTATGTAAAATTGACAGATGCAGTTAGGTGACTTCAAAGGAGTTTCATAAAGTCATAAATTCCTCAGCCTATGCCCACCTATCTCATGCAACCCATTTTAGTTGTCTAACTATGTTTCATTTTTATTTTATTTATTTATTTTTTAAAGGAACATTTATTTATTTTCTGGCTGTGTTGGGTCTTCACTGCGGCGTGCGGGCTTTCTCTAGTTGCGGTGAGCAGGAGCTACTCTTTGTTGCAGTGCGTGGGATTCTCATTGCGGTGGCTTGTCTCGTTGCAGATCACGGGCTCTAGGCGTGCGGGCTTCAGTAGTTGTGGCGCGTGGGCTCAGTAGTTGTGACTCGCGGGCTCTAGAGCTCAGGCTCAGTAGTTGTGGTGCACAGGCTTAGTTGCTCCGTGGCATGTGGGATCTTCCTGGGCCAGGGATCGAACCCTTGTCTCCTGCATTGGCAGGCGGGTTCTTAACCACTGCGCCACCAGGGACATCCCTATGTTTCATTTTTTTAAATAATGACAGTGAGAGAAGGGAACCAGGCCTCCTGTACAAAAACAAATCCATATTTCTCTTCTCATAAAAAAAAATGAGGAATTGTCTATCTCCTTGGGAGACCAAGACATTGTAGTGAATTATGAAGCTCTAAAAAAAATCCTGGACCTGTTTTCAACCTCAAGCTGATCGTCTGTGTGTGACTCATTCACAGTAAATCTATGCCTGAACATTTTTAGCCTTAACCAAATGTTGTCTCATTATCCCCAAGCTGAAACTACACTGAAAGCTCAGCCAACCTCTCGCTTTCCTTTGACAATTCTCACTGCCAGGAATACAGTCAATTCTGAGTAATCCTTTTTTTACTCCTTGGCTAGTGATTACGCTCAAACCCCTCTGCCTTTGAGATTGTGTTCTTTTTTTAATATTTGTTCTCCTGTGCTCTTCTCCCCTTCTGCTGGTCCTCATTGGCCCTTGCACCCAGCAACAGTCCGTGCTCTCAGTCCTAGTGTCATCCTTGATGCCTCCTCCTAAAACCAGACAGGTCCAGGGGCTGCCAATGGAGGTGGGAGACCATCTTTTTCAGTCTTCATTGTAAAGCAGGAAGCCCCTGATTTTAGGCAGAGCTGAATGGAATCCCCTCTACCCTCAAAAGCCAGCCTACTCATCTGTCCCCCTCCCTCCCCCGCAAGGGTCTCTAAGTGCCTGTGTTTTTTTATCTTATGTAAGTGTCAGAAACCAAGAGAGAAATTCTGCTCTGGCCCCAAGTGCCTGACAGACTGAGCCCTGCTTTCCCACCTCCTCTAAGACAGCCCAGTATCTAGAGTGGGTCCTACTTCTGTTCATTCCAGCTGTGACTACAGCCAGAACAATGAGCTGATCCTCACGTTTTATCTGTGGTGCACCTGCCTCATTGCCCGGAATCAGACCCTCTTCCTATGTGCATGCCTAGCTATAAGGAGAGTGGCCGTGTTCCTGCTGAGACAAAGCTGCATAGGCTGATCATCTCCAGGACCAAGGTCATCTCCATGTCCAGGTTGTTGCCGTGCTTCTCCTGAGGGCTCCCCGCCACCTGCCCTCTTCATCTGCTCTTGGGTTCTCCCCTTTGCCCCCGACATGCTCCATAGCCAGCATTACTACCTCACTAAGAGTTACAACTGGCCCAGGGGCCATCAGCGCAGATATTTCTGAGATAGAGTGTCAGAGACTGTTTCTAATAAAGGCGACATTATACTCAGCTTCAGGCTTGAAACTGGGGTAACTGACCCTTGGCTTCTCAGAGCCCAGGATAAACATAGCACAGCTTCTTGGGGCATCAGTTTTACTTAATAGCAATAGTGTCCAACTTCCTGACTATTAATATAAAGTATGGGTTATTGTAGAATAAAAAACAGAATATATGTTAACTTTTAAAGATGAAGCCCAAGACTTCTAGGGCAATTTGAAATTCAGGTGGAAATATCAACATGATTCCCAACCCCTCACACCACCCCATCGCCCCCCAGGTGTGGCGGTTCCCTCTTGTCACTTGTTACCAAGAACATTGGAGAGACAGGGCTGTGTGATCGTTTCCCATTGTTTAAAGTGTTTCTGACAGGAGTAAATTTTTTTAATTTATTTTTTATTGAAGTGTAGTTGAAAAAATGTTTCGCTTTTTTTTTTTTTTGGCCTCGCCACGCAGCTTGCGGGATCTTAGTTCCCTGACCAGGGATCGAACCCAGGTCCTCAGCAGTGAAAGCACAGAGTCCTAAGCACTGGACCACCAGGGAATTCCCAGGAGTAAATTTTATGTTTTATAAATATGGCCCTTTCCCCTCTGGCCCTGCCACTGACCATTTTCCTGAGGCATTTCTAGATGTGCTTGAGAAGAGTTTAAAGGACTGAAGTGGCTTTAGAGGGTTTTCTTCTCGACTGACATTTGAAGTGGAATTATTTTTTGTGAAGGTTACAAACAAACTGATGTCTCAATAATTATGGATAATTAAAATTTTCTTTTTTTTCTTGCTGTTATAAACAGCTGCAATGAACATTCTTATAGACATATTTCTGCACATATCATAAATTATTTTTCTGAAGATAGTGAGGGAGGTGGCTCTTTCTAAAAATATAAGTTGGCCTAATATTTCTATTTTTATAAACCCCAGGACTAGGTCTGAATATGAGACAATTCTCTTGTGCCCAAAGGAGGTATATCTGTGAATACTGAGGTCATACTAAGGTTTGTAAAGTGTTATCTTCAGGTCACCTGGCCACATCTGACCACAGCCTAAATCACTCAAGCATCCCAAATATATGAGGAAAAAATGTGGGTACGAGACAGACGTAGTGGAAATCTAGAACTGCATTCCAGTGCCGAGCCACTCCCCCTGTGGATTCTGGCTACTCACAGAAAGCATTTTTAGCACATATACCTTAGCTCTAATACTAAAATCAAGCAGAATTGTACAGATAAAATGTGACTGCAGAGAGCTGTGCACTTGAGAGCCTTAAGAGTAGCTGAGGGCTTCCCTGGTGGCGCAGTGGTTGAGAGTCTGCCTGCCGATGCAGGGGACACGGGTTCGTGCCCCATTCCGGGAAGATCCCACATGCCACGGAGCGGCTGGGCCCGTGAGCCATGGCTGAGCCTGCGCGTCCGGAGCCTGTGCTGTGCAACGGGAGAGGCCACAACAGTGAGAGGCCCGCGTACCGCAAAAAAAAAAAAAAAAAAAAAAAAAAGAGTAGCTGAAATTTAACAGGCAAAATTGTACCTTGCTTCTTCAAAATGTGGGGTTTTTTTTAAACATCTTTATTGGAGTATAATTGACTTACAATGTTGTGTTCAAAATGTGGGTTTTAAAGAATATGGAATAGCAAGGGGAAAAAATGTGTATATAACCCCTGCAACAATGATGTGCAGCCAATACTTAGGTTCTCTTGAGGTTCACCTACAAGCTGACACTCATGGTTTGATCAGCTCTGGGCATCACGCCACCCCCATTAAAGCTAAGGGAGCATGTATTTACACCCCAGCACTCTTTCCCTGCCCTGGGAGAACCCTGCTGAATATTTAATACTAGTGGGAGCAAGGGACTCAAACTGACATTGAGCATCATTGTGCTGGTGCTTCATACCTGGGACCGTTTCATCCTCATGACCTGTGTAAACGTTAACAGTACTATCATCACCTTCCAGGTGAAGACACCAAAGGTCATGGTAGGCCTGGATTTGCTAAATGTATATTAAATTTGACCTGCAGTCCCAAATCCAACACAGATACACGATTGAGGAGGTTGACATATGGGGCCTTTCTGAGGTGGTTATAAAGGAATAAATAGCTGTGAGCACAGTTAATGACCCATTGAAATATTGATCAGTGCAGCCAGAGTTCAGAGAGGGGTTGCACTGCACTATGGAAAATGATGAGAAACCCAAAGTCCACAGAAATCTCACAGATGCTCTGTCTGCAGCCTTATTTAGGGCCAAACTATGGCTCTCAATTTATCTGATGAACTCAAGTAATTTTTCAAGGTCAATACCAGCAGCACACTCAATGTCACAGCTCTGTTGTCCCTTGAATTGCAACAGCAAAGAATCACACCACATCCGTAGCATCTTTGGAAAATAAAAAATTTATGATCAGCAAAACTGAGAAGAATGTTACCCCCTCTGCTCCCCAAATCCCTCAGAAAATGCTAAGGATGAGAGGAACACAGCACTGCACAGAACAGTAAAATAACTCAAAAGCATGATTTTTATATTCAGGTTGATTAAAGACATCACCTTTCTTCAACAAGCTTCAAGAACTGCCCAGATGGATCCTTTTTTTCTCATGACTCATAAATTACACAGTTTGCTGAATCCGTAATTCACAGAAACATATCATGGTGTCGGCCTTGTAAATGCCAATGCCAAGCCACCAGCCCCTTTCATTATATGCCATGATTATGGATTAAATGATTTCATAAACATATTGGTTGTTTCACATTTGGCATGAGGCTCTCTTAGAGCTCCTACAATCTGTCATCACTGTTAATGAGATATTGACCTCCTTGTAACCCAAACAAAGAAAAGTTCCCCTTTGAATGTCAGCCAAGAAGAAAATCCAGTAGAACTTCTGCAAACCCCTCTCAAACACCATATCTGGGATGGCCTCAGGGGCAGGGCCAGCAGCGTGACCAGATGACAAGGGCCACATCTGTACAATGTGAAGCATAGGCATTAATGATGCCTGGGGTCCTTTCTCTCCCATGGCAACAAGGACTGCCAGAAACAGGGGAAACCCTAGAGCAGGTTTCTCAGACATTCACTGAACACTCCCTAATAGCAGAAAATGCTGAACTCAACACCCAGTGGGTCCTGGAGACACAGCTGCTGGCTCCTACCACAATTTCAAACCTTCCTGGAAGTCTTGTGTGATAGCTTTAAACTTTTATTGTATATCTTGCATCCTATTTCACAGTAGGTTCAGGCTTAGTTTATTTATTTATTTTTTTGAATTTTATTTTTTTATACAGCAGGTTCTTATTAGTTATCCATTTTATACATATTAGTGTATATATGTCAATCCATTTTTTAAGTGAAACTGAGATTTCAGGAAGTAGAGCCATGTCTCTCCTGGGCATTGAGTAGGCTGTGACCTTTACCCACACAAAAGCCCCAAGGATCCACATGCCCCACTTAATCCTCAGTCTTAGGGAGCTTTCTTTTCCCTTCCTTCCTTCCTTCCTTCCTTCCATTTTTGGCTGCCTTGGGTCTTCGTTGCTGCGTGTGGGCTTTCTCTAGTTGCGGCAAGCAGGGGCTACCCTTCGTTACAGTTCGCGGGCTTCTCATTACGGTGGCTTCTCTTTTTGTGAAGCATGAGCTCTAGGTGCGCAGGCTTCAGTAGTTGTGGCACGTGGGCTCAGTAGTTGTGGCGCACGGGAGCAGTAGTTGTTGCTCCGCAGCATGTGGGATCTTTGTAGACCAGGGCTCAAACCCGTGTCCCCTGCATTGACAGGTGGATTCTTAACCACTGAGCCACCAGGGAAGTCCCAGTCTTAGGGAGTTTTCTAAATGAGCTAGTCTCAGTTGAATATGGGGAAATTGATAAGATGGAACATAGTCTGCAGTTATAGAATATTCTAAGTGTTTCCTTTCTTAGGTGAATCAAGCCCATTCCCTTATATTCGTGCCAGATTTCATAAGAAATGTTGCCTTTGTGTTACTGTTAGTAGATCATGAGGCAAAGATATAGATAATTGGAAGATACATATACAAGTTGAGTGGACGTCATGAAACAAGCCTAGAAAGCAGATCAGATGCACTGACCCTCACATGTAGAGCAATGCTTGGACTTCCGACTTCAGGGTCTTTAAGGGTCTGTACTAAAGGGTCTTTAAGATATCCTCCTGTTCTATCTATCTACGGTACAGTCTTCAGCCTTCTTATTCACATATACCCTAAGAGAAATTTGGAAAACAATGTACATAATCACACACTTTTCTTCATAAATTTAAAGAATTGCAAAGGATATAGTATTCAGCATGTAATAAGTATTGATATTTTTGAAATCAGACCATTATATCACTCATTTAAATAGTTCTAGAGGGCTTCCCTGGTGGCGCAGTGGTTGAGAGTCTGCCTGCAGATGCAGGGGACACGGGTTCGTGCCCCGGTCCGGGAAGATCCCACTTTAAATAGTTCTAGACCTAGAGGCAGGACGGGAATAAAGACGCAGACCTACTAGAGAATGGACTTGAGGACACGGCGAGGGGGAAGGGTAAGCTGGGACGAAGTGAGAGAGTGGCATGGACATACATACACTACCAAATGTAAAACTGATAGCTAGTGGGAAGCAGCCACATAGCACAGGGCGATCAGCTCGGTGCTTTGTGACCACCTAGAGGGGTGGGATAGGGAGGGTGGGAGGAGGGGAGACGCAAGAGGGAGGGGATATGGGGATATATGTATACGTACAGCTGATTCACTTCATTATAAAGCAGAAATTAACACACCATTGTAAAGCAATTATACTCCAATAAAGATGTTAAAAAATTTTTTAATAAAAAAATAAAATAAAAAATAAATAGTTCTAGAGGAAATTATGTATCACATGATTTGATAGCAACTATCATTTCATCTTTTAAAAAAATACATGAACAAGCTCTTGTATTTTGATGCCTTCTTTTTTTATATAAATTTTTTTATCGAAGTATAGTCGATTTACAGTGTTGTGTTAGTTTCAGGTGTACAGCAAAGTGATTCAGTTATACATACACATATATATCTATTCTTTCTCAGATTCTTTTCCCTTATAGGTTATTAAAAAATGTTGAGTATAGTTTCCTGTGCTATACAGTTGGTCCATGTTGGTTATCTAATTTATATATAGTATTGTGTATAGGTTAATCCCATACTCCTAATTTATCCCTCCCCCTTTCTCCTTTGGTAACCATAGGTTTCTTTTCTATGTCTGTGGATTGATTTCTGTTTTGTGAATAAGTTCACTTGTATCATATTTTTAGATTCCACATCTGAGAAATATCATATATTTGTCTTTCTCTGTATGGCTTACTTCATTTAGTATGATAATCTCTAGGTCAATCCATGTTGCTGCAAATAACATTATTTCACTCTTTTTTATGGTTGAGTAGTATTTCATTGTGTGTGTGTGTGTGTGTGTGTGTATATATATATATATATATATATATATATATATATACCATTTCTGCTTTATCCATTTCTCTGTGGATGGGCATTTAGGTAGCTTCCATGTCTTGGCTACTGTAAATAGTGCTGCTATGAACATTGAGGTTCATGTATCTTTTTGAATTAGAGCTTTCTCTGGATATATGCCCAGGAGTGGGATTGCAGGATCATATGGCAACTCTATTTCTAATTTTTTGAGGAACTTCCATACTGTTTTCCATAGTGGCTGCACCAATTTACATTCCACCAACAATGTAGGACGGTTCCCTTTTCTCGACACCCTCTCCAGCATTTGTTGTTTGTAGACTTTTTAACGATGGGCATTCTGACTGGTGTGAGGTAGTACCTCATTGTAGTTTTGATTTGAAGTTCTCTAATAACTAGCAATGTTGAGCATCTTTTCATGTGCCTGTTGCCCACCTGTATGTCTTCTTTGGAGAAATGACTGTTTAGGTCTTCTGCCCATTTTTCGATTGGGTTGTTTGTTTTTTGTTATTGAGTTGTATGAGCTGTGTATATTTTAGAAATTAAGGGGCAAGGGGACATGAATCAGAAATACTTAGAAAAGTTTAGCTCTATTCATTCAATGTGTCGTGGTATGTTTTTGCTCTTTATATGAACCAAATTCAAACATGAAACATTGTGTTATACAGACACAGATCTCTGCTGGTAGTTTATAACTGGGTAGCTCTAGTAGAAGAAAGTTAAGACCAATGAAGATTAGAATGAAGATTTTGGAAGGTTCTTCAATTTCACTGATAAATATCCTCTCCTCCACCTCTTAGGCACAGCTGTGGTTGCCTACATTGCGAGCCAGCAAACTCCATATTGTTCTGTCGTTTCTGGATCTGGGAAGCTGGCACAGGGCTCCTTCTTTTTTTTTATATTTATTTTATTGAAGTATGGTTGATTTACAGTGTTGTGTTCATTTCTGGTGTACAGCAAAGTGATTCAGTTATACATATATATACATTCTTTTTCATATTCTTGTCCATTATGGATTATCACAGGATATTGAATACAGTTTCCTATACTATACAGTAGAACCATGTTGTTTATCCATTTTATATGTAGTAGTTAGCATCTACTAACCCCATTACAAGTAAGTACAGTAGTAAATGTAAGACAGAGAAATTTAATTGGATTAGACATTTAACACAGATTTTAATAATGTGACATTGCTAACCTTATCTTCAAGGGAACAGAGACACTTACCACATCTTAACAGACACTCATTTAAACTGCCTTTTGAGAACTGCTTACAGGCAGAGTTTTGGCATGAGGTCTGATTTCGTAAAGTAGCCAAAAAAAAAAAACCTCTTAAACTGCCCCATTTGTCCTAGACACATCCTTAAGAGAACAGTCATTCTTTGCATTAGAATTGTGGCAAGATAACATACACATATGTTAACTTGTGTTTGCTTTAGCTACTGTTGGACAACCGACACATCCAGAATGGGGGGGATCAGGAAGCTAGAATACCACAAAGGAAGTGGCTACAAATGCATCACTGACTTAACTGTGCTGGAAAGTGTGAGGTCATCCCTCCCTCTCCCCCTCACTCCAGACAAGAAAGAGTCCCATGTCCATTGGCTTCAGCTACTCATTTTAGCTTCTAGAATTGATCGATAATGTGCCTTTGCTCTCATCATTCAAAATCCGTAAGAAACTTACTGATGACATCACTTCAAATTATGACTACTTTTAGGGAAATGTGTTCCGTTTAAATGAGTCACGTTAATGCAAACACCGTGTAGAAGGGGTCAACATACAATAATAACTCTTACTAACCAAGTTCATTTGAATGTTAGCCCATTTGAGTTTTAGCCTCTCTCTTTTCACCTCCCAGTCCCCTGAAGGATGTGATAATTAAAAGTAAAATGGTATCAAACTGCATGGATAATCAAAAAATGAAATCATCACTTTCCAGTAAAAATATTTTTTATAAATATATTTTGTATCTATTTCCAATAAATACAAAGATTTGGACACAAGAAATATGGTCATCTGCTACAATCTTGGGTTCTGACACAGTGAGAGGTGAGATGGGCAGCCCTATATTTCCTTGTAAATAAAAGGAAGCGTTGGACTGGTGGTCTCTCTCCTGAGGAGCCATGCAGATATAAAGTAAATGTGTCGGGCTTCCCTGGTGGTGCAGTGGTTGAGAGTCCGCCTGCCGATGCAGGGGACGCGGGTTCGTGCCCCGGTCCGGGAAGATCCCACATGCCGCGGAGGGGCTGGGCCCGTGAGCCATGGCCGCTGAGCCTGCGCGTCCGGAGCCTGTGCTCCGCAACAGGAGAGGCCACAACAGTGAGAGGCCTGCGTACCGCAAAAAAAATAAATAAAGTAAATGTGTCTATCTTATAACAAGTATGGGGAGGAGAGGGACATAACCTCAGATCAGGAGAGAGAGAAGAAAATGGAAAGGACTGTCACGGTGGTGAGCCCTGCTCTAGCTGCCTCCAGTACCGTGCAGTCAATACAGGAGACTCCAAGGGGATATTTGCTGTCAGTGCTCCACCCAGATGCCCTGGTTGGTTATGCAGGCCCTGCTCCAGCCTCTGCACCCTCACTCCTAGTGGTTTACACATGCAGATCTCTTCAGAGAGCTTCTCCTAGGCTACTGGAGCTGCACTGCCCCACATAAGTAGACAACCAGAGGCTCCCAGGAGTTTACATCCCCCATGTCGCCCATGGCCATCACTGACAGGTGTAGGCGTATAAGAGCCTAGTTCCCTGCCTTGGAGGCTGGACAAGCTCTGCCATGGGGTTAACACTCCAGAGCCCCCCTCACAATTAAGCTTATTAGGCAGCGACTTGCCCTGAACTCACACCTTTGCTTGGCTTCCCACACTCCCTCTCCAGCTTCTCCTCGGAGAGGTTCCCTCATAAACCATTTGCACATGAACCCTTGTCTTGAAGTGTCTGTTTCTGGACGTCCAAGACTCCATTCTAAACTTTTTTGGAGAAAGAAATCTAAAGGTAAATGTTGTAAACCTCAGTGGCATTTCTGATGAAAAGCTGAACTGATTGAATTTTGTGTGCAAAATTTGGGGCCTGAGAACACAGACATAGCCAATAAGCCAGTGTAAATTGTTGAGGGTACATTTATACTATGTTTTTTTTAAAACCACAATAAAAAAAACTATTATTTCAGTGGAAATAGGCATGCAGTGGTGAAGAGGCAGAGCTTCAAGAATTTTAGATTCATGAATTACTTTTCTGTAGATATTTTAAATGAGGTTTTCTTTATAGTTGCCATTGACTCTTTTTTTTAATTGAAGTATAGTTGATTTACACTGTCGTGTTAATTTCTGCTGTACAGCAAAGTGACTCAGTTATACACATATATACATTCTCTTTTTATATTCTTTTCCATTATGGTTTATCCCAGGACATTGAATATAGTTCCCTGGGCTATACAGTAGGACCTTGTTGTTTATCCCTTCTATATATAATTGCATCTGCTAATCCCAAACTCCCCGTCTGTCCCCCCTACATCTCCTCCCTCTTGGTAGCCACAAGTCTGTTCTCTATGTCTGTGAGTCTGTTTCTGTTTTGTAAATAGGTTTGTGTCGTATTTTATATTTCACATAGAAGTGATATTGTATGGTATTTGTCTTTCTCTTTCTGAGTATGATCATCTCCAGTTGCATCCATGTTGCTGCAAATGGCATTATTTCGTTCTTTTTTATGGCTGACTAGAATTCCACTGTATATATGTACCACATCTTCTTTATCCATTCATCTGTCAATGGACATTTAGGTGATTTCCGTGTCTTGGCTATTGTAAATAGTGTTGCTATGAACACAGGGGTGCGTGTATCTTTTTGAATTAGAGTTTTGTCTGGCTATATGCCCAGGAGTGGGATTGCTGGATCATACGGCAATTCTATTTTTAGTTTTCTGAGGAACCTCCATACTGTTTTAGTGGCCTTTCACTCTTGAAGTTCAACACTGGTTTGAACTGCATGGGTCCACTTGTACGCAATTCTTTTCGGTGAATACGTGCTATAGTACTACACTATCCATGGCTGGTTGAGGTTGAGGGTGCAGGAACTGCAGATACAGAGGGCTGACTGTAAAATTATCCTTGGATTTCTGACTGCATGTGTGTTGGCACCCCTACCTCCCACTTTGCTCAAGGGTCAACTCTCTACCCAGTAGTTGCAAAATCAGACATCATTGAGCACATGTAGGATTTTATTTCATGTGCAACTAATGCCAGTGTTTCCCTTTCACCAGCAGCACCTTCGTTAGCCCTGATATCCTCACACATTCTTATCACCTTTATCCTGCTTATAACCCGAGTGTGCTGGGTACTCCCCACCTTCTGCTCCCCTGCTCTTATCCATACTCCCCCACCCTGCCCAGGACCCCAGAAGGCTGACCTTGGTGGAATGCATCATCTGGGCTCTTTTGCCTTCTAGCTTCTGGTTGGATTTGGCAGTGGAGGTACCATCGTGCAAGGGGAGGGGAGAGAAGTTAGGTGTCCCTGGTTCCCTCCCTGCTAGATGGCACGTTGACAGTGTCTGCATTATTCCACCTAAGGTCACAGCTCCTTTCAGACAGTCCCTCTCTGACACCTATAGCTGCTACCAAGTCCCCCCACCTCTTGCCCATCACGGGAGGCAATGGCTTCTCACTGATTCTGGTTCTGCGGTGCCTTCCCATTCCTTGTTGGTGCTCTTCACCCTATCCACACCTTTGCAAACACCTCACTAAACTCTCCTCAGCTGCATTTGCATGTGCCATCGGTTTCCTGAACGGCCCTAATCAATTCACTACCGATAAGCTAAACCAAGCACAGAGTCATTCCAACAACATTTTGAGTTGTGAGCAACAAATTTTTCCTATGTGCGTGGAGCAAGCACCATGTCAGAATCAATATCTCTCTCCTCACTGTAAATCAAGCTTCCTAATTAAACTGCGTCATTTCCAACCCGCATTATGAAAGTCTGTGCTAAACAGAAATGTCTGTGTTGTGAAATTCTGCCACAGAGGGCTGAATCTTCATCAAGGAAGAAGTATCCCCACGTCAGAGGAGAACTGGGGTCAGGGGTAGGGGGGCTTGCTGGAGGGAGCCAGCCTTTCAGCACCTGGTGTCAGGGTGGGTCAGAACCAATCGCAAAGGCTCAGTTCGGGTTGTTCTGAATGGCCATCCCAAAAAGACAGTTCAGGACAGGTGATGCCCACAAGCAGTGGAGCCACAGAGGGTCCTCATGGTGATTAATGAAAGTCTTGGCCTCTGACTTCCTTAAACTCACAGAGAAATGAAATTTCCCACTAGATCTCTTCCCCGCCTGGGGCCAGAGAAGCCTGATGTTCATCCCCCTCAGGATGCAGGAAGGGAAAAGACTTATCTCAAGGGAAATACAATTACCTGGTTGTCCAGCGTGACCTCATGCTTCTCTCCAACTGCCAAGACTCAGCTAACCCACACCAGAGGCAAAGGGGGAGGGGGCCAACCTATGTGCAGCCCCAGCGATGTGCTGGGCGCTCTGCACCCTCTGCCTCACTTACAGTGACTCTCCATCTAACCCCGCAGGATGACTGTAGAAGAGGAGCCCTCTGGCCTTCCTGATGACACAGAACTCAAGAGGCAAAGCCACTCTAATATTCCAGGGTCGTGGAATAGTGTCTTGCCTTTCCTAATCCATTTATCAAAACAGAACAAGGGAGTTCGGAGGAGAGAGTGGGAGGCATAAACAGGTGAAGCAAAGGAGATGTTTCGGCTGGTGAAATCTTTCTGTATGAAACCGTGATGGCAAATGTCTTTATGCATTTGTCACACCCCATAGAACTGTATAGCACAAAGAGGGAACCTTATTGTAAACTACGGTTGTAGGGTAAAGGTATTCCAGGGGAGGGAGCAACAGGGAAAAAATCCTCCTGAGATGAGACCCATGGGATGGAACGACACTATGAGAAGAGGGTTTTTCAACTCATAATGTATATTTCACTACCCATCACCTAATCAGCCCTGAGTGAACCAACAGAGGGAGCTCAGTGAGGCTGAGACTCAGGCATTGAATCAGAAGATGGATGGATCTGAGGTACCCAGGGTGGTGCGAGGACTTGAAATGAGCCTGTGATTTGCCCTGTCTCAGCCTCATCCTAACTATAGTGTGAGAACCGAGGGGACAGGGAGCCCTGATGGCTGCCTGAGGGGGAAGCCCTGGCCCTCCCCCACCCCCTAGCATTTGGAAGACTGACTTTTCTTTGCTTTTCCATTCCCAGCTCCTGGCCAAAAACAATATATTTACTGAGCACACCTACTGCATGCTGGGCACCATGCAGGCTGCAGGATGGAGCTTCAGAGGTGCAGTAGATCTGTGCAACCCTCCAAGATCTCCAAACCCAGATCAGCAGCCAAGAAAGGTGAGTGATAATATAAGTTCGGAGAGGCAGTCAGCCAGGGGTAGAGCTGCTTGGAAGAGGCAGACCCTGAATTCCACTGTGAAACTGGGTAGGGCTTAGAGGCAAACAGAAACTAGAGAGCGTTCCCCAGGCAACAGTGGACATGTTTTTTTGTTTGTTTGCTTGCTTTAAATTTTATTTATTTATTTATTTTTGGCTGCATTGGGTCTTCGTTGCTGCGTGCGGGCTTTCTCCAGTTGTGGCGAGCTGGGGCTACTCTTCGTTGCAGTGTGCGGGCTTCTCATTGCGGTGGCTTCTCGTCGTGGAGCACGAACTCCGGGCACGCGGGCTCAGTAGTTGTGGCTCGTGGGCCCTAGAGCGCAGGCTCAGTAGTTGTGGCACACGGGCCTAGTTGCTCCACGGCATGTGGGATCTTCCCGGAGCAGGGCTCGAACCCTGCATTGGCAGGTGGATTCTTAACCACTCTGCCACCAGGGAAATCCCTGTGGACATGTTTAAGATGTGTTATCTGGGAGGCAGTAGGGGAGGGCTGTAAGAAGTTAGAGAAGATGGTGAAGGAAAGAGTCCCTTTAGACTTGAGTGCCAGGCTAAAGGTAACACAGAGCATCCATGTTTTCTGAGTATTTCAGAGAAGTGTTTCATGCACTGTGGTAGATTACATCAGGGCACCAACTTTTTACCTCTCACTATTATCCATTTCCCTTCCCAAGTGACTTTGCAGGTCAACCATGTAAGCATGAATGAGAGTACTTCCCCTGTCCCTTGACTTCAGGATCATCTATAAAACTTGCTTTGGCCAACAGGATCTTAGCAGGTGTGACACAAAGTTGGCGTTTGCAGTGGGACGTTCCCTCTTGTACTTCTGCCACTGCCATAATAAAGACACGCCCTGGGTGGGTCGCTGGATGAGACACACTACCCAAGAAACCCTCAGCCTTGCAGGGAGAAGTGGAGCTTCCCCAAACACTGCAGTCAAAGCAGAAGGGCTCAGCCACACCCCACTTAGATCAGTCAGCCCCCAGCCAACTCGGGATGCATGAACTAGTCTAGCTGAGATGGAGAGGCGTATAGCTAACCTGCACATGCAGGAACTAAATAACTACTTTTTGTTGTATGCCATGGAGATTTTTTTGTGTGCTTGCTTGTTACACAGTAACAGCTGACTGATACACTCAGCACGTTTCTCTTCCCCCCCCAAAAATTCAGGGAATTTCGTCAAGGAGACTCGTCAATTCATGGACAGTCGTGGACACTGAAGAAACTAAAGTTGGGGAATGTTTCTCTCTTCTCATGGAAGGAAGGGCGGGACAGTGCTGGGAACAACTGTGAAAAGGCAGAGCTCTGGGTAAGATAATATGCACACATTCCTCCTATGTATTTGACCTGGCCTAACTCTCCCTAACCTTCTAGAAGAAACAATACATTTTCCTGGAAGTTAGCAGCATTCTAAAGGTTCTAAGAGGCTTTCAGCTAATCCTGGCAAGCACACTGCTCTAGAAAACTACACACTGAAAGAAGTCCCAGAAATTTAGACTCTCTTATACAAACACAGATACACACACACACACACACACACACACACACACACACACATATACACCTTCCAAACCTAAAGACTTCTCAGGCTTTGCAATATGCAGGGATAAAAACACGTTTTTATTATATAAAGAGAATTTCTTTTATAACAAATTGACCTTCTTCAATATATGAAAACTCAAATTTATGAAGCTATAACCAACAGTGTGTCTTGGGCACATTGAACACAATTTAACTCTTTGATTTTAAAATGTTGGCTGACCTTCACTATTTTAGTAGGGTAAAATGGTGTAGGCCTCACAACTGTCAGCAACTCTGTTATTAGAAAAAAAAAAAGTACGATTTGAACATTTCAGTCTGAGACCTTATCTCCTCTTCCTGACAGCTGGTTCAGGGCAAGCTTGGGCAAAGCAGCTCGAAGCATTTATTGCTTCTCTAAGTCAGGAATTTGGTCTGTTAGCTGTTGAGAAAGAGAGTTGTCCCCAGGACTGACATTCAAACCCTAACAAACTTTCTTTTTCTCACAGACTGAGATTTGGACAGAAATGAACCCAGACTGCTTTGCACCCTCAAGTGTGCCCACAGGCCCCCAGCTGGCCCCAGGCCCCACCCACCATCCGTCAGAGATTCCATTCCTGCAGATGCCACTCAGCTGGCGTCCTGGTTCATCCTGGGAGAGATGTTCCCATAGGCAGAAGCCGCCCATCGGAGGAATCAGGACGTCTCAAAGCAGCAATCTGACAAGGTTCTTCTAATCTTTAGGACATCTGTATCCAGTCTTTTATGGCATCTATAGCAACATGCACCTGTCAAAGTGTCAAAACACCTTTTCACAATTTGCAAAGTGTGCGCATAAGCCCCTCCCATAGCCTCGCCCCATCCTTCAACCCTGTCCTCTGACGGCCCAACAGCCTCAGCTCGTCCCTCTCCTCAGCCCCTGTCTAAGCTCCAGCCCGTCCCTGGGCCTGGTCCACCCACTCTCCCTCCACCCTGACCTCTGGGATGGGACGAAGCCAAGTCAAGGAAACGATGAGGATCAGGGGCAGGGCTGCGCACTTTAGAGCTTATCCGTGAAGCTTTTCGTTGCCGTGAGCAAGAACATCTTGTTACAGTGACATAATTTTTATCTTGTCTGATAGAAATATCCCATTTTGAGAGACTAAACCTAGCAGGGCAGAAAATGAGAAAGATACCAAACCCAGATTGTGGAGGAAAGCATTTATCGGAAGTCAATACAACTCTAATCCCTTGGGTACGGGGGTCAGGAAGCAGGCGCCAGGCCCAGGCATTGCTGCATCTTGTGAAACTCGGGTCACTCCCTGATCAGAGCCAAGCTGGCTGCCCGCCGGACCGCAGTGCCCTGGAGACAAGAACCGATTTCCCAGTAATCCTGCCTCACCGGGGGAGTCTCAAACGTGAGGTTGCTGGCAGCGCCACCTGGTGGCTCCTTGGTGATGTGCCAGGCTGTGGAGCCTGAAGACACAAGCAAAATCTCACCCAAAAAGGTTCAAAAGAGTCAAAGCTTCACTCGGCCTTTAATTCTTTCTCCCACCTGCTAACTCTTGTTTAACTGTTAAGACTTTTCTCTTCCTGGTAATAAGCATGATGAGGAAAAACTCCACCAAACCTCAGTTCAATTTGAAGTAGAGCAATTTACTCCTTTCCATTGCCAGGGTGCATAAGACATCAAACCAGCCAGAACCAGTGCCGGAATGTGCCAGCTCATCATGGAAGGCAGCACTGTATGTGATCGCCCCCATCTTTCCTCCCTCCGATGACTTTGCAAGGCCAGGAAATGAGGACGGGGAATGAGAGCCTTACCTGGATGCCCCTGGGACTACAACATTGCCTCACCCTTCGAATGTGATCTCTCAGGGCCGTCCTCAGCCCAGAACAAATATCTACAACTGCCAAATTATTCCAGAGGCCCCTTCTTGCCTTCTCCAATCCTCCTTCCAGTACATCAGAGCAAACCTCTCCATATAATTAATGCTCATCTCAGTGTTTAAACACCATAGGGAGGCCTTCCCTGGTGGCGCAGTGGTTAAGAATCCACCTGCCAATGCAGGGGACACGGGTTCGAGCCCTGGTCCGGGAAGATCCCACATGCCGCGGAGCGAGTAAGTGCATGTGCCACAACTACTGAGCCTGGGCTGTAGAGCCCACGAGCCACAGCTACTGAGCCTGCATGCCACAACTACTGAAGCCTGCACACCTAGAGCCCCTGCTTTGCAACAAGAGAAGGCACCGCAATGAGAAGCCCACGCACTGCAACGAAGAGTAGACCCCGCTTGCCGCAACTAGAGAGAGCCCGTGCGCAGCAACGTAGGGAGACAATATTCCAGCTCTCCCCAAAAATCTTACTGCAAGCATGAGAATAAGGGTGGGTAACTAAGCAACAATGCCTCTGAGGACAGCTGCCCCAGATACGATAGATGGTGTTGTGAGGTTGTGGTCTTCTGCTCAAACTAGTCCAGAAAGTGACTATTTCCAGGTAAAAATACTAACGAAGTCCCCGCTATGATCATCCTGATCATGCCAGAGAAATCACAGCATACAAGAGGGACACAGAATATTCTGGAAAGTGAGTGACAGAGAACTCTGAAACATCATAAGCAAAACAGGCCATTAGGGTATGGTAAACATTGGGCAGAATACTTTTTTTTTTTTTTTGGAGATATTAACCCATGTTTTACTAGGTGCTGTTTGTATTCATCTTGGGTTTCATGCAAGTAGCCTTTGTAATTCTTTGCCTCAGGGTATTTTTTTTGCAAAGCAGATGCAGAAGCGACTTGAAGTCTGAAGCTTGGCCTTCTCCTGTTCCCTGCTATGGCTCCCTGATGAGGAAATAGTAGGTGTCCCAGAGGCGGAGTCGAGAGAGGAGTGGCTATGCTGGCAAGGACAGAGTGCAGGACAGAGTTGGGAAGATCGGTGAGTCCATGAGTCTTGGGGACAGCTCTCCAGGGGGTCACAAGACCTCAAGGGGACACTGTGGTTGCGGGGCTAGACAAATGACCCAAAGCCCCCGGCCTCACCAAAGATTTTGGTGCTCCAAGCTGAACTTGAATAGGCCTGATGGGCTGGGACAATGGGTGGTCTCAGCATCTCAGCATCAACCAATGTACAATAGACCCATGGCTCATGACTGGAGAGGCCTCCCCTTTGCTTTAATCTCTATAAATGACCCCAGGACCTTTGCATGACCTCAGGGTAGAAAGATGCCCAAGGTAAAATTTCGTGTCAATCTAGCAGAATGGGACTCCAGCATCAGGAAGTAAAGAAAGGTGATCCTCCCTGCCCACCCTCAATGACAGATTCAGATTCACACCACCCTAAACATATTGGCAGAAACAGACTTTGTAGAAACCTGCCACTAGAATAAGCGGGACGCAGGAGGAAACATAAGATGGAGACTGAAGACAAAGACTCAGAAATAAGGAACTAAAATTCAAGCATTAAAAGCCCGGAGCCACACAGAGTCCCCACATTGGACCTAGACAGGCCTGGTGTTTGCTACGTTAGTGAAAGGTGACTCCCAGATCCTTAGTGAGGGCCCTGGGAGTACAAATCAGAGCCTGTGATTCACACACAGCTACAGCTCTTGCGTGTGGTCACCTTGTCTTTTGAGATCTCAATAAAATTGGCTTACGCATCTTCTCCCACAAGCTGTGGGAGGTCTGGGAGAAGCCCAGGAGAACTGACAGGGGCTCTGGGATGTCAGTGTTTCTCCCTTCCCAGACAGGCCTGAAGAGGGCAATTTTCTCTCCCTCAGATACAAATTGTGCTACTCCACCCCCCTTTAGACTTCATTTGTGTTCTCAGAAAGCAATTACTCGATTGTCAAAACTCATCACACTAAAACACTTAAGATCAGTGCGTTTTATTGTATGTTAAATAGCCCTTGACATTAAAAAAAAAAAACAAAGCAATACTTGCTATGAGTGTCCCTAAAATCTGGAAGCATAGATAAATATATATGTCGTCAAAGACATCTGCAAATTATAAAATGTAATATCCTATTGGCTATACTTCCACACTTTAGAACACCCCAGATTTGGGTTAGGTTAATGAAGACTGAATATATATAATATTCTCTTTCTAGAGTGTGGTCTCAGTTGTTCTCAACACTAGAAATTACCTGGGCAGGACAGACCCAGGTGAGAAGCCCCGACACAGTGCTGGCCCAGCAGCGTGCGTAGAGTTGCAGCAGCAATGGGGGAACATACCTATTACAGATTTTTTTAAGCACTGCATTGGGAGAGAAAAGACCTGAGCGCTCTACCTACCCATTGTGCTCCCTTGAGCAATTTTCTTTCTCCTCCCTGGGCATTAAACGTTCAGCTGAACAAGGTGATTGCTTAAATTTTACTATTGATTCTGTATTTTATCCGTCCTGAAGAACTCAGGGTGATTTTCCTTATATAAGTGAGGCATCCTGTAAGTGGCCATTCTTTATAAACATGCTGCTATTCCAAGTTTCCGAACGGAAAACCAAGGCTTAGAGTGGTTGAGGCCACATACAAGTTAAAGATAAAATATCTTGTGATCTCCACACGATTGAAGGTAATGCATGTTGCTAAGGGTAAACTTGCCACAGATGCCCTTTTAGAGGCCCCTTAGACTGATGGAAGAGCAGAGCAGAAAGGACTCACACCCCTGCAGGTGCAGGGCTCTGGAGGAGACCAGCTTGGAGAAGCCGCCTGCCTGTGTCTAAGGAGGGTAGGAACTTTCCCAGCAAGCCCGCGTTGCTAGAAAAAAAAAATAGAATGTAGCCCAAGGACCAAACAGCAGCCCAGTCACCAGCCTGTGCTACATTGGGCTAAATTTGGCTGACTCAGTCCAGATAAGGTCGTGCAGAGGGGGTGTTTTAAAAAGATTTTAAAACAACAAACTCACTGCAATGCAACACCAGCAAACTGTATCCGAAACAGACCGATGCACGCAGTACTGAGGCCCCCCCTGTGGTCCTAAATGTCATGAGCGCCACCTGCTGCCCAGACTGTGAAAAGTCTGGTTTGTCTCCTCTTGAGCGACATCAACAGAAAGCTTTAATGCGGCGGGTCCCAAACTGGATGAGTAGGCTGAGGATTTGACATCCTCGTCAGGATTTCTGAACTCTTTGCACGTGTTTTTGTTTCTATGATAGCCTTAAAAAGTTAATACATACATATGCCGGATCATCAGCCTGATAGATGAAGGGAAAATCATCAAACCACATTCCAGGCCTTTGTTTCACATTTGTTAGGATATTGCTTGGTTGTGAGTACTACTATTTTAATTGTTGCCTGTTAGTGAAACAGAACAGAGGTGGACTGACTTCCTAAGGAAGCAGTTATACTAAGAAGTAAAAGCCAAAGGACTCAGCTGCGAGCTCCATGGCGATTGTAGAGAAGGGCTGTGGGAATTCCATCATCGCAAGGCTCTGACACACCTGACCCAGAAGAATCTGAGACAGAACAGCAAGGAGCATAGGTGCAGTGCAGAGACAATTTAGTGGAAGCATTGTCCCTCCCACTGAGTTGATGAAGGTTATCGATGTAGCTTTATTTGAAGTTAACTTGTAATTTTGTTTTGCTTTTATGGTCGTGTATGAATTATAAGAATAAGAAATGTATGCCTAGTATTGTTTGAAATATTTAAGTTTCATTATATAAAATGATTTACTTCTTCTAACTGGTCTTCCTGTTACTATCCCTCTCCCCAGTATACACATATATACAGTATTATTTGTTGAAGGACTTATGTAAAGCATACAGAGGGTATGCTAGAAATTTCTTTCTCTAAAACGGATCCATATATGACTCAGTATTAGTCAGGTTTTGGCTGCAATAGTACTGTGCTGTGTACCAGACAACCCCCAATTTCCAGTGGCTTACAATAATCATTTGTTTTTCTCATCCACCGGTCTGCAGGTCAGTTGGAGCCACTCTGCCGTGGACCGCAGGCCAGGTTCCGGTCTGCTCCTGGTGTCTCTCATCTTTGAGCCAGCTCGTGCTCTTTTTGTGGCAGATGGCAGAAGCACAAGAGACCAAGCTAAACAGGTAAGCACATTTAAAGCCTCTGCTCACATCATATTTGCTCACATCCTATTGGGCAAAGCAAGTCACGTGGCCAGTATCAACAGGGCAGGGATATATATACCTCCCACGGAGGGTGAGGGAAGCCAGGACAAGGGCCAGGAGGGAAAGTTGAGTTGTGGACAAGTCATACAACCTATCACAGACCCACATTTTAGAAATACTGCCTTTAAGGAAAGGGATCGTTTATATTCCCATTATTCCCTTTAAAAAAGTATAGAATCTCCCATCCACGGGGTAATCAAGTCTGTGCATTTAATTCTCTTCTCCCATTTCTGAAGTGTCCATCAAAGTAACTAAATGAACTTAGGGTCAAAAATTCTAAATTGCAACAGGAAACCAGAAGGGGAGCAAACACATGCCTAAAACTTAAAAACTGGAAAATTACAGACAAAGGGGACCCTAGAAGTAGTGTCAGCCTTTTCGCTGTCTGCTCAACAGGCTTCTAAGAAGGGTCCAACTGGAAGTTAAGTAACGTGATCCCAGGAACCTGGCTTTCACCCATCTTTTCACCTGTCTTTCAACTCTGAGCCAACGTGGCTAGAGAGGGGGAAGGGGTACAGTCCTAGCAAAAGCAAGTCCTAGAAGAATGGCCCCTTACCCTGCTGTCAGGGCCCGATGGAATGTGATCCTTGGCAGGGTGACCTCACTCTCCTACATCTCACCCGTGCACTGAACCTGTGGGGAGCAAGCTCAGGTGCTCGGGCCCTGCTGAGAATGGCTCCCGCATGGGCAGCTGGGCTGGTTGATGAGGGGACCGTGAGCCTGGCAGCTCTGGTCAGCTGAAGTGGGCGTGGAGGGGAAACGCCTAACACAAAGCAGGCACTCCCATGGCAAAGGGCCTCCCTCTGTGGAGAGGGGAACCTGCCCCAGGGTCCAGTCTCCTCTATGAGGGTGAGCAATCAGAATAACCGTGGGATGCACAAAACAACTCCACGGTGTGAAAGAAGCAGCCCGTAGTCATTAAAGCATGGTGACTCTGGCACGTGGGTTAACAGGTTAATGAAACAGAATACAGATGGTCCTTGGCTTACAATGCTTCAACATGATTTTTCGACTTTATGGTGGGGCATAGAGAGATGCATTCAGTAGAAACTTATTTTTTTACTTCACATTTTGAATTGTGATCTTTATCCGGGCTAGTGATGTGTGTGATGTGAGACAGATCCTCTCTCGTGATGCTGAGCAGAGGTAGCTCCCAGTCACCCACCTGATCATGAAGGTAGATACACTTGTAGCCATTCTGTACCCAGACAAGCATCCCACGTTTCACTTTCAGTACAGTACACTTTCCATAAATTCCATGAGATATTTGACGCTTTAATCATAAAATGGGCTTTGTGTTAGGTGAGTTTGCCCAACTGTAGGCTAATATAAGTGTTGTGAGCACATACAAGCTAGGCTTGGTTAAGCTATGATGTTCAGTAGGGCAGGGGTATTAAATGCATTTTCGACTTAAGATATTTTCAACTTATAATGGGTTTATTGGGACACAACCCCATCATAAGTTGAAGAAGATCTGTGTACTCTAGTTACAGACTTAAAGCATAAGAAAATGTAGTATGTAACTAATGAGACACTCTTTAAAAGGAAAAAAAAATGGATAAGTCAAAAAAGTGTGTCAGGACAGCTGGCTAGCTACCTGGGGGGAAAAAATAAATCTGAATTTCCTACCTAAATCCTTGCATGAAAATTAATTCTGGATCGATGAAATATTTACTCTTTAAGTGTTTAATAAAGGTACACATAGGAAAAATTTTTAATATTTAATCGTGGTGTGGGAAAGGTCTCGCTAAGCAATACATCAGCCTCAGAACCCAAAACAGAGAAGACCAGGGAGGTGGGCCATCAGAAGAGGATCGTTTTTCCTTGAAAGGGGAACCTACCAGGGGTGTGCCCCTGAGCCATGGACAGAAAGCAGGAAGTGGCATTTAGGGGTGGCAACAGAGAGACCCAGTATTTCCTGCCTAGCCCATACCCTCCTCTTCTTAGGAAATCCCACTGTCCTCCCAAAGGGGCAGCCCTGTACCCTGTGATCTTCCACCACCGTCAGACACAGTGGCGGGGGCTAGATGTGAACCCCTGACCCACGCTGGGCAGATCCAAGGCCTTTCCCAGGAGTTTGGAAATGGACCCTGAGAGACTGGCCCTGCTGGCTCTGAGGAGACAAGCTACAGGGTAACGGGGACCCGGGAGCCAGAGTGTGCACCTTGACACCCACAGATGCCAGGCAGGGAGCCCCAGGAAGCTGGGGTGAAGCTAGCTGTACGTGGGAGGCTGGGGGGTGACACCCGGTTCAAGGCTGCTGGGCCTCAGAGAGTCAGCGAAGCTGGAGAGTCCGTACCGTGACCCCGGGTTTTCTCAGGAAAACCTCTTCTGTGAGCGCCCCCCATGACCTAGCAATACATCCCCTTCTACCTGCTCACCTTACTTGCAACTTCGTGACATTGGTCAAAGATGCAACTTCTATAGATACTTGTACACTTGAGTTAAGAAAAGTACCTTGGGCTTTCCTCATGGTGCAGTGGTTAAGAATCTGCCTGCCAATGCAGAGGACGTGGGTTCGAGCCCTGGTCCAGGAAGATCCCACATGCTGCGGAGCAACTAAGCCCGTGCACCACAACTACTTAGCCTGCACTCTAGAGCCCGCGAGCCACAACTACTGAAGCCTGTGTGCCTAGAGCCTGTGCTCCGCAACAAGAGAAGCCACCGCAATGAGAAGCCCACACACCACAACGAAGAGTAGCCCCCGCTCGCCGCAACTAGAGAAAGCCCGCATGCAGCAACGAAGACCCAACACAGCCAAAATATAAAAGAAATAAATTAATTAAAAAAAAATAGAATTAAACTTCACTGACGGCATTTTGGGGAATGGAGACTCTTCAGGAAAAAGCAGTTTTGTTTTTGTTTTTTAATGAGTGCAAAAGTGCAGAGCGGCCCAGGGCCACAAGCAGAAAGTCAACAGATGAGCCTCAGAGAAAAGAGGAAAAGGAAACTAAGAGACATCCAGCAGATCAGAGACCACTGTCATCTCTGCTGGGATGTTTCTAGCCAGCGAGCCTTTGTTGATTGGTGGTGAATCTGAGCTGAAAAGCAATTTTAATTGCTGCTGATGACTAAGGTGGGTGAGGGAACAGGTATCTCCGTTTCTGTACACCTGTCTATGAATCACCAACTGCCATCTCATCCTCTCCTCAGTATTAGAGGCACCAGGCATGAGAGCTGGAAGGAGCCTTTGAGACAGAGCCCAGCCCTCTACTTGTGTGTGGCCAGGTAGTATCCTGAGATATTAATTTATGATTCATCTGCCCTGCATGTCCCCTCCCTCTTTCCCTCAATTCAAACTGGTTTCAGGGTACACAGCAAGACAAAAAGAGATGCAAGCCATAGAATCTTCTTCTGCTTTTGTTTCCAAAATCCGTGGCCAGGATTAGGGTGAGGCAGTCTCTTCAGCTGCAAAATTTAAGGAGCCATCACAAAACTTAATAATCAAGATCAAATAACGTTTTAATGCAATAGTTTTAAAAAATCAAAATAAGGCTTCCCTGGTGGCTCAGTGATTGAGAGTCTGCCTGCCGATGCAGGGGACACAGGTTCATGCCCCGGTCCGGGAGGATCCCACATGCCGCGGAGCGGCTGGGCCTGTGAGCCATGGCCGCTGAGCCTGCACTTCCAGAGCCTGTGCTCCACAACGGGAGAGGCCACAACAATGAGAGGCCTGTGTACCGCAAAAAAAAAAATAATAATAAATAAATAAATCAAAATAAATACCCCCTAAAATCACAATTTTTAAGGTTGTACTCATAAATTTAATGGCTGAGGAGAATACCTCATTCCCCTCACCTTAATCCCAGCCCTGCCTGAGGGAGAATTTGGAGGATCTAAGGAGGTTATAGGGAAGGAAAAAGGAGTTTTCAGAGAGGGAAGGAGGAAGGAAGGGCTCCCTCAAGCCATACAAAGAGATTCTTCCTGGCTTGAGGAAACAGAATTCTATAGGCTGTGGGAGCCCCAGGCTTCCAAGTAGAGACATGGTAAAAGGTCAGGACTCCAAAGAAGAATAATCAGTTGACCATGGAGATAAGAATATGGACAGCTGTACAAAGGGTTCCCAGGCCCTAGAGTGGCAAGGGGGCAGCAGAGAAGTGGGCTTGGATGGTGGATGTGTCAGCAGTGACCCCATGGGAACTGGTCACTAAAGGACGCTCCCCGGGACTTGACTTCACAAGACCCTAGAACGGTGGTCCAGGGTGGAGCAGATGGCTGAGATCACTGCCCACCAGCCAGTAGGATGGGGTACACACTCAAAACATAATTCAACTGACAGAAAATAAAAGTATGCAATAATTGTTGCACAACTGTGGTTCCAGACAAACGTTATTAATACCTGCCAGATCCAGACTGGGAATCCAAAGTCCAAAGGTTAATTAAGCAACTTGCATCAAGATTGGATTTTTTTTTTAAAAGACCGGATGAATCTACATTTGTTGGAGAAACATCAATTTCAACATGTCAATTTAAAATGACATCCTTAGTTTTAGGAAGAGTGTTTATTAAAATCATATTTTCTGTTTTCAGTTACCTCCGTGATGCTCCTGCATAAATCTTCTCTCTCTGTCAAATGTCTGGCAGCCTTTGGTGATGGCTGATGAGAAATCAGAGCAATCTGAGAACCATCTGTCTTCCCCTCCCCCCACCTCCCACCAAAAGATCTTTTGGGAACTGAAAGTTTATACAGCATGCTTCCTTCTATCAGATCAGGAGAGAGCCCAAGATCTCGCAACTGAAATTTACTTTCAGATCATGATGAAGTTATTGGCTTTCTGTTGACATAAATTACATGTTGACATAAATTACACAATACACGAAGCATCATTTTCTCTGTGCTGCATGGATTTTATAATAGCAGCTGGATTTCTCAATGTAATTTTTCTTAAGGTCAAATTTTCTCCTCCTCCAAGTATATTCAGTGATATGAAACTTGTCAGAACAAATCTAGATATATTTTTATGTTCTTGTGTTATTCAATTCCCAGATCCTATCAGGAAGATAGACAAGGAGAAAAACAATATACCATTAACAACAAAATAAATATCTGATGCTGCTCTTTACAGTATCTGTGTAAAACAGAAAGAATACAACCCAAGGGAAAGAGAGAAATTTCCACTATTTATTCCAAGTACCACTGCTTTCTGGAAACCAATACAGAGTTTCCACTGCAATTTACTTCCAAATTCTAGGACACCATTACTGCAGGATACACCCTAGGTTTAATAAGAGCTTTCAAGAGGGAAAGGAAACTATGTTAAGTACTCATCAATTGTAAAATGCATTACAAGAATCAAGAACTACAGTCCTGCAGCCTGTGGAACAAAAACCACATTCACAGAAAGATAAGATGAAAAGGCATAGGGCTGTGTACCAGATGAAGAAACAAGATAAAACCCCAGAAAAACAACCAAACAAAGTGGAGATAGGCAACCTTCCAGAAAAAAAATTCAGAATAATGATAGTGAAGATGACCCAGGACCTCAGAAAAAAAATGGAGGCAAAGATCGAGAAGATGCAAGAAATGTTTAACAAATGGGCTTCCCTGGTGGCGCAGTGGTTGAGAGTCCGCCTGCCAATGCAGGGGACGTGGGTTCGTGCCCCAGTCCGGGAGGATCCCACATGCCACGGAGCAGCTGGGCCCGTGAGCCATGGCCGCTGAGCCTGCGCGTCCAGAGCCTGTGCTCCGCAGTGGGAGAGGCCACAGCAGGGAGAGGCCCGCGTACTGCAAAAAAAAAAAAAAAAAAAAAGAAATGTTTAACAAAGACCTAGAAGAATTAAAGAACAAACAGAGATGAGCAATACAATAACTGAAATGAAAAATACACCAGAGGAATCAATAGCAGAATAACTGAGGCAGAAGAACAGATAAGTGACTTGGAAGGCAGAATGGCAGAATTCACTGCTGTGGAACAGAATAAAGAAAAAAGAATGAAAAGAAATGAAGACAGCCTAAGAGACCTCTGGGACAACATTAAACACAACAACATTCACATTATAGGGTCCCAGAAGGAGAAGAGAGAGAGGAAGGACCTGAGAAAATATTTGAAGAGATTATAGTCGAAAACTTCCCCAACATGGGAAAGGAAATAGCCACCCAAGTCCGGGAAGCACAGAGAGTCCCATACAGGATAAACGCAAGGAAAAACACGCTGAGACACATAGTAATCAAATTGGCAAAAATTAAAGACAAAGAAAAATTATTGAAAGCAGCAAAGGAAAAATGACAAATAACATACAAGGGAACTCCCATAAGGTTAACAGCTGATTTCTCAGCAGAAACTCTACAAGCCAGAAGGGAATGGCATGATGTACTTAAAGTGATGAAAGGGAAGCACCTACAACCAAGATTACCCAGCAAGGATCTCATTCAGATTCGGTGGAGAAATCAAAAGCTTTACAGACAAGCGAAAGCTAAGAGAATTCAGCACCACCAAACCAGCTCTACAACAAATGCTAAAGGAACTTCTTTAAGTAGGAAACACAAGAGAAGAAAAGGACCTACAAAAACAAAACCAAAACAATTAAGAAAATGGTAATAGGAACATATATATCGATAATTACCTTAAACATGAATGGATTAAGTGCTCCAGTCAAAAGACACAGGCTTGCTGAATGGATACAAAAACAAGACCCATATATATGCTGTCTACAGAGACCCACTTCAGACCTAGGGACACATACAGACTGCAAGTGAGGGGATGGAAAAAGATATTCCATGCAAATGGAAATCAATAGAAAGCTGGAGTAGCAATACTCATATCAGTTAAAATAGACTTTAAAATAAAGAATGTTACAAGAGACAAGGCAGGACACTACATAATGATCAAGGGATCAATCCAAGAAGAAGATATAACGATTATAAATATATACGCACCCAACATAGGAGCACCTCAATACATAAGGCAACTGCTAACAGCTGTAAAAGAGGAAATCGACAGTAACACAATAATAGTGGGGGACTTCAACACCTCACTTACACCAATGGACAGATCATCCAAACAGAAAATTAATAAAGAAACACAAGCTTTAAATGACACAATAGACCAGATAGATTTAATTGATATTTATAGGACATTCCATCCAAAAACAGCAGATTACACTTTCTTCTCAAGTGCACACAGAACATTCTCCAGGATAGATCACATCTTGGGTCACAAATCAAGCCTCAATAAATTTAAGAAAATTTTTTTTAAAAAGCATTACAATTGGAGAAACGCTAAAATGTGAAAAAGCCATCTTAGAATGAAGAAAAATAGCTAAGGAGATTCTATCTCATTGCAACTCAACCATTAGTACTTGACCTAGAGGGATGGCCGTTGTGATCCCACATGGGAACCAAAGGCAAGGTCATAAAACTTGGGATCAAGATACAGAAAAGGGCACGGATGTGCTTTTCCAGGTTCCCTAGGCAAAGTGACATGGAGAGAGGAGCCATGCCTTTGGTAATTATGGGGTCAGATACCAGCTCTGCCATTCACTACCTGTGTAATATGGGTCCTTGGTCTCCTGGTCAGGGGAAATCAGGGACTTCTTCATTCATGCAACAAATATTTATTATGAGCTTAAAATGTTCCAGGCACTGTTCTAGACACTGATGATACCTAAAGGAACAAGACAGAGAAGGTCCCTGCCCTCCTGGAGCTTAGATTCTAGCAGTGGAAGCGGAGGGGGCAGGGCACACAGAGAAGTAGACAGATGAAATAAGATCACTCCACACAGTGCGACATGCACAGAAAGAGATTAAACGGGGATGGGACAGCATCTCAGAGAGGCAGCTTCTCTGAGGAGGGATGCTGGAGGGAAGTCATTCCAGAGAAAGGAAACAGCCAGTAAAGGCCCCAGAGATGCTCGGCATCACTAATTATTAGAGACATGCAAATCAAAACCACACCTCTCAGGATGGCTGTCATGGAAAAGACCACAAGTTACAAATGTTGGTGAAAACGTGGAGAAAAGGGAACCCTCTTACACTGTTGGTGGGAATGTTAACTTGGTATAGCCACTATGGAAAACAGTATGGAGTTTCCTCAAAAAACTAAAAATAGAACTACCATAGGATCCAGCAATCCCACTCCTAGGCATATATTAGGAAAAGACAAAAAGTCTAATTCGAGAAGATACATGCACCCCAATGATCATAGCAGCACTATTCACAGTAGCCAAGACACAGAGGCAACCTAGTGTCCATCGACAGATGAACAGATAAAGATGTGATACACATAGACAATGGAATATTAATCATAAAAAAGAGGAATATTGCCATTTGCAGCAACATGGATGGACCTAGAGAGAGAGTATCATACTAAGTGAAGTAAATCAGACCAAGAAAGACAAATGTATGATATCATTTATATGTGGAATCTAAAAAATAATACAAATGAACTTATTTACAAAACAGAAACAGACTCACAGACAGAAAACAAAGTTATGGTTACCAAAAGGGAAAGGGGTGGGGGGATAAATTAGAAGTTGGGGCTTAACAGATACGTATCACTATATATATAAAATAAACAATAAGGTCGTACAGTATAGCACAGGGAACTATATTCAGTATCTTGTAATAATCTATAGTGGAAAAGAATCTGATATATATATCTGAATCACTTTGCTGTATGCCTGAAACTAACACTATATTTAAATCAACCATAGTTCAATTAAAAAAAAATAGTCTTTCTTGTTGTGGCTTCTAGGAAAACAGACTCTGATTTATCTCTAACTCTCTATCCATTCTTCTACTGGTTTCTTGTCCTCTCCCTGACCCGCTGATATTAATGGGCCCAGATGCTTCCACCCTTTCTCCCTGCAATCTACTCCCAATACAGCAGCCAGAATTAGTCTTAAAATGTGAGTCAGATCGTGTTACTCCTTTGCTTGGGACCCTCCCATGGCTTACTGTTTCACTCAGAGTAAGAGTTCTTACAGTCACCCTTGAGGCCCTTTGTGACCTGCCTTCCCTAATCTCTTTGACCCCAGCTGACTCTGCTGCAGCCACTGTCCTCTTTGCTGTTCCTCCCACACATTCAGAATGCTTCTGCCTCAGGGCCTTTGCACTGGCTCTTCCGTCTGCCTGGAATCCTTTGTCCAGATATCTTGGGGGTCAGTCTCTGAACTTCAAGTCTTTGCTCAAATGTCACCTTTCAGAGAGACCTTCCCTGACCACTCCTTTTTTTTTTTTTTTTAACTATTTTTTCCACTTTTTTTCCCAAAAGTTTTATTGGGGGAAAACTATAAAACATTTACAGCACAATGTTTACAGTCACAATTTGTACTGAACTGATTCCCCAAATATATTATAACTCAAGTTCACTTAACCTTGTTACATTTAAATACTTACTTCTCTCAAAGTAGTCCAGAATACATACATACATAGTGCTCCAACGGTACCCACATACAAACTAAAGCTACTGCTCATTCATCTGCTGTCCAGGAAAGCATTCCTGCCTTTCCACATGGAAAAAAAATATATATATATACTACAATTTTTGGAATTTTCTGTAATTAAACAAGGCATATTCATGTACTACATACCATTTTTGTACCATTCATGTACTACATACCTCTTCACTTTATTTCTATATTAAAAAATGTGATAAAAATCTTTTCCTTTTGTGCAGTTGAACCCATCCTACATTCAAATTCTCGCAAGCACTAATAGACAGAATACTTATTTGGTTGAGAAAGATTTAAGGCAAGTTCTGGCCCTTCCAAAGACACTGTGAGATTACCCTCCCCCCCCCCCCATTATTACTGCATGTCTTTATATGCAGAGTATGTCACAGTAGAACTGGTGGAATAAGCAAACAAAAAAAACATTTTTTGCTGATTTATAAAGATGGAATGAGAAAAGCATGCCACATGTAAGCCTGATTGCAAAGTATGGCTGACCACTTCATTTTAAATTGCAACACTTCCCCCATCCTGTTACCTTTTTTCGTTCTTTCTTTTTTAGTAGCCCTTATTACCTCTTAATAATACTATATCATCTACTTACTTGTTACATTTATGCTTTACTGCTTTAATGTCTCTTTCTTCCACCAGAACATAAATTCCACAGAGATGGGGTTCTTTCTGCTTTGTTCACTGATATAATCACTGATACAATCTTTGGATGATTCTAGATACATCCTGGGGTTTTCCCTAAGGGCTCCCCTCTACCTGAAGGGGACTGTTCCCCAGACCCTGGGTGCAGAAGGTCCCTCAGAGTGTACATACCCTGCAGATGATAAGGCTATCTAGGATATAACCTTGTATTTGAAGCAGACAAGGTAGATGTGGGGCTGAGTGGCCCCTTCCCAGCTCTGTGATCTGGAGCAAGTCACTTCACCTCACTAAGATTGAGTTTCTTCATCTGTACAATGAGGTTAATACTTGTCCCTCCTGCCATGCGGGAGTGTGGTGGGAAGTGACCCAGGGAAATGGCCCACACGTTAGCAGGTGATGACCAAAGGTCTATGTCCATGTGTGCCAACTGACCTTTGGGAAAAAATATTGGTTCTGGGGGAGGACACATTGTGTTTAAAACTCGGAGATCCTGGGCTTCCCTGGTGGCTCAGTGGTTAAGAATCCACCTGCCAATGCAGGGGACATGGGTTTGAGCCCTGGTCCGGGAAGATCCCACATGCCGCAGAGCAAATAAGCCCGTGAGCCACAACTGCTGAGCCTGTGCTCTAGAGCCCACGAGCCACAACTACCGAAGCCTATGCGCCTAGAGCCCATGCTCCGCAACAAGAGAAGCCACCACAACGAAGAGTAGGCCTCGCTCGCCACAACTAGAGAAAGCCTGCGCGCAGCAACGAAGACCCAACACATCCAAAAATAAATTAATTAAAAAAAAAAAGACAACTCAGAGATTCTGAGAGCATCTGGATGAGGTGGAGGAGGAGTGAGATTAGGGTGTTCCTAAGCGGGCCATATTCACAAGGGTGGAGGAGGGCCATGCATGCCACGGTCATGGGATACTAACATGGGAAAGCCAGGCTTTGAGAGTGAATCCCTTCCCAGAAGTCCTCATAGACCTTCTGGTGACTCCAGGACTTCTAACTCCCAGACCAGCACTTTCTCCATCACTCCCATCTTCCTGAAGAGTGATAAATGCAATTATTTTAGTAATACAGTTTACATTTTCAGGTCCAGTTCCTTGGCCTCACAGGATACATCACAGATCGTTGTGCTCCTGTTCAGCAGCATGGTCTGTGTCTGTATCTAGTTTCCAAGAATCTTACCAGAACAGGAAGTAATCCCAGGTTATTGTCCCAACTTTACCACTCACCTGGGTCCCTGTCCGTCCCATAGCTCTGTGTCTCAGACCACATTTCCCTTTTAACACAGTGGTACAAGTTTATGCCCATTGGATCTTTTATTTTATGATATCTTATTGGCTTTGTCTCGCGTTTATTAGTCTGTAATTTCAGGCTGGGCCCCAGGGGTATTTCTGAAATATAATTGTGTGTTTTGTATGTGGGTGGGTGTGCAGGCATGGTCTGTGGCTTTGAATCTGAATTTTAATTGGTAATAATAATAATTGATAATTAACAATTTGGATTAATAGAATAACATTTTAGTGATAAAAATAATAACACTAGTCATTCTTTATTAAGTGATTGGTTTTTGCCAGCCACTAAATTAAATTGAGGTAGGGAGTATTTAGGGGTGAAAAAATTGATCACACAATGTCAGTGACAGAGCCAGGATTCAAGTGCAGGCAGACTGACTCAGGAGTCCATTCTGTTCTTTACAAGCAATCACTGCATTCTCATATTCTCCCCTCCTCCATTGCCCTTACATCTCTTCAATAATGGTTCCCAGAACTTCCCTGGAGACTCCGTTGGGAGACTCCACGCTCCCAGTGCAGGGGGCCGAGGTTTGATCCCTGGTCCAGGAACTAGATCCCACATGCATGCAGCAACTAAGAGTTCACATGCCACAACTAAGGAGCTGGCGAGCCACAACTAAGGAGCCCTTGAGCCGCAACTAAGGAACCTGCCTGCCGCAACTAAGGAGCCCACCTGCTGCAACTAAGAAGCTGGTGAGCCGCAACTAAGGAGCCCATGAGCCACAACTAAGGAACCCTCCTGCTGCAGCTAAGACCCGACACAACCAAATAAATACATATTTTTTTTAAAAATAAAACTAATGGTCACCAACTCTTTGCTGCCCCAACTCACCTGGTGGATGAGGCTTCCTACAGAACTCACTTCCTTGGTGAATCTCCAATTTCTAATGCATCCTGCCCAGTTCTCTGCTGCTCACTGATTACGCCTCAGGAGTGACTGCAACAACATCATGGGGACCTCTGCTCTGGGAGAAAGGCCATACTTTGCAGACAAGCAAGAAAGGATTCTCCCACTCTAGCCCCTTCCCCATATCTCCCCACACCCCGATTTCTCACACTTCCTCCCTTGAAGTTTCCCCTTGAGTCAGGCCGAGAAGAGTTCATGAGAGGCTCTGCTGAGAATGTGCTCCTCACCTGGAAGAAGCTATTCTTGCTGGCTCACATCCCACATCCTCCAGGAACCCTCCTGTACAAGGCAGGGTTCTCAGGCTGCCAGCAACAGAAACTGACCCTTAAAAGACCTTATCAGAATAATATGGGGAAGCTCAGAGAATTTACAGAATCTGACATGATAGGCCCCAGAAAGAAGAGGAATTAGGGTACCTAAGGAGTCTAGGTAGCAGGAGTTAGTGGGCAGTTCTTTAAGGATCCTCCATCAGGGTAGGTTTTCTACCCTTATCTTCCTGTGCTCAAGGTCCAAATTCCTTGAAGAAAGAGTATGAATGGCCTGGTTTGGGTCATTTGGTCACACATACCCCTTGGCCATGGCACTTGAAACTCCAAGATTCTATGCAATGCGTTGGGGCAGTTTCCCAAGGATAATCAAGGTGCTCCAACCGGAAGGAGAAGGAAGGGATGCTGAGCAGATGAGACCCTAGACCACAGCCTCCCCTCCTTTCTCTCTAACTTACATCCACATTTCTGTCTTGCCTCACGATGGCCACTCACCCATCAGTCTTGCTTAGGGTTGTTATTTAAACTGCGTGCAATGAAATCATGGTCATAGCCATCACTGGGCCTCACGTTGTGGCTTTCTCTCTTCTGAGAGGGAAATTTCCTCTCTTAATCTTGCTGTTTCTTAATCAGAGAGCAGAATGTTTGCTTCTAGGGTACCAAACCTAATCTTCCTTAATGGTTTTTGGGGGGTCACAGATTCAAGTGTACACAGAAGCCAAGCAGGAAGTGTCAATTGTGGCAGACGATAGGGAGTGTTGGGGACTGTGATAAACTGGAGAGCTGAGCCCTGTGTGGCCCAAATCAGACTTTTAAAAAGTACCATGTGGGCCAAACAAACCTCATCTGTGAGAGCTCTCAGACCGGTGGACCATCAGTTTATGGCCTCTACCAATCTTTAGGAACAAGCCAGAAAGATGTGTCAAATTTTCACCCTTCGAGGAAGGTAATGAAGTGAAGAAATAAGAAAGCATTTTCTTACATTCCTCTTGCATAAGTTCAATATAAGTTGGCATGGAGTCCTTCCCGATCAATTTCCATTATGTGTCAACCTATTTTGAAGTTCTAGAAGAGTAGGTCCATATCAACCTGATTGGCTCTGAATGGTACCTAGCCATCCACAAAATGCATTAATAAATCTTCTGAAGACCACAAAAAAAAAAAAAAATTTTCACCCTTCACCCTGCAGCATGGCTCCCCTGAGACCACATGACGGTCTGCTTGAGTGGAGGAAGGGGAGAGGAGGAGATGTCCACTGGAAAACAGAATGTAGGTTAATATCTTCAAATATTATCCACCCCAAAAAACAATTATTCAGCTATATCCACATTTGGCTCAGGTAGAAACTTGTCTTGGGCTAGACTACATAAAATTGCTATAGAGGCACAATTACTGGCTCAAACAAAAGCTGCCTTTGACCATTGAGAGAGGAGAGTCTGGGTCAGAAGGATCAATTTTCTGATGAATCAGTGAACAATTCTGAGTGGAACTAATCAGGTTGGTGTGTCGCCCTTTCTTTATAACCCATGGTTGAGTGATTTGAAATCCAACCACCCTCCTGCGATTTCCCCACCTCCTCTTTTTGCTTTCCTAACATGTATGCAAACACACTGCATATGTATGCACACACAGAGAGAATAAGAGGTTGTAGAAAAGTACATGTTAGGGATAAGAAGGCTCAGAGAAATGCTAGAGGCTTCCTGCACAGGACTGGAAACAGAGATGCAAGAGAATGACGACCAGTGGAAGGAATTCAGCTCTCTGCCTCCAGGGAATCAAGAAGGTCTCGGGGAAACATAGCCCTGGGTAACAAATTAACTCCTCAGCAAGGCAAATTCCTGGAGGATTAAAAGATGGGGAGCATTTCTAGCAAAACGTACAGTTACTGAAGCCAAGGGAATAGGAAGGGTAATCAATTAATTTTTCCCTTAGGATTCCAACTGATGTTCTTCCACAAAGGATTGAGTCCTATCTCCAAAGCCATGTTAGGTCAGGCCTGGATTACCCATCATACTAGTTAAGGTTATATTGGTTTCAGGGAAGAGAAATGGACTTTGGCTGACTTGAACAGAAAGGGGGATTATCGGAAAGCTCCCGGGGTCTTTTATGAAACCAAAGGGAAGCTGAATAACCACAGCTCAGCAAGGGGAAGACCGTGAGCTCCAGGAGTGCATGGCTGTGTTAACATTGATGGGGCCGTCTCAGTGTGCCTAGGCGCTCGGCTCTTTGGGGAAAGAGGATCTTATGGGCCCTATGACTTACCTCGGTTTCCCTAGAAGAGGAGGGATGCTGGTGCAAGTGATTTTTTTTTTTTTTTTTTTTTTTTATTTTTTTTATTTTTTAACATCTTTATTGGGGTATAATTGCTTTACAATGGTGTGTTAGTTTCTGCTTTACAACAAAGTGAATCAGCTATACATATACATATGTTCCCATATGTCTTCCCTCTTGCGTCTCCCTCCCTCCCACTCTCCCCATCCCACCCTTCCAGGCTGTCACAAAGCACCGAGCTAATATCCCTGTGCCTTGCGGCTGCTTCCCCCCAGCTATCTACCTTACTACGTTTGTTAGTGTGTATATGTCCATGACTCTCTCTCGCCCTGTCAAAACTCACCCTTCCCCCTCCCCATATCCTTAAGTCCGTTCTCCAGTAGGTCTGCGTCTTTATTCCTATCTTACCCCTAGGTTCTTCATGACATTTTTTTCCCTTAAATTCCATATATATGTGTTAGCATACGGTATTTGTCTTTTTCTTTCTGACTTACTTCACTCTGTATGACAGATTCTAGGTCTATCCATCTCATTACAAATAGCTCAATTTCATTTCTTTTTAAGGCTGAGTAATATTCCATTGTGTATATGTGCCACATCTTCTTTATCCATTCATCCGATGATGGGCGCTTAGGTTGTTTCCATGTCCTGGCTATTGTAAATAGAGCTGCAATGAACATTTTGGTACATGACTCTCTTTGAATTTTGGTTTTCTCAGGGTATATGCCAAGTAGTGGGATTGCTGGGTCATATGGTAATTCTATTTGTAGTTTTTTAAGGAACCTCCATACTGTTCTCCACAGTGGCTGAACCAATTCACATTCCCACCAGCAGTGCAAGAGTGTCCCCTTTTCTCCACACCCTCTCCAGCATTTATTGTTTCTAGATTTTTTGATGATGGCCATTCTGACTGGTGTGAGATGATATCTCATTGTAGTTTTGATTTGCATTTCTCTAATGATTAATGATGTTGAGCATTCTTTCATGTGTTTGTTGGCATTCTGTATATCTTCTTTGGAGAAATGTCTATTTAGGTCTTCTGCCCATTTTTGGATGGGGTTGTTTGTTTTTTTGTTATTGAGCTGCATGAGCTGCTTGTAAATTTTGGAGATTAATCCTTTGTCAGTTGCTTCATTTGCAAATGTTTTCTCCCATTCTGAGGGTTGTCTTTTGGTCTTGGTTATCGTTTCCTTTGCTGTGCAAAAGCTTTGAAGTTTCATTAGGTCCCATTTGTTTATTTTTGTTTTTATTTCCATTACTCTAGGAGGTGGGTCAGAAAGGATCTTGCTGTGATTTATGTCATAGAGTGTTCTTCCTATGTTTTCTTCTAAGAGTTTGATAGTTTCTGGCCTTACATTTAGGTCTTTAATCCATTTTGAGCTTATTTTTGTGTATGGTGTTAGGGAGTGATCTAATCTCATACTTTTACATGTACCTGTCCAGTTTTCCCAGCACCATTTATTGAAGAGGCTGTCCTTTCTCCACTGTACATTCCTGCCTCCTTTATCAAAGATGAGGTGTCCATATGTGCGTGGGTTTATCTCTGGGCTTTCTATCCTGTTCCACTGATCTATCTTTCTGTTTTTGTGCCAGTACCATACTGTCTTGATTACTGTTGCTTTGTAATATAGTCTGAAGTCAGGGAGCCTTATTCCTCCAGCTCCTTTTTTCGTTCTAAAGATTGCTTTGGCTATTCGGGGTCTTTTGTGTTTCCATACAAATTGCGAAATTTTTTGTTCTAGTTCTGTGAAAAATGCCAGTGGTAGTTTGATAGGGATTGCATTGAATCTGTAGATTGCTTTGGGTAGTAGAGTCATTTTCACAATGTTGATTCTTCCCATCCAAGAACATGGTATATCTCTCCATCTATTTGTATCATCTTTAATTTCTTTCATCAGTGTCTTATAATTTTCTGCATACAGGTCTTTCGTATCCTTAGGTAGGTTTATTCCTAGATATTTTATTCTTTTTGTTGCAATGGTAAATGGGAGTGTTTTCTTGATTTCACTTTCAGATTTTTCATCATTAGTATATAGGAATGCCAGAGATTTCTGTGCATTAATTTTGTATCCTGCTACTTTACCAAATTCATTGATTAGCTCTAGTAGTTTTCTGGTAGCATCTTTAGGATTCTCTATGTATAGTATCATGTCATCTGCAAACAGTGACAGCTTTACTTCTTCTTTTCCGATTTGGATTCCTTTTATTTCCTTTTCTTCTCTGATTGCTGTGGCTAAAACTTCCAAAACTATGTTGAATAAGAGTGGTGAGAGTGGGCAACCTTGTCTTGTTCCTGATCTTAGTGGAAATGCTTTCAGTTTTTCACCATTGAGGATGATGTTTGCTGTGGGCTTGTCATATATGGCTTTTATTATGTTTAGGAAAGTTCCCTCTATGCCTACTTTCTGGAGGGTTTTTATCATAAATGGGTGTTGAATTTTGTCGAAAGCTTTCTCTGCATCTATTGAGATGATCATATGGTTTTTCTCCTTCAATTTGTTAATATGGTTTATCACATTGATAGATTTGCGTATATTGAAGAATCCTTGCATTCCTGGAATAAACCCCACTTGATCATGGTGGTGCAAGTGATTTATTGGGGGAGCGCTCTCAGGAGAAACCTGATAGGCAGTGAGGGAAGCAGGATGGAGCAGGAGACAGAGCTGCACGTCTAGCCTCAGGGTGATCCCACCCTGGAATCTGGAGAGTGTACAGCACTGCAGTTACCCCATCTCGAAGCATGGAGCCTGCTTTTGTACCCCCATACCCATCAGTTATTGACTGTGGGCTGCCTCTGGTGGGGGAGGGCATAGTTTCTCAAGCATTTCTGGGCAAGGGATTCAAGAGAAAGGGCAGCTGTGAGCTGCTAGCAGCCAACATTCACAGCAGCTGGGGGATGGTGCACTGCCCAGGCAAGGGGATCGGGGCAGAGCCTCGACTGCATCCACGGCGCCTGGTATGGGTAAGGTGCCCACCCACGAGCAGTCAGCCGTTGAGAGAGAGAGAGGCGGAAGCTTGAGGTCTAGACGTGGTCAGGGGCTGTTTGAATTTGTGACCCCAGGTCTAAACCCCTTAGGAAGATTTATGTTAGGTGTCTAGGTATGTACCTAGGTATGTACCCAGAAGTGGAATCTGTAGGTTATCGGGTATGAATGTGTTCAGCTTTAGTAGACATTGCCAAAGAGCTTCCCAGAATGATTGTACATTTGATACTGCTTTTAACGTGTGAAATTTCTATGTGCCCCACATCCTTACCAGAACTTCGTATTGTCTTGTCTCTTTCTCCTTTTTAAAAAATTTTAAAAAATTTTTTGGCTGCACCATGTGGCTTGCGGGATCTTAGTTCCCTGACCAGGGATTGAACATGGGCCCTCAACAGTGAGAGCGCAGAGTCTAACCACTGCACTGCCAGGGAATTCCCTGTCTTTCATTTTAGCTCTTCTGGTAGACATGTAGTATTCTCTCATAGTGGTTTTAATTTGCATCTCTCTGATGACTAAGGAAGTCAAGCACCATTTCATATGACTTTTTCTTATTGACTTATGGGAACTTTTTATATATTCTGTATATGTGTCCTTTGTCAGATATATACCTAACAAATGGTATATGTATATATATATATATATATATATATATATATATATAAGAAAGGTATAGATATAAATATAGATTTATAGATATACACACATATACACACACATACAAGCACATACACATAAGTTGGAGGAGATACATGTGATTTATATACAAAAATATATGTTATATATTATAATTTTATATTAATATAAACGTCAACATATTTATATTAAATATATTTATTTAAATAAATATTAATAAAATACTTAATACAAATATATTTTTGTATTTATATAATTATATATTACATAACTTTGATGTATTATATATATAAATCACATATATCTTCTCCCACTCTATGGCTTGCTTGCATTTCATTTTCATAAAGATATTTTTTAATGAATACGAACACTTAAATTTAATCTAGTTCAATTTATCAATTTTTTTCCTTTATATTTAGCATTTTCTCTGTCTCACTTAGGAAATCTTTATCCATATCATGGTCGAATAGATATTCTCCTATTTTTTTCCTAAAAGCTTTATTATTTTATCTTTTAAATTTAGAAACATAATTCATCTGGAATTTATTTTTTGTGTTATGAGTTAGAAATTGAGGTGTTTTTTTCCCCCTATGGATAGCCAGTTATTCAGCACCATTTACAGAAAAGACCATCCTTTCCCAAATGGACTACTGTTGGGCCATCTGTCAAAAGCCGATGATAAAATATGTATGAATCTATTTCTGGTCTCTCTGTTCTCTTTCATTGGTTTATATGTTTATACTTGAGCCAATATCACACCATGTTAATAACTATAGCTCTATACTAAGTCCTAGGGTGACTGACGTGTCTTGGTTTTCCCAGTACGTTTTGGTCCCCACCCAACATTTTTATTGAGATATAACTGACATATAACATTGCATTAGTTTAAGATGTACCACATAGTGATTTGATATATTTAACTTTCTAGGTTTTAAAACTGAAAGTATTGCATCTCAGAAAAGTCCTCAGTCCCTGGCAAAGTAGGACAGTTGGCCATCCTAGTAGATGTGATATCTGGTGACCTAGATGCTCCAGCTTTGTTTTTCTTCTTCAAAATTGCCTCAGCTATTCTTCACCTTTTGCATTTCTTTATAAATTTTAGAGTCAGCGTATCAATTTCCACCAAAATAAAAAGTCTTCTGGGATTTTTGTTGGGATTGCGTTAACTTATAGCCAATTTGAGGAAATTGGCTCACATCTTTTGTTATATTTAGTCCTACATATTTAATGTTTCTTGATGCTATTGTAAATAGTACCATTTTTTAAATTTCATTTTATTTTTGTTGTTATTGTGTTGCTGATACAGAAATAAGATGAAATTTATATTGACCCTCATCCAGTGACTTTGCTGAATTCACTATTAATTGTAATATTTCATAGATTTTTTGAATAGTATATGTATATAATCACACCTGTAAAAAAAATGGTAACTTTTTTCTTTACAACCTTTATGCCTATTATTTCACTTTCTTATCTTACTGTGCTGGCTGAAAAGTTTAGTGCAATGTTGAATAGAAGTGGTGATAGTGGTTACACAATTATATTTTAATTTGATCCTCTAAAAGTTATTGTTCTTTAACTTAAAAAAATTTGTCCTGAGGGTGAGGATTTTAGGTACTGTGACCAAGGAATAGTTTTATGGCAGGTGGGCCTAATTATGCCCCTCCTTTTATACTAACATGAAATGGAAATACCCCTAACTGACCCCCAACGAGATGACTTATTCACATTTACCCATTTGGTGCTGAAGTTGGGATTAAAGCCTGTGTTTCCTGAGAAGCTCCCTGTGAGCACATCTGCTGGGTTTTGTTTGCCTGGCATCCCATCCTCCTTCTTACCTCCTCTTTCTTCCTTCTTCATTCCAACCATGGAATTCCAGTGAGTTCCCACGCACATCACTCCATTCCCTGGGCTCCAGGGCCATAAACTGGGCCCATCAATTTATTTCGCCCAAAAATTCAAATAGAAGCCTCCTGAAGTGTTGTGGAAATGCCCTGAGAGCAGATTCAGGGTCTCTTGCTGCTGGTGACCTGGAGCTTACCGGTCTGCTGTCCTTCCAAAGGTCATGATCTCTAGCTCTTCCCTCAATTTTCGAACTGCTCAAGAATCCTCTTTCCAACGAACTTCCTCTTTCCCTTACTAAAGTCGGTTTCTATTGTATGTTAGAGAATAAATATACTACTCCCAATTCTCTTTACTTTGCTACCAACATTGAGCAAAATGAGAACATATTTTTAAGGATTTAATTGCATTCCATTTGTTTATATTTTACTTATTATATAACTTTTTCTTAATTGACTCAAAACCAGTCACTGTATATTAAAACCATAACTGTGGATTTCTTTTGTTGCATATACATAATTTGAGTCCATATATCCCAGGTTTATTTATCCTGAGATAAAAAAATAACAACATTTTTTTATTTCTGTCCCTTTGAACCCTCTATTCTGGCAATAGGCAAACTTTTCTGTAAAGAGCCAGATAGTAAATATTTTAGGCTTTGTGGACCATGTATGTGGTCCCTCTCACAGCTCCTCAACTGCCATTGTAGCCATAGACAGTAGGTAAATGAATGGGTGTGGCTGTGTTCCAATAAATAAATGGACACTGAAATTTGAATTTCATGTAATTTTCATGTGTCATAAAATATTCTTGTTTTGAATTTTTTTTTTTTAATTTCAAAATGTCAAAACAGTTCTTAGTTTGCAGGCCATACAAAAATAGGTGGTGGCCAGATTTATGCCATGGGCCATAGTTTGCCAACTCTGTTCTTGTTCCCCAATTGATTATATATTATTGAATAGAAGAAATATTGATTTATGAAATTGAGATTATAAAATAATAAGCATGATTTATGGAATATGTAGCAACTTATTTGTCTCCTAAATTGATGGACATGTATTCAAGGATATAACTATAAAATATTAACTGGGCAAGATTTTCTTATTTCTAGGAATTCCTATGTAACATAGGAGAATGCAGAAAGATCATACTATACACTAAATTTCTCTGTAGTTGTTTCTTGACTATCTAGTTTTATAATGTACTAATTAAATATTTATTACTAGCATAGAATCAAAGAAATAAGAGGCTTTAAGATATAAATCAGCTAGGGGTTTCCCTGGTGGCGCAGTGGTTGAGAGTCCGTCTGCCCATGCAGGGGACATGGGTTCGTGCCCCGGTCTGGGAAGATCCCACATGCTGCGGTGCAGCTGGGCCCGTGAGCCATGGCCGCTGAACCTGCGCGTCCAGAGCCTGTGCTCCGCAACGGGAGAGGCCACAGCAGTGAGAGGCCTGCGTACCGCAAAAAAAAAAAAAAAAAAGATATAAATCAGCTAGTCATTTAAGGTCAGAATGATATTTGACCTTTATATCAAATTACATATTTGAATAGCATTTTATAGTTCACAAAAATTATAGTTCCATATATTATCTCTTAAGATCCTCACAACAGCCCTGGAGGTAGAAAGGCAAGGTATTATTATCCTAATTTAAAGAAGGGTGACCTGCCCAAGATTATGCAAGAGACAAGGAAGTGGGAGGAGCACTCTGGTCATGCCACCAAATCATGATCAGAGTCATTTCCATGTAATACAATGATAGAATCATGCAATTCGAGAACTGGGTAATGAGTAAATCCTGCTTCACTAGCTGACAAATGCACAGTGTCTCACCATAGGGATGTCTCTGGTTTGTCAATGCAAGCCCCATACGTCTAGATCAGTTGGGAAACCCAGACCCCCCGCCTTCTCTCCTTCTCACTCCACTCCTTCCCCTGTGTCTAGGAATCACAGCCATCACAACCAGGGCTGATTGCTCTGGAAGTTGTTACCCTAGTGCTGTAGCAGCTGGGAGCCTGGCGTCACTGCTGACTCTGGAACATTCCATAGCTATGCCCTTGGAAAGCAATGATCTTGTCAACATCCACTGCTGCCCACAGGATTTGAGCACACTGTCCTTATACCTCTTACGTATGCCCCAGTCTAAGATAATCACACCACATCTCAGACCCCAGCCCCAGGTGTCAGGGAGGGCTTCAGCTACCACTCCTTTGATCACCTGTGGATACACAGGCTGTCCAAAAGAAATGATTTGGATTGAGCTTCTTGTCCTCACTGTGGCCGTTACTGGTGCATTTCCCCTCAGGAGTTCCACAAAAAAGAAAGGAAGATGCTCCTTTCCTCAGGATTACACATTTAGACAAGTGCACCCATACTAACTGGCTCAGGGATCCCAATATTATAGTTTTTTGGATTCATTCACTCAGTCTCTTCCCCAGGTAACAAGTCAGGTGCAGAAGTAAGCTGCCCTAAAGCCTTTATGTATGTATGTATGTATTGATTTAAATTTTGACTTCCTATTATGGCAAATTTAAAACACACACATAAAATAGAGAATATAGTATTATATCCCATCTCCAGCATATGCGCATCACTCAGCTTTAACACCTATCAACGCTCGCCTAATCTTGTTTCATCTGTCCTGCCATTTCCCCCCTTCCCTCTAGAGTATCTTAATGGCAGTCCTGGAGATCATAGAATTTCACCCTTAGATTATTCATTATATGTCTATAATAGACAAAAGACTGTTTTCAAAAACATAACCACTGTATGCTGTGACACAATATCATTATGACCCTGACAAGATTATTAACCTTTAAATTAATAATAATTCCTTAATATCATCTATTATCCAGTCTTTGGTCAAATTTCCCCATTGTCTCAAAAACGTCTGTTTATAATTGATTGGTCAAATCAAGATCCACATACTGTATTTGGTTGTTAGGTGTCTTAAATCTCTTTTAATTTATTAAGGTAATTTCTTTGTTGAAGAAATCCTCTCATTTGCCCACTAGAACTTTCCACATTCTGGGGTTAACTGATTGCATCTTCTTGGTGTTGTTTGACACTTTCCTATATTGTTCATACTCCCTTCTCTCCATAAATTGATAGTTACATTTACAGGCTTGATTGGATTCAAACTCAAAATATTTTGGGGAGTGGCAAAAATACCTCATAGGTGATTCAGTATATTTTCGATTGCACCACCTTAGGACGTGTAGATGTATGGTTGTTCAACTCTTAGTGATGTTACAATTGATCAGTGGGTCCAGGTGTTATAAGCCCAATCCATCCATATAACTCTATCCATCAGTCTTTCACTTAATGGGTTTAGCAGCCATCGATGATTGTCATTTAAATCTGATATTTTTTTTTGAGTCTCCGAAATGATGAGTTTTTAAATCATTCCTTTTACATTTATTAGTTGGAAATATTTCATACAAAAGGACTTTTCCTTAACAACTCTTTGGCTACCCTAAAATACAATTTGTACAAGAAAGGCAGAATAAATGTTTTATTTACCAATTACCATTAATGTATAATTTAGCAACTTACTGTAACAACTTATAGGTAACTTGTAAGTTCTTTCTTTTCTTAATATCACTATAAACTTGTGTATGTTAACATCACTGATGTGAGAAATGATTTAGAAAAGTTCTGTAGGCAATGGTGAACCACCAAAGGCAGTTCCCAACTTTCAAATGGTAAAGCACACCTGCAAATGTATCTAACAATCAAACAATAAACTTCCTTGGTTTAGGAGGAATCCTTTCCTACAGAGCTAAAAAGTAAGATCGAAATCTCTAAACATAGCTAAACTTTTAGCTATGACATTGAACAATGAATATTTCCAAGATTCTGCTTGGTCTCTGATTTTCTTCTTTCCTTCACTCTGTCTACAGACCTTCATTTCATGAATGCCTCATCGTCTGGTTGAGGCTAGACACTCACTGCTTCTGGCACACTTAAGGATTTCATCTTTACATCATTCACACTACACTTACAAGATCTACATTTCCTATAACTAATATTTGTACTTTCATTTTTATAAAATAAGAGCAAGTAAATACTCGAATAATTTTTTCTTTTTTTTAATTGAAGTATAGTTGATTTACTATGTTGTATTAGTTTCAGCACAGTGATTCAGTTATATATATATATTCTTTTTCAGATTCTTTTCCCTTATAGGTTAATACAAAATATTGAGTAGAGTTCCCTGTGCTATACACTAGGTCCTTGTTGGTTATCGATTTTATACAAAGTAGTGTGTATATGTTAATCCCAGCCTCCTAATTTATCCCTCCTTTCCCTTTGGTAACCACAAGTTTGTTATCTATGTGTGTGAATACTCAAATAATTGAACGCTGCTCTAATAATTGAAAACTAGCATGTGGACAGCAATGGGGATGAGGCTCAGACTGAAGCATGGACCAGCAGTGAGTGGCACCATGGGAGAGTTCAACATGCTTGTCAGCTGATGGGCCAAGGCCAGAATTTATTCTGTGAAAGGAGGGTTGAGTATTTTGGTGGGGAGTGCATGAAACTGCTATTGAATATGACACACTGGGTTTGCTGTCAGCTTACTCATTATATCTCCACTAGACAGTCAGTTAGTTAGTTAGTTCTAGGAGGGCAGGAGCCGCACTTGTATTGTTCATTTACTCCCAAGCATCCACGACATGCTTTTTTGTTTTAAATGAAAGAATAAATGATGTATGCGAAGCAAGAGAAAAATCTACAATGGTTTTGAGCAGTGAGAATCATAATTAGATCTATTTTTCAGTTGTATCTGTTGCATATTTTTGACTCTGGGGTATTGGTATTATAAACTCTTTTCTTTAAAAATTAATTTATCTGGGACTTCCCTGGCAGTCCAGTAGTTAAGACTTTACCTTCCAATGCAGGGGGTGCGGGTTTGATCCCTGGTCAGGGAGCTAAGATCCCATGTGCCTCTGGGCCAAAAAAACAAAAAAAACATAAAACAGAAGCAATATTGTAACAAACTCAATAAAGACTTTAAAAATGGTCCACATCAAGAAAAAATCTTTAAAAATTAATTTATCTGAGACAGATGTAGTACATTTCATCTGGGAATATTTTGAAAAGTAAACAATCAAGTCAAATCACTGATAATTTCATTTCTTAAGGTTAACATTTGGGTATCTCATCCTGTAATTCTCTACGTATAATATTAAGAATACTGGAATCATCCAGAACATATTGTTCAGTAACCTACTTTTAACATTTAAATACATGGTTAACACTATCCTATGTTACCTTTTCCTGCAATAGAAAATTTAAAAGTAACCAGACCTGGGCGTCCCTGGTGGCGCAGTGGTTAAGAATCGCCTGCCAATGCAGGGATTTGGCAGGGACACGGGTTCGAGCCCTGGTCCGGGAAGATCCCACATGCCGCGGAGCAACTAAGCCCGTGCGCCACAAGTATTGAGCCTGCACTCTAGAGCCCTCAAGCCACAACTACTGAGCCCATGTGCTACAACTACTGAAGCCCGTGCACCTAGAGCCCGTGCTCCGCAACAAGAGAAGTCACTGCAATGAGAAGCCCGCGCACCACAACACAGAGTAGCCCCCGCTCACCACAACCAGAGAAAGCCTGCGCACAGAACGAAGACCCAGTGTAGTCAAAAATAAATAAAATAAATTTAAAAGTAACCAGACCCAAATCCAATTTCTAAACATGAAATTCTGATGAACAGGACCACAGAGCAGTGATTCTGATCAGAATTGTGCTTGTTAATAAAAGCAGGCTATTCCGTGGCACACACAGCTCCAGGATGTGAGATTAACTTCAACAGCCATTCATTTAGATTTGGTTTGATTTTCGGCCAGTCTTATGACCAACTTGAAGCAGGTCCTAGGACAGAGAATGTTATGTTTGGTGTCCAGGGAAGCAGCAAAGTAGAGGAGCCACCCCAAATTCCAGACGAATAGATAGAGTCAACATTCTCTTTATAGCAAAGTTATCCATTTACTGCAGCAAAATTTAAAAATGTTAAAAATGCCACATAAATTAGGTCAGACATCTTGTGGGGAAAGTAACCTATTAGTATAGAAAGGAATGGAAACGGTGAACCTGAAAAGAAGCTGAAAAGACATATCTGTAGATACATTTTGCTTTCAAGATTCTACACTATGTAAATGTCCTTCTAGAAGATGAATTTAGGCTGATTCATTGTCACTTGCTTCTGCAGTGGTTTTCCAGGCACCTTAGCTAGCAGCCACCCTGCCTGCAGGCTGTTGAGGGCAAAAAAATGTGTTTCAGGCAGACTGACAATAGGAAATAATTGTAGGACAAGAAACTACCTGCAATACCTAGGTGGGAGTATCCTGGAAAGTGTTGTGCTGAAATATTGACCCTTCCAGCTGGTTAACTTTGAGGTTCATGCATTTACTTTTGGTGAGGTTCACTCAGCAATAACAAGTGAATATATGACAGCCTAATGATTCATGGGGAAATAAAGTATTGCATACAGAATCGGAAAAGATTCAACATGAGTGCATGGCATTACTAACTTCTTTTAAAAGCGTAAGGAAGGAACAATGTTTAGGCCTTTTGAGTTACCAGGTGTAGAATGCCTTGTTTTTTGACATCACTATCCAGTTCCTTATTTTGGTGACAGTGACCCATTTTTTTTTCCCAGGGAACCACTCCTCTTCTATAGTCCATGCTCTTTGGGTGAACCAGAGGTGAAGCATATGACTCATATTTGGCCAATCACAGCACAGAATTTTCCTAGCTCAGTAATTTGTTAAGGGATGGGCAGTTAACCAGGTTGGTTCAATTAGTGAATCCAGGACTACTGGGAAGGATCTCTTTCTTGCTGAACTTGGACTGGGGTGGAGGTACACTTTGAAGTTGTTGGGAGCTGTCTTGCTATCACATGAAGTTTGAGTATAAAGCTAATATGGAGGAGGGCTGAGCCTTTTTTTTTTTTCTCCAAGAGGGCGCTCTCTTATTCATCCAAAGTGATATGCGTGTGAGGGGCAAAAGACTGAAAATTCTAAGTCTACCCTTATTTTCGTAAGTGTAAACTTACGAAGCTACAAGTGTCCAAATTAAATATTTTTAAGAAAATTTATGCTTTATGATAACAAACTCTACATTCCAATAATTTATTATATGAGCATTGTAAAATGTCTTTGAGATTTGGCATTGTGAAGTGTGTAAGAGAAAATAGATGTTTTCTCAAGAAATGTATAATCTGTTTAGATAAGACCAACATTAAAACACAAAACCCTTTAGAATGCAAGTGAATAGCAGATAGTGATGCATATAAATATTCTGAATGGTAATATAAAGTAACTGGTAACTACAAACAAAACTAGCCTAGAGGGCTTCCCTGGTGGTGCAGTGGTTGAGAGTCCGCCTGACGATGCAGGGGACACAGGGTCGTGCCCCAGTCCGGGAAGATCCCACGTGCCGCGGAGTGGCTGGGCCCGTGAGCCATGGCTGCTGGGCCTGCGCGTCCGGAGCCTGTGCTCCGCAACGGGAGAGGCCACAACAGTGAGAGGCGCGCGTACCGCAAAAAAAAGACAAACAACAACAACAACAAAACTAGCCTAGAGCAAAAAGCATGACACGCTTTAGGCTAAACTGGGTATTTCTATTTAATTCTCAAGGCACTGATCTTTATATCTTAGTCTTTAGGTGGATTCATACATTTGTATTTCCTACCTGGATGTTTCCTGTGAATTAGATTTGTATATTCAATTGCCTATTTGATGTCTCCACTTAGATGGCATCTAAGACAGGCATCACAAACTCACCTTGTCCAAAAAGTCTTTTCCTCCAAACCTGTTTGAATAGACTGCCTTTCAGATTTCAGTAGATGACAACCCCATCCTTCCAGTGGCTCAGGTCTAAACCTTAAGTGTTATCTTTTTTCTCACCTCTGGCAGCCATTCTATAAGCAAAGCTTACTGGCTCTATCTTCAAAATATATTTGGAATCTAACCACTTCTTACTATCTTCACTACTATCTGAATTATTGCAATACTGGTCTTCCTGATCTCATCCTTCCCCCGCTAAAGTCTGTTTACAATCCAGCAGCGGAAAGTTTTCTCATTTTATTAGGAAAAATTTAAAAGATACAGCAAAGTTGAAAGATTTTACAGTGATCCCTCTGTATACCAGTAACAGAGCAGTCCTTTTCAAGATGACAGATTGTGTAGCTCCTCTGCTCAAAACTCCTCAACAGCTTACATCATTCAAAGAGGAAAAGCCAATTTCTTACCGTGGTCTACAAGACCCAGCACGCTCTGGTCCCTACTGCCATTCCTCCCTCTGGTCCATTATTCTTCAGCCACACTGGCCTCCTCTTTGCTCCTCAAACATGGTAAGTACATTCTTGCTTTAGGGCCTTTGCGCTTGCTTTCCCTTAGTTTGGGATGCTCTCCCCACCACAAATTTGCACAGCTTGCCTCTTTCTTTGCATCACCTCATTAGGTCTTCTCTGACTCTTCCAAATATTAGGTTGAACAGTATAACACTAATGTCATCCTACCAGGCTGTACCACATAAACTTAATATCATCCTGAGGTTAAAAAGAAAAAAGATATAAAAAGATCAGTACTTTCATATAGTTCAAACTAATAAAATAGCAACAGCACCCTACCCTCTTACTCTTACCTGGGTTCCAATATTCTTGATAGCACTTCTCACCATCTTATGTACTATTTATGTATTGTCTGTAAGATCCTCAAAGACAGGGAGTCTGTGCATTTTGTCCACCACCGTGTACTCAGTGTGCAGAACAGTGCTTGGCCTATAGTGCACACCCAGGTCACATTTATTTAAAGAATGAATCCTTTACACTGAAGCTAGAGTGATCATTTAAAACCACAAAGTCTGATCATGTCATTCCTACTAAAACCTCTTCAATTCATTTGCATTGCTTTCAAAACAAAGATAAGAATCCTTAGGAAGCCTGTAAGGCCCTGCAGTGGTGGGCCTTTGGTTCTCTAGACTCATCTCACATTTTCTCCCTCATTTCTTTATAGGCCCTGAGACTGCTTGTCCCATCCTGAGGTCTTTATGTTCTTCCTTTCTCTTCCCCAACTTCTGCACTGAGTTCACTCTGAAGCAGTTTTAAATCTTGGCTCAGAGCATCTCTTGCTAGGAGAAGTCATTTCTGATACTTCTGATTAGGTTGAGTTCCACTTTGATGCCCTTGATTCCTGTGGTCAAAAGCTGGAAGAAGGACCTTTGTGTTTTCTTTGAAGAAATAATTCAGCCAAGTGAAAAAGATAAAAGCATTTATTAGAAACAAAGTACGTGTGGAAGGAACAAAGTATGTGTGAAAAAAAATATATGTGTGGAACACACAGTGAGCTCAGAGTGAGTTGACCCCAACAGGGGCAGCTTAGATTGCTTATTAGGGGCAGTTTTCCAGCTTGTCTCTGGCCAGTCATCTCCATAGCTTGTCCTGGTGTACGCATGCATCTCTCAGCCAAGATGGACTCCAGCTGGCATCTTCTCCCTCCTTTTGTCCTTCCCCTAGCCTGAGGGCCTCTTCTGCACAAGTGCTGGCCTGGGAAATCCACAAGAATGCACCCAGTCAGGGCCCAATGCTCCTGCTGGTTTCCCATCTCAAAGCATCAGCAGGAGACCAGTTACAGCTTCTCAGCCTGGGGCCAGTCTCTCCTACCTCACCCTCATGCACCACATACCTACCCTTAGTAATACCTATTAGGATTATAAAGTTAATTTTGTGTGATCATTTATCTCCCTTACCAGACAGTAAGTTTCCTGAGAGAAGGAAACACAGCTTTTTAACTTCTCCTTGAATCCCTAGCATCTAGGAAGTATCTTGACACATAGTAAGAGCTTAATACTCACTTAAAAAATAGATCCTGTTGGGCTTCCCTGGTGGTGCAGTGGTTGGGGGTCCGCCTGCCGATGCAGGGGACGCGGGTTCGTGCCCCGGCCCGGGGGGGTCCCGCATGCCGCGGGGTGGCTGGGCCCGTGGGCCGTGGCCGCTGGGCCTGCGCGTCCGGAGCCTGTGCTCCGCGGCGGGAGGGGCTGCAGCGGTGAGAGGCCGGCGTACAGAGAAAAAAAAAAAATCCTGTTGGGCTTCCCTGGTGGCACGGTGGTTGAGAGTCCGCCTGCCGATGCAGGGGACGCGGGTTCGTGCCCCGGTCCGGGAAGATCTCACATGCCACGGAGCGGCTGGGCCCGTGAGCCACGGCCGCTGAGCCTGCACGTCCGGAGCCTGTGCTCCGCAACGGAAAAGGCCACAACAGTGAGAGGCCCGCGTGCCGCAAAAAAAAATATATATATATATCCTGTTGTGTTCCTGTGTTACTAGTGCCTAACTGGGGGCCTGGTATACAGTAGATGAGTAAGTTTGCTAAATGAGCTGTAATATGAAGAATGTTTGATTACTCATTTACAATGTATATACAATGCAGAAGAGCCATCACTTGATTATCTGTGATTAGGCATTTATACATAACTGATAGCTACACGAATTTCCAAATTCTCCCTTCTCATCAAACTTTCCTCATCACTAAGTCTGAAGAAAGTAACTTACACTTCTCTTTCCTTCGTTTGCTCTCTGGTGGAGTAAAGGATGAGCTGCTCTGGCTAGGAGAATCCATATGGAGCTAGAATTAGCCATAAGTGAGATCTGGCTTCCAAACCAACAGACCACAGCATTCTCATTCGGATAGTTAGATGTTTACAAACTTTTTCTTTTCCCAGTCAAATGAGGACGTATGCATTCTTTGTTTTTTTTTTTTTTTTTTTTTTTTGCGGTACGCGGGCCCCTCACCGCTGTGGCCCCTCCCATTGCGAAGCACAGGCTCCAGACGCGCAGGCTCAGCGGCCAGGGCTCACGGGCCCAGCCGCTCCACAGCATGTGGGATCTTCCCGGACCGGGACATGAACCCGTGTCCCCTGCATTGGCAAGCGGACTCTCAACCACTGCGCCACCAGGGAAGCCCTGCATTCTTTTACTTTAATAGCAATCTCTTTGAAAACATTTCAGTGGTCAGAGGATGTATTAAAACACACATACGCAGGTTGTATAAATTTATAGGTTTATTAGGGCAGGAAGACATGGAACAATATAAGCAGAAAAAACAAAAATCTTACAAATAAATCACTTTTAAGTGTGTCGACCCACAGAATTTTTTAGTAAACTTGTAATTCCAGACGAGTATTGTGGCAAGCTTATTGATATTGTCGTCTCCTAATTAAGGAAAGGGAGAAGCGCCAGATATAACAGAAATGAATTGTTGCAAAGTGGTAATTTTCTGATATGATGAAACACAAAAAGAAACTAAAAATCTAAAGATAGCAAGATGTCAGTTTTTTAGTTTCAATAATGTATTATAGGTTATGTAAGATGCTGCCAACGGGGGAAACTGGGTAAAGAGTACACAGGACTTGTCTGTACTATTTTTGTAACTTCTTGTGAGTCTATAGTTATTCCCCTCCCCCACCCCCAAAAATAGGAAAGCAAGAAAAAAATAGGAAATCTAGATAAGAATGTTTGGAAAGAGAGCTTAAAGCAAATATACATAGTCAGCAGTCACAGACTGTTGCTTTGCTAGGTTTCCATAGGTTTGCAAGGAGTTAACCAAAATTTTAAAAATTCTTTCAAAGTATGCTACATATACACTTTACTAATAAAAATACTGGGCTCTGAAAAGTAGCATCCTACTTTTAATGTTTGAACTAATGTTTTCCAGAGATGTGTGTAGAGTGAAACATAGTATTGTGTTTGCAAAAGTCAATTTTGTGAAAGCCACAGAAATGAGTGTTTGCTCTTGAGAAAGGAAAATTTGTATTTCTTGACATCATCAAAGAAAAATGTGAAGGATCTGATATGAAATGAACAAAAATGTACAGATCCTACCACCTCATTGCTCAAAACCATATAAACACTTTCAAAATTTCCCTTCATCTATTAATATGTCCCTAGAGCGGACAGCCCACACAGACCTGGGGGCATTCACATGTCAGAATTATTCCATAAAGGTTTGGGAACACATATTTTTGGCAGAGAGAATGTGCAGAGAAAGACTGTTGTGAAACAGTTCAGAGTGATGCATTTAGTCAGGATCCCCTTGCAATGACAAAAAGTGTCATACTTTATAACATTCTTAGGAGCCTTTAAAAGACACATGCCATCATGAACTTTTTTTTTTTTTTTTTTTCCGGTACGCGGGCCTCTCACTGTGTGGCCTCTCCCATTGCGGAGCACAGGCTCTGGACGTGCAGGCTCAGTGGCCATGGCTCACGGGCCTAGCTGCTCCGCGGCATGTGGGATCCTCCCAGACCGGGGCATGAACCCGTGTCCCCTGCATCGGCAGGCGGACTCTCAACCACTGTGCCACCAGCGAAGCCCATGAACTTCTTTTTAATATTTATTTATTTGGACGCGCCAGGTCTTAGTTGCGGCATGCAGGATCTTTAGTTGCTGCATGTGGGATCTAGATCCCTGACCAGGGATCGAACCCAGGCTCCCTGCATTGGGAGTGCGGAGTCTTAGCCACTGGACCACCAGGGAAGTCCCCATTGTGAACTTTAAAACAAGTGGAATAGTTTTTTTGGCAACAGATGGCAAATATCCTATAGTGGGAGAAGTAAAAATACAGAGAAGTTCCAAAATTGCCTCATACCACTCTACCTTAAAGTATACTCGCATAATAAAATTATAAGAGCAATATAGAAATTTGCTTGGCCGTACACTTCATTTATATTTCCTTTTTAAATATTAAAGTACAGCAATATAGCATAAAGTAAAAGGGGAATTAGGGCCAGAAAGACTAGAGTTTCAAATTCTGACTCTCAGCTACTAGTTTTGTTACCTTAGGCAAGTCATAATTGCTCTGAATCTCAATGTCTTTGTTACTAAAATGGGTATAATAATCCCCATATCTCAAGGCTGGTCCTAGCACTGAAAGGGATAATATATTTAATAGCTTAGTACAATGCTGTGCAAATAGTAGGTAGTCAATAAGTGTGAGCTTCCTCCCAGTTTTCCCAGAAGATATGGCAAAACCTTTCTTTGTTAGTTTGCTATGAGCCAAAACAAGTGGCTAAAGAGTAAAATTTTAAAAAGCAAGAGCATCTAATCCTAATATTACCCAATCTTTCCATTAATTATGCAGTTATATAAACTTAAATATTTAATAAACATTATTGGATTTATTGGTATTATTCAGGTGCCTGAATAGGTTCTCTTGAAAGTCCGCTTTTTATTTTATCTTTAACTGATTTAGCAAAAATATGTCATTAATCCTTTTATTCAGATCATAACATAGTATGATCTTTTGGGAATATTAAGCCCCTATTGATCCCAGGTGAAAACCATAGTTTCAGTGTTTGCTCACAGGTCTGAGAAAAATAGTGACATGGAAAGAGAAAGTGCGAGGTTAGAGATTTTGTCTTTCAAGGCTGATGGTATGATAATTCTCCTGTGGTGAAGCCACCTGTTGATGTCTTACTGCCTAGAGACCAAAGTTCCCTAATTCATGCCTCCCTCGCAGTGCCATACTCCAGCCGTCATGAACTCTAAAGGGAGAGCAAGCCTTCTGAAATCGCAGGGGTGGGCAGCAGAGAAACAGCCCTTGGAAGGCATTAGAGCCAGGTTCTTAACATGGAATTGTGGGCTTATTCAGGGGGTTCTGGAACCTACCGTCCCTGGATGTAAACTGGTGTCGAAGTGTATTTCGTGCCTTCTTCCCAGGAGGCTGCTCAACTACCACTTCCCTCTAGAGGTCTTCTCCAACCATCCCATCCTGCCAGAGGTCTCGCCCACAAAATCTCTCATCACCTTTGTGTATTTCCTGCGGAGCCGCATCGCAATCTGTCATTGCCTTGTTTGCTTAAATCCGTCTACCCTACTAGAAGATGAGCTTCCCAAAGCGCAGGACCCGGTCTTTCTCCAGGGCCTTGAACCTGGTGGATCTCGAGAGATACTTCCGGAATGAAGGACAGGTCCGTGTCCATCAGATATTTAACGGACTCTATATTCTTCCCCCCTCGCCCCCAGCATTCTTCTACGGAAATCATTTCAAAATCATTCATTTTGGAAATAAGGCTTTCAGCATTTCGACCACACCCACCCACCTTCGTTCCTACCGTTAGAACTGACACCCGGGCCCACTCACCCAAGCCCACTAGGCCGGACAGTTTGGAGGTGACCAGTGCAGGGGCTGCCTCGAACGAGCACGCGCATCAATTCACATTCCCGGACCCGGTCCTGGGTCGGAGGGGTTGGGTGGGCCCCGCGGGCCCGGAGGATCCACCTCGGGAGGCCGCCTGGGCCTCCACCTTACCCGCGGTCCCAAACCTCTTCCTCACAGGCGGTGCGCAGCCGGCGGCTGGGGGACAAGCCCGTCCCGCAGCGCGCGCCACCGCGACCACAACTGCTTCCGGGTGAGCGGGTCGTAGACACTGTGGCCCCGCCCCTCCTCCGCCTCCGCCGCCCGCCGCTCGGGCTGCGGCTCCTCCTGGGGGCCGGTTCCCGCTGTCTCAGCCGCGGCGCCTAGGGACATCGGCGTGACTGACCGACCGGCTGCCGCGCCGGGAGCCGCCGCATCCAGCCCGGCCCGCCTGGCCGGGGACCCAGGACCCAGTCCGCCCTCCGCGCCCCTCGCCCTTCGCCCCGGCGAGCTCCCGGCCGGCGAGCTGCGCTCCGGCCCTTCCCGGGCGGCGTCGCAGCCATAGCCCGCGCCCGGAGACAGGTAAGGGCCGCTCCTCCCGCCGGCCTGGAGGGGAGCGGGAAGCGGGGCCGCCTTCCCGGCCTCTGCAGCCCGGCGAGGTCCGCGCCGCCGCGGACTCCTGCTAGGGGCCGGGCCCCGGGGTCGAGGTTGCCCCCTGCCTGCGGCGTCCTCGGGCTTCACGCCGGGTCTCGAACGCGCAGCCTCGGTCCGCGAGCGGGGACGGCGTTACTCCCATTGTGGGAGAAATGAACTCAGGCCGCTGTCTCTCCGCTTCGAGTGCTCGGGGCTCCTTCTCCTGCTCCCCGGACGCGGCACTCCCTCGGTTCTGTACCCGTCCGGCCACCCCGGGGAAGGGTGTCAGGCCGGTGGAGGGCGTAGCGCTTTTGTGGGATTTTTTTTCTTCCTCCTTGACCCGAACTGAAGCGCGGGCATAACAGGCGCTTGTTAGGAGTGTCAGGGTTAATGCTTGACTAATGCGAGGTGTTATTCACACCTAGATTGTTAAGCTATATAGCTCCAGCCAGGCCTGCTTCTCGTGCCCGTGGTTATCCCGCAGGAAGCCAGAGAACCTAAGGAAACCTGTGTCTTTTTCTTTCTTCGAGGGGACGGAAAAGTGCAAGTGTTTGCTCTACTTTTTCCACCGTGGGAGATACAAATATAAGGCTGCGGAGACCTGGCCAGGGAAATATTGCATCCTAAACTGTAACTCTTTGTAGCGTATTTTCTTTGAGTTTCCATTTAATGACTCAGCATTTCTGCCCGAAAAAGAAAAGCTGCAGCGTAGGTTCACTGATAAAAGATAATATGTAAGGATAACAGTGCCCGTTACTTTTTTATGGCATCACAATGGGAAGAGAATGTGGATACAGTAATGGAACCACAGAGATGGAGAGCAGGGTGTGGATGGATCAGTTCTTAGTTAGTGTTTAAAATAACATTGTTTCAAGGTAAAATGTTTATTTGAGGGATGCTTCTGTATGAAGAGGTGCAATTGTTGGAAAAGGCAAAGTGTTGCAGGTAAGGGTTAGTTGGCAGGAACTTGGCGTTTGCTGTGGTTTGAAGGTCTTGCAGAATTAACCGTTTAACAAACATCATGCTCTGTTTAACACATGTAGAGATGATGACCCAGTATTATACTCATGTAGAATAAGAATTTCGGAAAGTGTGATTCATTTAGGAAGTTAGGTCACTGGCTTTGTGAATCATTGATATGGATATTAAACTAGGAATAGAGGAAAGCTAGAAGTTTGTTACTGCCTGTTTAATTAGATGCCTTTGCTCATAGGAAGTGTTGTATTGATGCTTTGTTAGGTTTGTTGCTGCATATTTATTGTCATGAAGTATAGTAAGGAAATAAAAAGTGAACTTTTGTAGAAGCTTTGGATTTAGAATAGTTTGTTAGTTCCTAAGTGGATTGTTGTGATTTTACCCACTTTCTTTTTTTGCCAAATGTGGGAAGATAAATAAAGAAAGGTAAGTGTCTAGAAACAAAATAAATATCGGTGAAAAGGAGAGCTACATCTTTAAGGCAGGAAAAACTTCACTGAAAGAATCTGTGGTACACAGAAGAGTCTTGAGTGAAAGGCCTTACCCATTTGGGGGAATCTGCCCTTAAAAATGTGCAGTGAGACTATACTGAGCTCATATTTAAGTTCTGGTAGAGAAAAAAGTGTGTATTGAAGTGGTGATTCATTATTGGAATGAATTCATTTTAAACTAGAAAAAACTTTTTATTACAGAAATGTAATTTGATCATTTTGGCTTTTAACGTGTTGCTAAGCAAAATGACTCTGAATCACAGTGTTCTTGATACTCTTAGCCTTCTTTTCTTTTTCTTCTTTTTGGAAGTCAGCTTATTTTACCTTGATTTTGATTTATAAGGAACTTTAGTTAGTTATCAGTTGTAAAGTAATAGTAAGTTTACCCTGTTGGTCTTGCTTACTAAATTCCTTTAATTCTTTGACTAAATTTCCACATCTTATTTCCTTGGATGTCCATTCTTATATTCAGAGCGTTCCCTAATGTTGCTTTTGATTTGTGTCCAGCTAATAGTGACTTAAGAGTTTCAGTTTCCAGTGAACAGCTATTCCTTTTGGAAAATCCCTTGTGGAAACCGCCTGAACTAACAGTCCTGATAGGTAGATATGCAAGAGAAGCCTTCTTAGGTCAAGATTTAAGCATCTCCACAATGAAGGAAAAAAGTGATACGGGGAATATATTTGGCAAAGTAGAGTCTTTTTCTCTCAAAACAAAACCAAAAACTGATCTTTACTAGAAATGAGAGAGAGGGAGCAGTTTCTTGCAAAGCTGTTTGTGAATTGTTTACCCTGCTCCTAGTTGGAAGAGGAACAGAATTGATGATAATATATATATTAAAAAGAAACTCCCTGTAGCGTGTTGGGAATGTCGATGAGGATCATTTTAGAGGAAATACAGTTCTTCTGTCCTCAGCATAGAAGCACTTTCCATTGCACCTACATAGAGACCATTTCATAGCCTTTTCCTTTTAGGTGGTTGCTTTCTCTCTGGAGAATCTGAACGGAGAGATGGTCCTTTAACAGGGGAAATGTACCACCTTATCCAGTTTGCAAATAAAGACTTTATGACCATCATTCAAAACTCAACTTTTAAAACTTCAGAAGGAAGGAATTGAGCAAAATTTACCCTGTGAGTAAAATAACGTTGGCTTTTTCTCCATTCTTTCCTTTAAGGTAATAGATAGGATACCATTAGAAATGATTTTTTGTGTGTTGCACATTGTGCTTTCACTTTAAAAACTTTTTGGCCTACAATAAATTAAGCCACACTTAAAAGGAATCAAACACTGGGCTAAAAACTGGGTTTATTATATGCTAATACTTTTTCATTTATTCTGTTATATCTTTATTTTGGTTGGGGAATGGAGAGAGAATTCTGTTTCTTGTAGAAGCTCTGAGATTTGCTCCATATGTATGCTTCTGTTTTGGTCTAGTGGTGGGGAGAGCAGTAGATAAGAATACAGGTGGTTAAGAAGACGGAAGGGAGTTCCTTGGTGGTGCAGTGGTTAAGAATCTGCCTGCCAGTGCAGGGGACATGGGTTCGATCCCTGGTCCGGGAAGATCCCACATGCTGCAGAGCAACTAAGCCCATGCGCAAACCCAATGAAGCCATAAATAAATTAATTAATTAATTTATTTTTTAAAAAAAAGAAGAGGGAAGAAATGGCATCCATAGAAGGGGAGTGCTTACTTCATGGGTTCAGTAGATGTTTGTGGGACTTTTTAAAATTGCTAAACATTTAAAAAGAAAATGTTATATGGTGAAAAGGAAGTTTTCTTTCCACAGTTAACTTCTAACCTTCTTCCCCCACCCCCTACGCTGACTACATAATCCAAGCAACCACTCTTAATGGTTTCCTGTGTATCTCTCTCCAAATTTTCTCTTGCATATATAATCACCTATGTTTAGGAGGAATGTCCTATACCTTTCATTCTTACCCTTGATATGTCTTAGAGATCATTGTATATTAGCACATATGTCCATCTAATTTTTAAAAAGAATGGATGTCCTGCCTAGTGTAGATGAACCATAGCTTGTTCATTTTCCATAATTTATTTTAACATTCCCTATTGACAGACATTTAGGTTGTTTTTAGCTTTCCACTAACACTGCTGTAAGGAACAACTCGTATGTAAGTCTTTGCTCTAGTGCGTAAGTGTGTATATGGAATTTATTTCTGAAAGTGTGAGTGTAAGTTTGGGAATTAAATTGTGAAATTTTAAAAATTTATTTCAAGCTTATATCGGGATTTATTTTATAATAGAAGTTACCTTTTTCTTAACCTTGTAGGAGAAAAGAGTGCTTAATTGCTTTGTATTCTTTATCCTCACAATTTAAAAATATACTGTAAATGTATTTTATAAGGTAATTTTCAACATTTTAGAGTGACAGCTGGGTAATTTTATTTATACAGGTAAAGGTAAAAGTACTGTACCTTGAAGACTGTACTATTACAGACGAACTACTTCATTTATATTTGGTAATACTAGTTAAATGAGTGCCTTTTGTCGTAGCTTGATCGTTTTAGGATTTGATGACCAATATCAATTAAAAACATTGTATATAGTTTTACTTCTTGCCCTGCAGAAGTCTGCTGCCATATTATTAGTCACATGGGAAATAAATGGCCTACCTTCTCTCTTCCTTTATCTTCCATAGCCTAGTCTATTCCTAATAAAATAAACCTCTGTGGGGTTTGAGATCCAAAATCCTTTTGCACACCAAAGTGCTATTGATGGATTAATTTCTCAAGGCAAAAGGTAGGTACAGATTTAGTCTTTATTCTTCAGAGTGTTTGTGAACAGAATAAGGGAGGTTTACATTTTTAATTTCAATGTTATACAGCTCACTCATGACCGGGAGGAGGTTCAGGAATCTTTGCCCTTTTAAAATGAGAGAGACTAGTGGGAAAAAAAAGTGCTGAGGGACTAACATATGAGGATGAAGTTGGAACTTGTGAGTGGCAGTTTCCCTGGCTGGTGCCCAGGGTCTATTCTGAGGCCTTGTCAAAGCTCGTCTGACAGAACCCACCACATAACCACGATCTATCCTGGCCCCACTGCAAGTCAGGAAGGCCTGCGGTTTAGGAAAAGTGGCAGCAACAGAAGAGGGAGCTTATAAAGGACATTTGCCTTCAGAAGATTAAGGCTAAGTTTTGGGGTGAAAATGTGCTTAGCATGCGTATCCTAGGATCCAGTTTTTTTTGGTCTTCCCTTTTTAGGGAATGAGCATGATTAAGGAGAACTAACGAGGCCAGCATTTTAGAAAAATGTGCACAAAGAGGAGCACAGGATTGTACCAGTATTGATGTCATGTCTGGTTCTGAGAGTGTTTGGCGGGGATCAGTCAAATGTTTTACAACAGGGGAAAGACATTACTGTTACCCACACAGGGAGGTCATGCCCCGAGTTGAAATGGTAGTCCAATTCAGAGACCTTCACACTTGTCCCTGGGATCAAAAGGACACTGGGAATGATGGGCTGTTTTACAGAATTATTTTGAGTTTATACAGAGAAATCAGCTTCTTCCCAAATTCTCATTCTCTTCTTCCCATAGAACTGTACAGTAGCATGTGTAATATCAGGAAGTTATCTCTTTAAACTCTTGCTTATTACCAGATGCTGTGTCCCAGCATAGCTGCCTTTCTGTACCAGGTGCTTTCTCATGAAAACCTTGGTCTTTCTGTACTAAGTGAATAAAGTACTTGGGTTTGAAGTTCTTTAACTGATCTCACTTCTTAGGCTAGAAAGCAGTTAAAGAGCTTAGTGTGCCAGTCTTTTGATCAAGGTTCATGTCACCATATTTATCCACAGCCTTGGATTAGAGTGGAGGTTGTTTGAAGAATTTGGCATACAGACTTCATTTATAGATGCAAAGCCCGCAGATAGTTTCCTTTCTTTTGCCTTAGGTTAGGTTGGCACTCCAGGAAATTGAGTTTTTCTTGCCCTCAGAAATTTGGATTGTTAGCATTTGATGATGATGATGTATTTAGTATTCAGTGTGAGGAGAAAAAATAATCGGAATATTTTTCTCTCTTCTCTATTCCTATTATCGAGTTTATTCCTATTATCTTGTTATATCCCTTCCCTGTTTCGGCCTTCCCCTCCTCCTCCTAAAAGAGTGGGATTAGAACAGAGCAGAGGGGAGAGAGCGGAAAAGAGGTTGGGAAAACCTTGGAGTGCAGCAGCTTATCAGGGTGTTTTTATTTTCTCAGAAGTAGATTATTACTTTAAAATCATAGTCATCTTTTTCCAGTGCTTTCAGTTTGAACCCTCTATATCTTAGTTTTCTTTCATTACGAACACCAAAATTTTAACTACTTTTGATACAAAATGTCTTTACTGCTTTAGGAAACAAATTCAACTTTTAAGTTGCTTGTTCTGATCACTTTGTTATTCTTTCTACATCTCCCACTTTCCTCAACAGAAACATTTTAACAGCTAGGAGCAGTTTTTTGGCTGTCTGATTTCTGCCTTAAGTAGAGTATGCTATGTGCAGAGGATTAGGATGTTAAAATGTTTATTTCTCTGTTAAATGGTTTAATCATTTATGATAACAAACAATGTAATTATTGTATTTATTGTAACATTTATTGTATAATTACAATATAATTAGTAAGCATACATGTTGTTTCTATTTTTAAAAAAAAGAGAAGTATTCCAGTTAAGTGATGCATAGATTATAGGACTAAAAATAGGGGGGAAAAATTCATTGTAGGTTTAGATTAGATGTTTTTCCCCTGTCATGGTTATCACTATGTCTAAGTAGATAGTCAAGGAAATAAGAGGGTCGCTGTCCTCCTGTCTTACTACACTCATCTTTTGCTCTCTATCCAAAGTGGTTTTTTAGTTGTGGTAAAACACACATAACATAAAATTTACCATTTTCAGCATTTTAAAGTATACAATTCATTGGCATGAAGTACATTCACATTGTTGTGCAGCCATCACCAACATCCATCCCCAGAAATTTTTCATCCTCCCAAATGAAAACTCTGTGCTCATTAAACAATAATCCTCATTCCCCCCAGCCTCTGGTAACCACTATTCTACCTTCTGTCCCTATGAATTTGACTACTGTAGGTACCTCATATAAGTGGACTCATGTGGTATTTGTCTTTTAAAAACTAGTTTATTTCCCTTAGCATAATGTCCTCAAGCTTCATCCATGTTGTAGCATGTATGAAAATTTCACTCCTTTTTGAGGCTGAATAATATTTCATCATATAGATATAGATATATAGCATATTTTGTTTATCCATTTACCTGTTAATGGACATTTGGGTTGCTTCCACCTTTTGACTGTTGTGAATAATGCTGCTACGAACACAAGTGTTTATCTGTTTGAGTCCATCCTTTCATTTCTTTTGGGTATATATCCATAAATGGAATTGCTGGATCATATAGTAATTCTATGTTTAATTTTTTGAAGAATTGCCATACCATTTTCCACAGCAGCTGTGCCATTTTACAGTGTACAGGGTTGTAATATCTCTGCATCCTTGACACAATTATTCTCTCTTTCTTTCTTTCTATTTTTCTTTCTTTTTAAAAATAATAGCCATTCTAATGGGTATGAGGTGCTATCTCATTGCGTTTTGACTTGCATTTCCCTGATGATTAGTAATGTTGAGCATCTTTTCACATGCTTTATGGCAATTTGTATATCTTCTTTGGAGAAATATCTATTCAAGTCCTTTGCCCATCTTTGAATGGATTGTTGTTGTTGTTGTTGAGTTTTAGGGGTTCTTTATATATTCCAGTTATTAATCCCTTATCAGATATATGATTTGCAAATATCTTCTCCCATTCCATGGGTTGATTTTTTTTTTTACTCTGTTGATAGTGTACTTTGATGCACAAAAGTTTTAATTTTGAAATCCACTTCATCTAACTTTTCTCTTGTTGACTGTGCTTTTGGTGTCCTATCTAAGAAATTATTGCTATATCCGATGTCAGGAAGCTTTTTGTGTATGGACAGTTTAAGCTCTTACATTTATTTCTTTGACCTACTAAGGGTTACTTTTTGTATATGGCATACACTAAGGGTCCAACTTTATTCTTCTGCATATGGATATCCAGTTTTACCAGCACCATTTGTGGAAAAGACTGTCCATTCCCCATTGACTGATCTTGACACCCTTGTTGAAAATCATTTGACCACATGTGCTGGGTTTATTTTAGTGCTATCTATTATATTTTGTTGGTCTATATGTCTCTCTTTATGCCAATACCACACTGTTTTGGTTACTGTAGCTTTCTAGTAAGTTTTGAAATCAGGAAGTGTGATACCTTCAACTTTGTTCTTCTTTTTCAAGATTGTTTTGGCTATTCGGGGTCCTTTTAGATTCCACAGGAGTTTTAATGTTGGGATGGGTTTTTCTGTTTTTGCAAAAACTGTCATTGGGATTTGATAGAGATTGCATTGAATCCATAGATTTCTTTGGGTATTTGACATTTTAACAATATTAAGTTTTCCAATCCATGAACTGAGATGGCTTTCCATTTATTTATGAGTCCTTTAGTTTCTTTCAGCAATGTTTTATAGTTTTCAGTGAACATCTTTTGCCTTCTTGGTTAGGTTTATTCCTATTATTTTGTTCTTTTTTCTTATTGTAAATGGTGTTGTTTTCTTAATTTCCTTCTTGGTTTGTTCATTGTTAGTGTATAGAAATGCAACTGATATTTTTTGTGTTGATTTTGTATCCCTACAACTTTGCTGAATTCATTCATCCACAGTTTTTTTTTTTTTTTTTTTTTATGTGTTACGCGGGCCTCTCACTGTTGTGGCCTCTCCCGCTGCGGAGGACAGGCTCCGGACGCGCAGGCTCAGTGGCCATGGCTCACGGGCCCAGCCGCTCCGCGGCATGTGGGATCCTCCCAGACCGGGGCACGAACCCGTGTCCCCTGCATCGGCAGGCGGACTCTCAACCACTGCGCCACCAGGGAAGCCCTCATCCACAGTTTTAAAAGCAGTTGTATTTGTTTTCTATGTTGTATAACAAAGTACACAAATTTAGCAACTTAAAACAAAACACATTTATTATCCTACAGTTTCTCTGGGGCAGGAGCCTGAGCGAGGTTGAACTGAGTCCTCTGCTTAGGGTCTCATGAGGCTGCAATCAGATGTTGGCTGGGCTGAATTCTCACCTGAAAACTCAACTGGGGGAGAGTTTGCTTCTAAGCTCACTTAGATTTTTGGCAGAATTAATTTTCTTTTGGTTTTATGACTGAGGCTTCTTGCTTACTCGAAGTTACTTCGTCATCTAGAGGCTATCTTCAAGCTCCTAAAGGCTTTTCTCAGCTTTTTAAATTTTTTTTTTTCTGGGGAGGGGACTGCGTTGGGTCTTCATTGCTGTGCCTGGGCTTTCTCTAGTTGTGGCGAGTGGGGGCTACTCTTTGTTGTGGTGCGCGGGTTTCTCATTGCAGTGGCTTCTCTTGTTGCAAAGCATGGGCTCTAGGCACACGGGCTTCAGTAGTTGCAGCACGTGGGCTCAGTAGTTGTGGCATGCAGGCCCTAGAGCACACGGGCTTCAGTAGTTGTGGCGTGAGAGCTCTAGAATGCAGGTTTAGTAGTTGTGGCGCACAGGCTTAGTTGCTCCATGGCATGTGGGATCTTCCCAGACCAGGGATCGAACCCGTGTCCCCTGCATTGGCAGGTGGATTCTTAACCACTGTGCCACCAGGAAAGTCCCAGCTGCTCTTTATAGGGGCAACCTGAAGTTCTTGACCCTCTGGTGTTTCCCAGTCTCACCACTTCATCAGACCATCAGGGAGAGCCCAGAGCAAGTCTGCAGGCTAGACAGTCTTATGTAATGTGACATAATCATGGGAATGACATCTCATAACCTTTGTCATATTCTGTTGGTAGAAGCAAGTCATAAGTTCTGCCCACATTCTTGGGGAGGTGTTTACACAAAGATGTGAACAGCAAGAGTTGGAGGTCATGGTGGGGTGGCCACCTTAGTGTCTGTCTGCCATAGCTGGTTACAAAATAGCACATATTTTATAAACCCATTTTGTGTAAAAAACATATATGTGCACTTAAAATATCTTCAAATGGTGGAAAACTGTTGTTTTTTTATTGTTATTTTGTGGTATTTCTTCATTGTTTCCTCCTACTTCCTCTTCCTGCAACATTCCAGTTTTGGAATTTTAAATCTGTGTTTTCATTATAACTAAATATGTATTATTTACTACTTAAGCCAAGAATTATATCGTTATTGTTTCCTTTCTTATTTAACTTTCTTTTTTTCCCTGGGGGTTAAGGCCTTTTTTTTTTTTTTTAAGCTTAGTTTTCTATTCACCTTATTTTTCCCAAATGCTCCAACAGATTTTTCAAGTGTCTACTCTTTGTAATTTATTTTGAGCAAAATAATTATTGGTTTATTTGTGAAATACCTGTAGAGAAATAGAAAGCAAAAATACAGCTTCAGGAAGAATAATAAAATGAGCAGCTGCAGTCTTACTACCTAGGCCAAGAAATTGAACATTACAGTATCCTAGAAGTTTCCTGTACATATCCTTAAATGGCACCTTTTCCCCCTCCAGGTAGTCATAATCCCATTTCACACGTTAATCACTCTTTTGGGACCATTCCCTGCCTAGCCCTGCAGTCCCATCCCTCCCTCCAATATGTATTCCTAATCAATACATGGTTTAATTTTGAGAAACTGAATAGTTTGACCACCTTTTTGTGTCTGTTAGTCAAGTTAGGCTAACCTACTGTAACAAACAAACTCCCAAGTTTCAGTGGTTTAACATGTTAAAGCTTATTTCTCACTCACATCTCTGCTGTGAGTTGGGAGGCACTGGCAAAGGAGTAGTTGGTTCTACAGAGTCACCCAGGGACTCGAGCCCCTTTCATCTAGTGACTCTGCCATTCCCTGGGGCTCAAAGACTTTCACAGTTTCACTGAGCTGTCTGCGTCTGGCTGGCACATTTGAGGGCAGAGAGGGAGTGTGGTAGATTCCATGGGGAAGTTTGATGGTCCTGGACTAATACATACGTCACTTTTGTCCACATTCCATTGGCCAGAATTCAGTCAAATGGCTGTACTTAATGCAAGGAAGGTTGTGAAATGTAGCATAGCTGTGGGCAGAAAAGGGAAATGACCTTGGTGAACAATAGGCCAGTTTCTACCACAGTATGTATCCCTAAGCAGTACCTCTTTTTGGTCAGTTTTGAAAACCTGAATGGCAAATATAAACCTAGCTATGAAGAGAAAGGTCCGTATTGCCACTATTAAATGAAGGCTCACAGGGGAAGATAAGCTGAACAGAGTCTTCCTTGAGTCCTTTCTGTTAAGTCCTTGGGAAAGTTGGCTTATGAGTCCTGGGAAACCATAAGACTCATCACAATCAGGGCACCTGGCAGAGCTGAAGTTTTTACAAGGTACTAAACATCTAGAAGAAATATGGTTGGGGAAGTACACTGCTATTTCTAAGCAGTTCCTGCTCTAGCCATTAAGAATAGGTAAAAGCAAAATGTGTCCGTGGTGTGAAATAAGGCCTCAGCCAATCTAGGCACCTGGGGGTAGGACAGCGGGAACTTCATCAACATGGGGTCAAGACAAAGTAAATTCAGATACAAACCTGGGCCAGATCAGCTCATATTAAAAAGAAGTCTTAAAGGCTGTGGGAATTTGGGTGGTGACAGCCGTCTACTATGTCTCTTGAATCTCATTGCTTCAATCTGTAGCTTTCTTCCTGGGATGTCTCACCCTCGCTGGGTATCAATTCCCTTTGCCTTTTCTGTGTTGGATTTATTTCCTGTACACTAAATTTCCTCCCTTTTGATTTTCTCTTTTATTAGAGATGTGTCTTCTAGTAACTTATTAACAAAGGGTGTAAAAGAGGTAAATTTTTGAGAACTTGTGTGTCTGAAGTGTTTTTAATAATCAAGTATGAGAATAGAACAGTGTGGCTGGGCATAGGTTGTCTATAATTTTCTTTCAGGAATTTGAAGGCATCACTCTATTGTCTTCTTGTTGCCAGAATTACTTTTTGTTTCCAGAAGACTGAAAATTCTAATTGTTAACCCTTTATATGTGACCTGGTTTTTCCACCCCTGGAAGCTTGTAAAATCATCCTTGCCCCCATGTTTGAAATTAACTATAATAATTCACTATGAAATACCTGTGGACTCAGGACTTGTGTTACACATTCTGTAGGCCCTTTGAATCTGGTGACTCATGTCCTGAATTTCTGGGAAGTTATTTTATTAATGATTTCTTTCTCTTTGTTTCTGTGTGTGTGTGAGAGAGAGAGAGAGTGTGTGTGTGTGTGTGTGTGTGTGTGTGTGTGTGTTGGGGGATGGGGGTAGTGGGTGAACAGGTATGGGAGGGTCAGCTTCTCTTTATTTTTATAAAAAGGGGCCACCAGCTGTTGGTATTGAGTCTTTTCTGAGCAGAAGTGATGTGTCTAGAGTGGACCTCATTGCCTGTGTCTTTAGATTGAAGTAGCACTTGGATTAGCTACTGTCACAGCTGTGCTGTCAGCTCTGCTCTCTAATCATTCCCTCATGAACATTGTACTTATATCGCATTGTATCTTGTTGACTTCTTCCTTTTATGAGCCTAATCGGTATCTTGCCTACCATTTCAGGGCATTATTTTGTCTTTCTATGTAAGACAGGTTTAAGCTACACAAACCTGACCAACGCAGCTCAAGAGAGGGAAAATGCTGGCATCTTCCTTTCTGCTATAAAAGTACCTCATGTCACCACTATTTTTTTTCCCTAGTGGATGAGCTACATGGTGGAAGGAATCATACAGGTCTTCAGGGAAACCCAAAAATTTTCAAGAATTTTGCTCTGATAATAAAAACGTGTAGACTTAAACATTGATGTTTTCCCCAAGACTTCAGAGGACATTAATGGTTGCTTCTTTGTTCTAACTTTGACCTGTTGATTTGAGTCAGAGTTTTAAATTTATTACATTTTTAAGGTTAATATAATGGTGTTCATTCTTTTTAAAATTAGCAATGTGTTTTTCATTTACTTAGAATTTGATTACGTCCATAAGTGTATTGGTTGATGTGAAATCTGTTAGAAAATTATGGTTTTACCAGAGATGACCAGCATAAATTTTTATAGTCATACTTTGCAGTTGGTCTGAGAGGCTAAATGTATCTTTCCCCCTTAAAAGCTTATTAATATAGTGTCAAAGTTGGTTATCCTACAAGTTTTCATACTATGAAATAGCCACAGAATTGTAGCTTTTAGCTTAAATCAGTTTTTGGTAAGGTGATTATCAACAGTATATAAAGCTTAAGAAAAAAGAAAATTCTTTTTTTTTCTTTTTTACATGATTGCCTTTGCCATTTATTATTCATATGTACAAAATTTTACATATTTTCAATCAAACTTTACATGCCATTTTGTCATCTTTTTGTACCTTATAGGCATGATATCAAACTTGTCCCTGTCTTTGCTTGCTTCCCGTGAGTTTTCTACTGCCACAGTTTATTGCATCATGTTGACTGGCCTTGACTTAAAGCTGTTGTCAGTTTGGGTCATTTTCAGCTTAGTGTTTTGTTTTACCGTAGATTAAAAAGAAATTAAAATGATTGTCTTTATTCATGTAATTTTTTTCTTTTTTGTATTGTGTTCTAAGTTTTATTTTTGTTACTATTAAAATAGAGTTATTATGAGTATCGTCAGTAGAATTCATTCCCAATCAGAAGGAGAACCTAAGTTCCAAGGCTAATTCTTTTTCCCCCTTTGGGATTTAATTCTGGTCCCTTCTATTTTATTATTAGTGGCAGAGGTTAGTTACATGCTTCTGTCATATTTTGATTTTCATTCCTTTTCATGGAAGAAGTATTTCAGTAATAATTCCACATACCTCAGAAAGAAAACACACCCTTGTACAGTTCAGTAAGAGATGTTGCTACATATCTAGTTAATTGGAAATAGTGAAGAGTGCCTTCCCACAAAGTATGTAGGTCTGATGTTGGATTAGATTTGTGTTTGAAAACGTACAGTTTCCCACCCACCTACCCACCCACCTGTGGCTCAACTAAAATTAACTTTAGCCAGGGGATTTACTTCTGAGTTTTGCTTTGCCACCTCTTTTGCTATTTTGATTTCAGATCTTTTGTGGGGTTGTTTTTTTTTTTTGGTGTCAGTTATACCTTATGTTTCTGAAGCATTTTACAGCTTATAGAAACGTTTATATCCATTTGATCTTTAAAACAAGCCTTGTGATGTGAGAAGGAATTTAATAAGAGAAGTTCAAGACTTGTTCATTGAAAATCACAAAACATTGTAGAAAGAAATTAAAGAAGATCTAAATAAATGGCAAGATACCCCATGTTCATGGTTTGGAATCTTAATGTTGTTAAGATGGCAGTACTCCCCAAGTTGATCTATGATTCAATATAATCCCTATCAAAATCCATGCTGCCCCACCCCCTTTTTTTTCCCTGCACCAGTTTTTGGTGCAGAAATAGTCATGCCCATCTTAAAATTTGTATGGAAAGATAAGGGACCCAGAATAGGCAATACAATCTTAAAGAACAACAAAGTTGGAGGGCTCATTCTTCCTAATTTTAAAACTTACTGTAAAGCTACAATAATCCAGACAGTGTAATGCTGGCATAAAGATATACATATCAGTCAATGGAATGGAATTGAGGGTCTAGAAATAAACCCTTACTTTTATGGTCAGTTGATTTTTAACAAGGGTGCCAAAACAATTCAATGAGAGAAAAAAATTGTCTTTTTAACAAATGGTACTTGGAAAAGTAGATATCCACATGCAAAAGAATGAAGTTGGATCCCTGCATCACAGCATATAAAAAGCTAACTCAGAATGGATCATATAAAACCTAAAACTGTAAAACTCTTAGAAGAAAACACAGGAGTAAGTCTTTGTCACCTTGGGGTAAGCACTGCTTTCTTAGCTATGCACCAAGGCCTTACAACAAAAGAAAAAAAAATTAGGTGACTTGACTTCCTCAAAGTAAAAACTTTTGTGCTTCAGAGAACACTATTAAGAAAGGATATGCAGAAATAGTATAAGTACATTCTCTGACCTCTTTACCATTTTAATTTTCCCATTGTAGTCTTTTGCCTACTTATAAGGCAGTGATTAGTATGTACATAGTACCTTGCAAATTCTCAGTAGATATTTGTTGAAAAGAGAAAAATTAAAGGTATATGATTTATTTTATTAAAATTTCCTAATTTTACAATCTCCATATTAATTACATTAAAAAATCATATCCTTATTGCATGCTTTCATATTTCTCCCTCGTTTTTGGTTTTATCTTTGTTTTCATCACCTGAGCTTCTGTTAACCCTAGTACTTCTGCTGTTTTCTTGTTTTCTGCTTTATTTCACACTTTTAAGTGTGACCTATCTTCAACAATATGTAATTTTCTCTCTCCCTTCCTTTCATTCTCTGAACATACGACCGTGTATTTCTGAGATACTTTAAAAGGCGTAGGGAAAGGAGGCCATTTGAGTGGTACTAGAACCTGGTTTACTTCGTATGCAATGCAATTGTTGGTAAGAGACATCTTTCTAATTTAGGTTCTGCACAGTTGATGAAGTAGTATTATAAATCATGTTGAACATACAGCCCATTAGAGTTCATTTATTGAATAACATTGTTGGCAAGGAAGGAAGTGCATCACTGGCATGTCATCTTATGAAAAGAAGAATTGGAAAGATTGTCAGTTGTGTTGTGTATATGAGAATACTATGTATTCAAAATATGAAACTTTAAAAAACATTTTTGGTAATTCTTAGGACTTCTGAATGTGGAAGTAGGAGATGTGATTATACGAGTTCGCTTCGACCCTTTACAGGCATTATATTTTATAAAAGATGAGTTTAAATTAACCATTATAGGTTCTGATACTTTCCTGAGATTTAGTTTGTGCTTAGCATCTACCTTTCCTTGTTCTGCCAGGCCATCCAGGGTTGACTCATGTATTTTTTGCCTCATATATATATTTTTTATTTTTTACTTTGCCTCAAGTTCTAGACGTTTTTTTTTTTGGTCGATTTTGTAGGTCCTGGTAATGATTTATTCATTTTGTGTAATGGTCTCATCTAGATATTTGCAGAATTGGTATTTTTAATTATAATCCCTACCTCCCTCCCTTCCTTCCTTTATTTTTCCTTTCTCCCCACCCAACCCTTTGCCCTTCCCCCTCCTCCATTTTCTTCTTTCAGTCCAGGAATTCCTGTTCTCTCCTTTTCCTAATCTTTCTAAGGTATACATGCTATTCGTATTCTTCTATCCTCTGGTTACCTCTGCCTTCCATTTTTGTTTCAAATCAAGATTTTTTAATTGCAATTCCCAGTTCCCAGGCCTATTGTTCATTTAGTCATCTACCTTTCTCACTGGTTACTTTTTTTTTAATAAATTTATTTATTTATTTGTTTTTATTTTTGGCTGTGTTGGGCTTTCGTTGCTGTGCGCAGGCTTTCTCCAGTTGCGGTGTGCGGGCGTCTCATTGCGATGGCTTCTCTTGTGGAGCACGGGCTCCAGGCGCGCGGGCTTCAGTAGTTGCACCATGCAGGCTCAGTTGTTGTGGCTCGCGGGCTCTCTAGAGTGCAGGCTCAGTAGTTGTGGCACACGGGCTTAGTTGCTCTGTGGCATGTAGGATCTTCCCGGACCCGGGCTTGATTCCATGTCCCCTGCATTGGCAGGCAGATTCATAACCACTGCACCACCAGGGAAGCTCTCACTGGTTACTTTTTTCCTAATACTTTATTATAGAAAATTTCAAACATACAAAGAAGTTAAGGGAACTCCCTGGCTGTCCAGTGGGTTAGGAATCTGCACTTTTACTGCAGGGGTCCAGGTTCAATCCTGGTCCGGGAACTAAGATCTTGCAAGCCTCACAGCATGGCCAAAAAAAAAGGTTGACAGAGGTCTGTGAACACTCACTTACCTACCACCTAGATTCTACTATTAATATTTTATTATACTTTGTCACCTATATATTCCTTTATCCATTCTTCTATCTATCCATTATTCTATCTTTTTTTGGTTTTGTTTTTGGATGCATTTCAAAATAAGTAGCAGTTATAAGTACACTTCAACCCTAAATATTTCAACATGTGCATCATTGACTAGAGTTCAGTATTTGTTTAGAGGACTTTTTCTTTTGAGGTGGAATTTATATAGAATGATGTGCACAGATCTTAAGTGTACCATTTAATGACCTCTGTCTTTCCTTCTAAGTCAATTGTATTCTAATAAGAGGACTAACACTAACTAAGAGCATTATGAGGCCATACTAGCAAAACTTGTGTATTCATTTGGATTTTCCAGAAAAGACTATGAATACCACAGAGTACCTTAAAACTTTCTTCTTATTTTTGTTTTTATTATGTAAATGTGCTACAGTATAATGATTATAGTTAAAAGTGTTTTTATTTTTTCCATATTGTTCCATGCTTCACCAAGAATTCTTAGTATGGCCAATGATATCACATGATGCATGCTGGAATAAATAACTTGAGGATACTTTTATTTAGTTAAAAATATGAAATTTTAAAGAAAGGCTAGGATGACCCTTTTGTCAGCTTCATAAGCTAAATATGTAAAAGAGCTAGTTAATTCAAGACACTTTGAACATTTCTGGAGTGCTTTGTGGTCTTTTAAGTGCTTGCATTTATCTTAACTCATTTGAGCCTCACATTAGCCGTGTTAGGTAGGTGGGACATTTGTTATTTCTGCTCTGTGGATGAAGAAAGCAAGGCATAGGCAGTGGGAAGGACAAAGCAGCAGTTGGTCATACAACCAATTGAACTCAGATCCTCTTGCTTTAAATCTTGTCCAACGGCAACAACTACAATCACACTAATTCTTTAGTTCAGGTGCTATTCTCGATCCTTGGATTTGCTTATGAATAACTAACAAATGTCTTATTGTACAAACTAGGGTCAACTATAATACCAATACTGACATGAAGACTTATGCCAATATTTTGAATTCTCTATGATGAAATATTTAGATATAAGGCAACCGCAGCCATCAGGATCCAGACAGAACTATCTAAGTGTGCTATATTTAGAGTATGGCACACTGATATTCTGTTCTCACAAGAGTGAACAATATCATGATTGAAATGCCACTTAATGTGGCAAAACGCGTATTTTTCAGAAATGTATTACATGAGAAGCTTATTGGAGAAGAGAAAGCCTAATTGATATACCTGTTTTGAAAGGTTTATATTCCACAACATCCTTTCTTTCCTTTAGGTAGACAAATACTTAATGACAAAACCATCTGGAGAAAATCAGCTTGACGTTGGGTAAAGGACTTAACAAAAACCAGTCAGTTTTGTTCTTGTCAGTGAATGTAAAGGTTTAGCTCTTGGTTTAGTTGATAGCACTAAAGAAAAGCTGGAAGAGATTAACATGGCTCCCGATGAAAAGTGTTCTTGAGAAAACCTCCTTGGAATAGAAACTTACTGAAAGTCCTTTAGAAACAGAAACCAGAACTAATTTATTCGAGGTCACCTTTGAGTCTGTACCTTTAATTTTGGTATTTTGTTGAAAAGTAGTTTTCTATCGACTGTGCCAGAAATCTTCTTTCTTTTAAGGTTTCCCCCATCGCTGGTGTAGAATGTTCTGGAGTTGTTAGAAGATAGTTGCATAGGAGCTGAAAACCAGATTTTTCTGGTGTTAGTAAGTGTGTCTGCTTACAGAATACAAATAATATAATTTTTTTCAAAAGCACTAGATTGTTTTTTGAAATAGGTAATGGTCCATCTGCCTCATGTGCAAATGAAAAAGGTGACAGGACCTGGCCAGTCATGCATGTAAACACCTGGGTACCCTTGTAGGTAGGATACGAAGGGTAAGGAAGACAGGGAAGTTCCCATTTCCTGCTCATTAGCCTGTGCCTCTGTCCCTTTCACTGTTATCTTTCTCTCAGGATGGGTTAGCCCGGACCTTGTTGAAACAGTTTTGTTTTTTAGGCGTTTTTAAGAAAAGATAATTCTTTATATAAATCTGCGTGCTAGGGATATCCTGGCAGCTCTAAGGTCTAAGACAGTGTTGGTTGAGAAAGATGGAAATTGGATTACAGGGAACGAGGAGAAAGAAATCCTACATTCAAAAGAGCACCACCAGCAGTGGCTTCAGATTGCATGTCTCAGCTGTGTAGTATATTGAGCCTAATTTGGGTGTGATCCACTTTGGGGCCAGTTTATTCTTTGATATGAATGTTTTTATTTTTAAATGCATCTCTTTTTTCCTTTTTCTTTAAAATGCTATTGAAATTTTAAAGAATCAAGAAGGAAAAAATGCGTCCATAATCTCGTCCTCGTAACAAAACTGCTGTTAAGCTTTTGCTACACTTCCAGCCAAATCTTTCTTCTGTAATTATTTTTGTGTGTCTGGAATTAGAAAATGGCTGTTTTTGTGAAATGCCTGCTTCTGTGAAATGTCTTTTAGTGAGTCCTTGGAAAGTTGGCTGAAGGACAAATACTGGATGATATCACAGCACATCAGCTAAATTGTCACTCCAGTCTGAAAAGGAACTTTGTGTTGCATGCTGCATTTTTCTCAGTGGGTGACTAATATTTGTAAAGCATTATTATTAAATAAGTGAATGATTTTTAAAATGATGCTGACAATGAGGATGATGGGAGACTTCTGAAAAAACTCCTCTGTGCTTTCCAGAAATTGTCTTGATTTCTGGCTAGAAGTTATCCGCTGCTGCTTTCACATATACATTCTTTTTTTTCTTCCATTTCCACTTAAATGAATCCTTTTCTTGTATCAGATATATTTTCTATGGCAGAATAATAAACTGTCTTCAGTCTTCATTCTGATTGACAGATATACAGGTCAGCTATGTGGGAATAAAAATGGTGTCAGCTAAGATGGGAATGGCCTGAATTTTCATTGGAGAGAACTTTTTTGGAAGAATGAAGTGGTTCTGTTTTATTTTGCTTGAATCAAGTAAATTACAATACATTAAAGTCACTTGTACTTTTCATATAGTTCATACTATTAGGATAAACTTACTTGAGATTTTCTTTGTGACTCACTGTGTAATGAAATTTCTCCAGTCTATTTTGATAAAGCTAGGGAAAAAAATTAAGTTAATGGATATTTCACTAAATGAGAAGGAGGTCGTATAAATTGGGATGCATTCTCAGGAGTTTTTTTTTTTTTTTTTTTTGCGGTACGCGGGCCTCTCACTGTTGTGGCCTCTCCCGTTGCGGAGCACAGGCTCCGGACATGCAGGCTCAGCGGCCATGGCTCACGGGCCCAGCCACTCCGCGGCATGTGGGATCTTCCCAGACCGGGGCACAAACCCGTGTCCCCTGCATCGGCAGGCAGATTCTCAACCACTGCGCCACCAGGGAAGCCCCTCTCAGGAGTATTTTTAATTTCATCTACCATGTGTTAGAAAGCTTAGTAGATGGTCTTTATCATCCTTGTTATTTAATCCTGGCAGATGAATTTTTCTTCTCTCTTTTGTAAAAATACATCTATCTTATAATAATAACAATAAAAATAGACCCATAGATATATTCTTAGTTTTTGGCCTGTGTCATCACTGTTTTGTTCATCAGAGTATCTTTGGCACCTCCCATAGTACCTACCTGGCAATAGCAGGCACTCAGAATTTGTTGCATAGAGGGTGTTGGTTATTGCTAATTGCAGAGTAATAAACCTTCATTTGTTTTTTATTTTTTGTGTTTTTTTTGATGTGGTAATGGTTTAAGTGGAATTGTTTCTTGAATTACATTAAAAGCCAACTTACCCTTGTAGCTTTAAGGCTCTATATTAAAATTTCTTGAATATGTGCTCTCAAAGTTTTAGGCTGAATGACTTTTCTGAAATGTTTTTGACTTTCAAATGGAAATAGATTTTAGAAATAGCTGTAGTAACTTTAACCTGTTAAGTAGAATTACTGCTCTTTGCAGTTTTCTGAGGCTAATATGGTAATACATTTACATTCTGTGTTTAGCATGGTAAAAAGAGTTAGGAGGTTTAGTAATTAGTGTAAATTTAAATATTCTAAAATTTATTGAAATAAATTGATAGTGGAGGACAAAGTGTTTGGTGACTAATTTCTTTAATTTATACATAACTATATAAATATTATTTCTCTTTGTTAAAAGTGTAAATGAGCATTAAAACTGCATAAAGAGAAGCATCCTAAATTATTGTTTCTTTTTATTTCAAGGCTGAAAACAGTGAAGTCACTTTTCACAGTTAAAAGGCTATTAAGAAGACAAGATGGGGACTCCTGGTTCTGGAAGGAAAAGGACACCTGTAAAAGACCGATTTTCTGCAGAAGATGAAGCTTTGAGTAGCATTGCCAGAGAGGTATGTCTGGAAGACCCCTCTCAACACTGAGTTGTACAGATGAGAATGCTATAAAAATTCTGGGTGGAGGGTTGGAGATATATACAGACATTCATTCATTAAGCTAGTTTCAGAATGTTTACTATAAATAAGATGTTAAATATGCCCTCTAAAATACTGTATTAGAGTAAAATACAGTTACTGTCTCTTTACTTGAATATTTACTTAACTCATTTAAAATTAATTTTTCATTTTATTTTTGTGGATTAGTTGACTTCCAGGTATTTGTCCTGATGTTTTGAAATTTATAATTAATCTTCATTATTGAAACTTAAGGTAATTAGAATATTGAAGATATGATAACTATATTACAGAAATGCTCATTGGGCTCTACAGTTAATATATTCCAGGAAGCACTGTATAAATGTTAACAGAAATAATCCTTATTTGCTGTCTGCTCAGATTCAGTGTCTTAGCTGTTTTTTGAATAATTGCAGTGGAATTTTTATGTCTAACTTTTAGCTAGTAATAGAGCTTCTGGAGCATTTTTGTTTTGGTTTGTTGACAGCTCAGAAAAAAGGAAAGGGGTGTCACCTATCGAATCTCTGGCAGCATTTCCTGTTGCATATTGAAAATTTAAGATAACTCCCAGCTGTGATTTCTTAGTGAGGAGCCAACTTTGTTTCAGCCTCTTATCTGCAGCTGCAGACCTGACCATATACTAACCTGGTACAAGAATTGCTTAGAGCATTTTAAAATTGTATTCTTTGGGTGAGAATTATTCCCTCATCACTTCCTCTTTGTTATTCTTAGTAAATAACTCATTTAGGACTAGTGCTGTTTCCTTTTGACATATTACACAGTCTTTTTTTTGGATCCAGCTCACTGTGACGTTTTTCCTTTTATAAGCTACTCAGCTTTTGAATTAGAAGTCAAATTTTGTAGGAGGATATTTGAAGCAGAGGAAAGTTATCTAAAAACTTATGACAAAACTGTGATAATACTTTAACAAAATTACTTTTTAAAAATCTGAGATATTTTTAGATAAAAAGGTAAAAGATATTTTAAAATGAAGTAGTGGATGACACTTTACAATGGTCTTAAGTATTTACCCGAATGAAGTATTTTGGAAGCCACATAGTTTTAGTTGAAAATTGAAACTACTCAAAATGTTTGCTTCCAAAATTGGAGGGATTTATATACCCGGATTTCTGTAAGGGGAGAAAATGCCAGTATGTTTTAGGCTCTTTCTGTACCGTCACTGGGTACTTGAACTCTTTTTTTGGATGTGATGCTTCATTTACAAAATTGGGTAGCATTCTAGCATCCAACACTTGAGTGCTTACTATGTGACAAATACTATTTAAGCATTTTAAATGAATTAGTTTATTTACTCTCCACAAAATTCTGAAATGGGTTCTATTATATTCTCCATTTTACAGATGAAGAAATCATTGCATAGAAAAGATAAGTAACTTCCCTAAGGTCACACAGCTAAGAAATAGCTGAGCTTGGATTCAAACACATAGTCTCACTGTGCTGGGCTGTTTTCAGTCTTCTCCATCTCCTCCATTAATACTTTGTTTTTCTGTAGCTTTTCATGATTTTAAAAGCACTTTCACATCTTGATTCTCACAATAACCTTATGAGTTAGGTAGGATAGGCATTGTTATTAACCTAATTTACAGATGAGGAAACAGATGAAGCTGAGAGATTAATGTCTGGAAGGTATCAGAACTGGGACTCACATTCAGCTTTTAAAGCTATTGTTTATTTGTCTGTATCATACTACTTCCAGAAGAGCTGGACTTTTGGAGAGTTATAAGCGTGGCTTTGAATTCTGGCTGTACTAGTTGCTGGTTGAGTAATCTTGTTAAGTAACTACTCTGGACTTCATTTTCCTCATCTGTAAAACGGGAATACTATGGGCCTCCTGTATTATAGGGCTGCTGTGACAATTAAAGTAACTAGTGCATGTAAACTTTACCATAGTGTTAGGCTTCCAGTAGGCTATTTTGTTGCTTATTAATAAGTTGAAATAGAAAGTAAGAATAGAAGTAAAATATTCTTCTTTTACAAAAAATACATTTATTAAGATAGGTGTTCTAAAACGTGGTTGATCATCTGAATCTCCCAGGTTGCTTTTTCAATGTACAGATTCCCGGGTGTTACCCCATACTTGCTAAATCTGAATCTATGAGATTGAGCTTATAAACCTGTATTTAAATACACACACACACACACACACACACACACACACACACACACACAATTAGGAATAAAAAGTAACAGAACCCCCATAACAATTAAGAAGGACAAATAGCTTAATCTTTCTTTTTTTTTAAAGTTAAATCTAAGAGTTTAATTTGTCTTTTCCTCACTTCAAATTGTTTTTTGAGGTAGACAGGGTATACCATAAATAAAGAAAAATAGCCTCTTTTTCCTCCTGCTTACCGTCTGCTAAAGTATCCATGCTTCTCAATTGGCCCCAAATGAGGCAACTAGAGGGAATGAAGAGCAAAAGAAACAAAAGGCATGAATATGTTCTGCAAACTGGATAATTTGCATGCTAAAATGTGGAACCGAGTGCACTTTAAAAATTGTTGTAAAATACTCATATAATTTACCACTTTAGCCATTTTTAAGTGTACATCTGTGGACTTAAGTACAGTCACATTGTTGTGCAACCATCATCACCATCCATCTCCAGAATTCTTCTTATCTTGTAAAACCTGTTTGCATTTTTAAAAGATGTTGAAATGTTTGAAGATTGCTTCATGAAGGCAGGAATGTGGATGGATCTAGAACTCCCGCCGTGTCTGTAATAGGCATGTTGCTGCTTTGCTGGGTGAGCATGTGTGTCACAACTCTGTGAAGACCTCATAAGAGCAGGTGTTGAGGAGGTCAGCAGCAGGTTCTCTAGGGTATCAGAAGGCCAATCTGGATGCTTACCTTTCTCGCTTGTTTGACTTTGATTGTCCCACAGGTTTGGGGGAAATGCAGTTGGAGAGTTGACTTTCAGTGAAAATTACCCGAAAGCACAGAGTGTATCAAATGGAGACCCTTAGGCAGCTAGCCTCGCAAAAGGAGAAAGATAGGGATGGATGAAAGCCAGTTATGCCGCCTTACCACGGTCAGTTTGGTGAGTGTTATGAAGAGTGTTCCTGTGAGAAGTAGAAGCTTCTTGGAGGGTTTGCAAGCAGTCTTACTATGGCCTCACTGAAGCCTGGAATATTCCTCCTTTCCTTGTTGTAGAGCTGAAATTATGAAGAAAACATGTTTTCTGCACATCTCTTCAAATGGAAGTCATCAGAACGTTGTTTATTTTTGAACCTGATGATTTGAAAGCCCTTGCAGTTCTAAAATTCTGTGATCTCTTTTGAGATTCAGGACCCAAAGAAAATTCATACTCATAACATACAACTCTCTTGAATCTAAAGAATCAATGACAGGCATAGACACCAATCGTCTTTTATAGGAGTTAGGGTCTAGTAAGTGGAATGTTTGGAGACTTTTACGTTGAGCAGAATTTACGTGTGTACATATTTGGTGTGCAAACCTACTTGTAATAATAAGGAAGAAAAAGAAACTATGGCTGTTTAACATTTGTAGCTGCTAGAACTTGGATTTCATTTTTTAAAATAACTTTATTGAGATATAATTCACATAACATATAGTTCACTCATTTGAAGCATACCATTCAATGGTTTTTACATGATTCACTTTTAATTTGTGGTTAAAATATATATAAGAAAATTTGTCATTTTAACCATTTTTAAGTCTACAATTCATTGGCATTAATTACATTAACAATGTTTTATAACTAGCACCACTGTCTATTTCAAAAAATCTTTCATCACCCCAGACAGAAATTCTGTAACCATTAAGTAGTAACTCCATTGCCCCCTCTTTTAGCCCCTGGTAACCTCTAATCTACTTTATGTCCCTATGAATTTGTCTAATTCTAGATACTTCATATAACTGGAATTATACAATATTTGTCCTTTTTGTGTCTGGCTTTTTTCACTTAGCATAATGTCTTCAAGATTCATCCGTGTTGTAGCATGTGTCAGAACTTCATTCCTCTTTTTTTTTTCCTTGTAAATAACTTAATTCCTTCTTTTATAGCTGAATGATGTACCATTGTATGTATGTATTACACTTTGTTTATCCATTTATCTATTGATGGACCCTTGGTTGGATTTTATTATTTTGCTGCTTAAAGAGGTAAATTCCAGGCATCTGGAATGATGAGTAGTGAGAACCAGAAGTTTGTGGTTTTGATTATAGTTTAGCAGCCTGAGAAGGATACAAAGGGAAGAATTGTGCTTAGTTTAAAAGATACTGTCCAGAGGGCTTCCCTGGTGGCGCAGTGGTTGAGAGTCCGCCTGCTGATGCAGGGGACACGGGTTCGTGCCCTGGTCTGGGAAGATCCCACATGCCGCGGAGTGGCTGGGCCCGTGAGCCATGGCCACTGAGCCTGCGCGTCCGGAGCCTGTGCTCCACAACGGGAGAGGCCACAACAGTGAGAGGCCCGCGTACCGTAAAAAAAATAAATAAAAAAAAAAGATACTGTCCAGTGTTACTGTTTTATGGAATAATAATCATAATAGCTTGATAGAGCTTATGATTTTCTCATAGTTATTTAGCTATTTTATTTGAGTATTCATTTTTAGGCCGTGTCGAACTAAGGATAAAAAACTCTTGGCAAGGATAGCAGTTTTTTAAAATGCAAAGAATTACCATAATCAATAATAATTATGGGTAATACCATCTTCCGTTTAAGAATAAAGTAGTTTTTGGGGCTTCCCCGGTGGTCCAGTGGTAAGGAATCTGCCTTCCAATGCAGGGGACATGGGTTCGATCCCTGGTGGAGGAACTAAGATCCCACATGCCGCGGTGCAACTAAGCCCACACGCCTCAACTAGAGAGCCTGCATGCCACAAACTACAGAGCCCATGCGCCTTGGAGCCTGTGTGCCACAGCTAGAGAGAGGAAACCCGAACTCCACAACTAGAGAGAAGCCCGCGCACCACAGGGAAAAGATCCCGCATACCTCTGTGAAGATGCCGTGTGCTGCAACTAAGACCCAAAGCAGCCAAAAAAATAAAGAAAAAAAATTAGAAACTTAAAAAAAAGATTAAAAAAAAAGAATAAAGTGGGTTTCTTTTTTAAACGTGAATTTTGAATGTCATTCATTTAGTAAATGTTTATTGAGCATTTACTCTCTGTAGATGCTGTGTTAGGTAAGGAGGACAGGGAATGGACAGGTCTAACATGGTCATTTCTCTTTTTGGAGCTTAGGGTCTAGAGGGGAAAATTGACGCTAAAAAATCATTACATAATGGACCTGTTCTTTGATTTTCAGCTTTTTTTTCTTCAAATTTAATGTCTACATTTAATATTGTAATTTCTGTCTTGAAAGCTGTGATTGTCAGTGTATATCACAACCAGTGGCATTCTTAGAATTGAGCAAATGTAATAATATGTTTATTTACAACTGTGCTAAATGCTTTGAGTGAACAGTAAATGATTTCATTAAAGAGTGTGTGATGGGGGACTTGACATTTTGGGGGCTTTGGGAAGGCTTCCCTGAGGAAGCGCCCTTTCAATTGAGTTTTGAAGGAGGAATGCAGTGATTTAGGGGAAGCAGTTGTCAGATGCGGGGAGGAGCTTTACAGTCAGAGGGAAGAATGTGTGTGTGACAAGCTTGGAGGCTGAAAGAGTGTGGAGAATTCAAGGAGTAACAACAGCACAGCTAACATTTGCCGAGCTCTTATTATGTACCAGGCACTATTCTAAGTTCTTTAAACAGATTTAATCCTCTTGATAACTCTATGGGGTGGTCTACTATTCTCATTTTATCCATGATGAATCCAAGGCATGGAGAAGTGAGGTAACTTGCGCAAGGCCACATAGCTAGAAAAGGGTTGGGCTGAAATGTGCACTTTGGCTCCTACACTCTTAATATTTGCCTCCCGTGATATCACTGTTAACTCTGACACGTACAGCAAGAAGGAGAGTAGCCAGAGAGGTAGGCAGGAGCCAGGTCACACAGGCCGGTGGTTCTCAACTGAGAGTGATTTTGTCTAGCTGAGGGCAGTTGGCAGTGTATGAAGATAATTTTGCGTGTCACAACAGGGGGAGGGGCGCGCTAGTGGCATGTGTGGGGAGAGGCCAGGGATGTTGCTAAAAATGCTACAGTGCACAGGACAGTCCCCACAGCAAATGTCAGTAGGGCTGAGGGTGAGAACCCTGATATAAGATTTTGGTCTGTGTCCTAAGAGCAAAGGAAAAAACATTGAAGGGTTTTGTGTAGGGGTATGACGTGAACAGATTTGTGCCTTCAGAGGATGACTTTCCTGTGGGTTGGAGATGATATCACAAGGAGACGTTAGTGGATGCGGAGAGATGAGTCATGAGACTTGCAGAGGCATTGGTGGCCTGGCCTAGAGTGATGACAGTAGGGATGGGGAGAGGCGGTTGGAGTGCAGAGGTAGGAAGAGGTGCTCAGCGAGTGGCAGTGCTTAGGTGGCAGAGAGGGGAGGTTTGGGGTTGTGCATCCTCGGGGTGGTAGGCAACGTTAGTGCGAGGAGGAGGTTTGGAGAGGGAAGACCATGAATTTATGTTAGGACGTGTGGTATTTAACGTGCCTGTGAGGCATCTAAGTGGAGATTTTGAAGAAGCAGTTTGGGGATTTGGATCAAGAGGTCAAAGGAGAAATCTGGGCTATACATACATGTTTGAGACTTGTGCACATGTAGGAAGTAATTGAAATCATGAGTTGTGGATGAGATTGTCTAGGGAGAAAGTGTAGAGTTGAGGATAATCACTCCTCAGGCTGAGCCCTAAAGAACTCTGTGATTTCAAGGTCATGTCTTAAGTCTTTCTTAATTTTGGCACTTTTTTGATCACCCTTTTGTGTTTGGTTCAGGTTGTTCTTTGCAAATTGGATTTGTCTGAAAAATTAATTGCACAGGAGGCAGAATTACTCTTATTTAAAATACCTTTCAAATGCCTTTAATACACTCAATGGTGGTACACAAAAATTTATAAAAGATTATGAAATAGGAGTTAATTTTTCAGGGTTATGAAAAATGAATGTTTTTCTTTCCATTTCTGTCCAGTTAAAAGTTTTCTTTAAAAATTCTCCCCCTTTGTACTTACTGTTTTTAGTAGACAAATTCTTTGAAAGAGCAGACCTAAGTTGTCGTTTTTAGTCACTTAGGAATCTTTCCAGTGGCATTAGTACATGAATGCAGCCAATTCCTGTCAAGTGCAGACCTCTCTGTTTTTTCCCCAAAAACCCACTGGAACTGAGGCAAAGGAGGGTAGGCGATGTGGTTGGGCACTCCCTCCCGCCCCCGCAAATCCAGGGCTCTGTGATGGCCAGCGTTACTCTCTGTATCTCACTGCTCCTTGATTTATCCCTCTAACCAGAATTAAGGGAGGATTATTGAGCCCTATTACTTAGTTTTGTGTCAGCGTGACTAAAAAATATTTGGTATAAAGTTCATTGTCACAATCTTCACCATTCCCATGAGTTACAGGTATTTGGAGAAAAAATTCAGACAGCGCAGTACCCTTATCCTAAATGTAAGGACGCTACTAGCAACCCCACCGCCACCCCCAGCACACACACAGAGTATCTCTACCACAACTGTGGGTCACATTTCCCCTTCGGTTAGATGCGTCATTGCTGAGCCAGAGTTTTAGTCTTCCTGTGCTATCTATTTACTAGATTGTAGTCAAACCTCAGTAATAAAGTCTGTAGTATTAAATTCCTTCTCTCATTCCAAAAGAATATTTTGCTGTCAGAAGTTTTCTAAATAAAAGGAAGATATAGTTGTTTGACATCAGAAGAAAATGGGTTAAAATCCCTAGATTTTATCTAATACGTATTGGTGTTTATGCTCAGAAAAATTTATATAGTTGGTTTTCAACTACCAAAAGCTTTAAAAAAATGGTTAAACACAATTATATTGTAAGATCTAATTAAAGGGATTTCCCTGGTGGTGCAGTGGTTAAGAATCCACCTGCCAATGCAGGGGACATGGGTTCGAGCCCTGGTCTGGGAAGATCCCACATGCCGCGGAGTGGCTGGGCCCGTGAGCCATGGCCACTGAGCCTGCACATCCGGAGCCTGTGCTCTGCAACGGGAGAGGCCACAACAGTGAGAGGCCCGCGTACTGCAAAAAAAAAAAAAAAATTAATTAATTAAAAAAAAAGAAATGCACCTCTTTAAAAAAAAAAAAAAAAGAATAATCGTTAAAAAAAATCTAATTAAGAAAAATGGTACCTAAGATTTTCTACTAAAGGGAAGTTGCTAGGAAATTGAGTAATGATTTTTATTTGTTAATTTGGAAACCATAGCAACACAATAAATATTATGTCTCTTAATTTGTCTTCCAGTGTTCTTTTGGCATGAATGTCACAGAAGAATAAACAAAATTAAACACAGTAAACTCTTGAGTCTTTAGCTACCTGAATTAGTCATTTGCCTTGAATGTTTCACTTTCTAGAATTTTGTATTTCAGATTTCTTGATATTAAAGTGTGGTCTGTAAAGGTCCAAATTATACCTTATTTTTCTTTCTTATGCCAGTTGCATGGATTTTATATTATGGATATACATGCAGGCTGGCAATTCCATGTTTGGCTCAGTTCAGTGCATTTCTGTCAAATCATGAAATTTTAATTTGCCTCCCTTTAAAACTGTCACATGATCACAGCAGGACAAAAGTTTAAAAGCTAAAGGTTTCCCTTCCTTTAAAGGCATTTGAGTGTGTGTTATGTTCTATTCTTTTTGAAAAATGTTAAATGCAGAAAGGTTTTGATAATAATGTCAGTACCCATGAGTCTACATTAAATGATGCTAACATTTTGGGACAGTTACTGCAGACCTTTTCTTATAAAGATCAGAAGGAAGGGAGAAGACATTATAAACCAAATTTAGGGCCCTTTATTTTACCCCCAGGCCTATTTCCCCTTCCCCCACCCCAACAGGGAACCACTATAATAAAATCATGAGGTGTCCTTCCTGTTCCTGTTCTAAAGGTTCTAATACATATCACTATAAACAGTATTGTTTTATGGGTTTGTGTGTGTCACTTTCTAAGTGTTCTCAGGCACAGGGGTGTGAAACTACTAGAACATGTGGGAAGCTTCTAGAATAACAGCTCAGTTTGGCTGGAGAGATGGTGGGGGGAATGGGAGATGATGCTGGAGAGACCAGAGGGGCTGATCAGGAAGGGATTTGTGTGCTAAGGAGTTCACGTGTGATTTCGGCATCTGTGGGGGAGCCCTTGAAGGGTAAAACCTTCTTCAGATTTAGCCACCATGTAAAGAGTGGTAAGGAGAAAACTAGTTAGGAAGCTTTGTTGTCATCTTGGTGACAGTTGATGAGAGCCTGAATTAAGGCAGTGATAGTGGGAATGGAGAGGGAAGTTTGGACTGAAGAAATAGTAGAGAGAGAGAATCTTGATGAGAACTATAGCTGAGATTTAGTGACAGGGTATGGACAGGGGGATATAAACGAGGGAGGAAGGAGCCTTATGGGGATCCTTCATTTCAGTTCTGGGTAATGGGACAGCTGATGGGGACATAAAGAGGAAGAGGAACTTTAAGGGAAAGATTATAAATTCCATTTGTGATATAGCAAATCCGAGGTTCCAGTGGGACAGCCCCAGTGTTTAATAGCCAGTTGGATCAGGACTGTGACAGAAAAGTCTGGGTTGGACACAAAGCTTTGCAGACTCTCAGTATCACCCAGGGAGGGAACATAGAGTGAAGAGAGTGAGATGAAGCCTGGAAGCTTTGGCTATATTAAAGTTTAAGGAGCTAGCAGAGAAAAATGAGCCCATGAAGGATTCTGAGGAAGAGAGGTCAGAGAGTCAAGAGGAAAACCAGGAGAGACTAGTATTGCAGAAAGCCAAGAGAGGAGAGTTTTCAGAAGAAGTTGCGTGGCAGTGATATGGGAAGCCAGAAAGGACAAGTGAGATAAGAAGAGAAAAATTCTATTGGGTTTGGTAGTCAGAGGTCATAAGTGATTTTGGTATGAGCAATTTCACTGAAATGATTTGGGCAGAAGCCAGAAAGCAGTCATTTGAAGGGAGTGGGGAGTGAGGAGGGAGGTACTAGAAAAAGTTGGCTGTAAAGAGAAGACGAGGCAGAACTGAACCAGGATGGGACTGTTTGTTTGTTTGTTTAAAGATAAGAGAGACTTTGAACCTACTTATGATGAGAAGAACAAACCAGTAGAGGAAGAGAGTGTAGACAGAGGAGAGAGATCAGATAGTTGAGTCAAGGTCCCTAGGGAGGGTGGAGTTCACATCATAGCACAGAGGGTGTGTGTCTCTTTATATATGGACATGTCCATATATGTTTTATATGTATATTTTATATAACTTTACATTTGTGTTTTATGTGTATATACATACATTTTATATTTATATTGCCATGTAACTTTATAATGAACTCTCTTGCCTTTGACTCTTAGGATGATGGATTCAAACTATTTTTTTTTAAGTGGATTAACTTTGTTTCCCCCCAGAATATTCAGCCCCCCCAGAATAGTTCCAAATGAAATTTGACATGTGGGTTATATTCCAAGGAAACAGAGGGCACTGTCCAGTGGATAGGATAGATCCTGCTTTACTTGTGGACCCACAGGACAGATAGTTATAATAGGATTGGCCTTAGCTGAGTTTCTGATTTGGAAACTGATTTGGGCTGATTTGGTTTATTTTAGCCTGTTCAGTGTTTATTTGACCTAAGCAGTAACAGAATCTAAATTTAAAATTCTGAAAGTGTAAGGATGCTTTTGGGTATTGGGCATCATAAAGTATATTATGGCTAATCAACCACCTGTTCCTTGGTGCAGATTAATTTAACAGTGTGTAATGTGGAAATAACACGGATAGGAGGAGAGTTGGAATGGAGAAAGTGAAGTTAGAATTAGGAAATAAAGTATCCTAGGTGAAAGTATAAGGGCCTGCTTGGAAGAGGGGGAGTCTGTAGGAATGGATATTAAAGGTTGCATTTAAGGGATATTGTAAAGAAGGTTTAGTTAGGAAGTAGGAGTCCCTGAGACTGAGTTTTCAACAAGGGTTCCATTTCTGGAGACTGAAAAATAGGGAAGCAAAAGCGTATTCACTGAGGGAAGATGAGGTTGCTTTTATTCACTCTTAGTGTATGACAAGAGATCCGCTAGACAGTTAGAAATGTAGGCTTTGATTCTGGTCAGAGCTTGAGATGCTAGATTTGAATCATTCTCGTTGGCTGATAGTTGAAAATGTGGAGTAAACAGATGAGAGGAAAGGCTGTGTAGAGCAAAAGGAGAAGATTAACTACATTTGGGGTAAAGTCATGGTCAAAGAAAAAAGGGAACCAGAATGGTACAGTTTCACAGAAAAGAGAGAATCTATGCTAAATTGAAAAATCACAGGTTAATTCATCCAAAGTAAACGTTTATTATTTGCCTAAGGATATGTTCTTACACTTGGGGTATAAAGATATAAGTTGTGGCAACATAGTTAAGAGCATTAACTGGAGTCAGATTCTAAGGATGTGGATCTCAGTTCCAATACTTGCTGGCCAGGAGATATTAGGCAAATTACTTAATCCTTCTGTACCTCAAGGTGTTACTTTGTGGATTAAAGGAAAATAAACACCTAGCTTTGCTAAGTGTTCAAATGATGGTAGTAATATTAATGAGGTCTCATCTTTTCTGTCATCTTGAAAGTTTGAGTTTTGATTCTATGAAGATCATTCTCAAAACATTGTTTAATTTTATAAATATTGAGAGCAAGGGTAAGGCCCCCACCCCAACAGAATTAGTACAGTTTGAATTGGGTCCTGATATATTGCCAGAGCTTAATCATTATTTCCCACATGTGTTCCTTGGAGCATAATCCTTGAAGAATTACTTAGGGCTTATTTAGTAATGTGGTTAGGTAAGTCTGAGAAATGCTTTTTTATTTTACCTTTTTCTTGGCAATTCATAATGTATATTATTAAAGATTTTTAAAAATTTAACCTGGCATTTTCCAGGCTTACTCGATCATAAGATTCCCTTTCTCCCATTTTATATACTGAGTTTTATGTGTTGGAGTTTTACATATTTTACTATTTATTTAATTTAGCGTTATATTTTTTATTCACTGTGTCTCATTTATTTAAAAAATTTTAATTGAGATTTAATTCACATACTGTAAAATTCACCATTTTAAAGTATGCAGTTTTTAGTGGTGTTTAGTGTATTCAGAAGGATGCACAACCACTGCCACTTCCTAATTACAAATTAGAGACATCTCATCAGCACAGAAAGAAACCCCATACCAATTAGCAGTCACTCTCCATCTCCCCCTTACTCCAGCCCCTGGCAATCAGTAATCTACATTCTGTCTTTGGATTTTCCTATTCTGGACATATCATATAAGTGGAATTATACAATATGTGAACTTTTGTGTCTGGCTTCTTTCACTTAGCATAATGTTCTTAGGGTTCATCCATGTTGTAACCTATATCAGTACTTCATTCCTTTTTATGTCTGAATAATATTCCATTCTATGGATGATACCACATTTTGTTTATCCATTCATCAGTTGATGAATATCTGGGTTGTTTCCATTTGGGGGACTATTATGAATAATACTGCTATGAATACTTAATGTACAAGTTTTTGTGTGAACACATGTGTTTGTTTCCCTTAGGTACATATCTAGAGGTGGATGCCAGGTCTTATGGTCTATGTTTAATGTTTTGAGGAACTGCTAAACCATTTTCAGTAGCAGCTACACCGTTTAACATCTCCACCAGCAATGTGTTCTGACTTCTCCACATCCTTGCCAATGCTATTTATTTTCCATTAAAAAATTTTTTTGTTATAGCCATCTTCGTGGGTGTGAAATGGTATCTCAGTGTGGTTTTGATTTGCATTTCCCTAATGACCAATGATGTTGAGCATCTTTTTGTGCGCTAATTGGCTACTTGTATATCTTCTATAGAGAAATGTCTATTCAAATCCTTTGCCCATTCTAAAATGGAGTTACCGTTGACCCTTGAACAATGAGGAGGTTAGGGATGCCGACCCTCCCTGCAGTCAAAAATCCCCCTGTAACTTACAGTTGGCCCTTCATATCTGGGGTTCCTCTGATCTGTGGATAATGTAGTTCTGTAGTATTTACTATTGAAAAACATCCGTGTGTAAGTGGACCCATACAGTTCAAACCCATGTTGTTCAAGGGTCAGCCGTATTTGTCTTTTTATTGCATCTCATGTATTTTTCTTTTTTTACATCCCCAAACAACATAATACAAAATTCTGATGTTAGAGGAAAAGTCCCTAATGTAGAAGCACTCAAACCATAGTACATGTTTAGTCCTCATCTTTTCCATTGTATGGTTCCTAGTTATTAGTTGAGTGATAAAGTGAACATTCAACGAATTTAGAAGGTTTATGATTTAACACAATCTAAAGCGTTTATTCCATGAGTGATCAAGGCCCATGGTTTTTGCTATCATTTTGTTTTTCCACTTGCCCCAAGCATTTAGTGAGAAATAGATTTATTTCTATCCAAACATATCTTTATTTTTTTGTGTTTTCATTTTCACTGCTCTAGGAAGAATAAATTCCTATACCTATCCAATTACATATTTCCTTTAATCAGCTTTTATGTGCCTAATATTTGAAAGCATAATGATCAGAATAATGTTTAGAAACCTGGTCCAGTACTTACTGGATTTCACAGGTAACTTCTGAACCTGAATTTCCAGTTCCTGAATTTTCCTGTTAACTTGATTTAAAAGTTTGGGTCATGTCAGCCTAAAGACCATACAAATACTTAAATGATTTAGACTCCTGAATACTTCTGATTTCATTCATGTCTTATGCTAACTTTTAAGTTAACTAACCATTTTTTTTGAGGTAAAATAAACATAACATAGAATTTATCATTTTAATCATCTTTAAGTATACAGTTCAGTGGCACTAAGTACATTTAGATTGCTGTGCAGTCATCACAACTATCCATCTTCAGAACTTTTTCATCATCCTTACTGAAACTCTGTACCCATTAAATAATAACTCCCCATTCCCTTGTCCCCACCAGCCCCTGGAAACCACTGTTCTACTTTCTGTCTCCATGGTATTTGACTACTTTAGATCCTTGAGATAAGCAGAATCATTTAATATTTGTCCTTCTGTGTCTGGCTTATTTCACTTAATAATGTCTTCAACAACATTGTAAAACAACTATACTCCAGTAAAACTTTTTTTTTAAGACTCAACTTCCTCATATATTTTATTTATTTGTTTGTTTGTTTATGGCTGCGTTGGGTCTTCATTGCTGTGCACGGGCTTTCTCTAGTTGTGGCGAGCGGGGGCTACTCTTCATTGTGGTGCACCGGCTTCTCATTGCGGTGGGCTTCTCTTGTGGCTGAGCACGGGCTCTAGGCGTGCGGGCTTCAGTAGTTGTGGCATGCAGGCTCAGTAGTTGTGGCTCGCAAGCTCTAGAGCCCAGGCTTAGGAGTTGTGGTGCACAGGCTTAGTTGCTCCGTGGCATGTGGGATCTTCCTGGACCAGTGCTCGAATCTGTGTCCCCTGTATTGGCAGGCAGATTCTTAACCACTGCGCCACCAGGGAAGTCCTCCAATAAAATTTAATTTAAAAAAAACGTCTTCAGAATTCATCCATGTTGTAGCCTGTGTCAAAATTTACTATTAAATTATTACTATCATGTAGCCTTTTAAAGGCTACATAATATTCCATTGTATGTACATAACACATTTTGTTTATCCATTCATCTGCTGATGGACATTTGGGTTGTTTCCACCTTTTGGCTATTATGGATAATGCTGCTATAACCATTGGTGTACAAATACCTGTTTGGGTCTCTACTTTCAATTCTTTGTTGTATGTACCCAGAAGTGGAATTATTGGATCAAGTGGTGATTCTATGTTTATTTTTTTTTAGCCAACTTTGTTTTGAACTCAGTTAAATCCTCGTGGTCCTTTAGTTTTTTATCTTTTTTATTTTATATCTGTCAGGGTGGGTTAAAACGAATTTACAGTAGCTCTTTTATGCAATAGTATTCTGAGGGGAAAGTGCTAGTGTTGGTACTTAGAAGTATGCTTTGTGTACCTATAATTTGACTATTTCAAAATATGTCAGTATAAGAATAGAGTACACGTCTTGTCTTACCAGATTGGAATCACCATTAGCTCCTTGCTACTCCTGTCAGGCACGTGGAAGCAATGTACAGAAATAAAACAGATAAAGTAATTTTAAATCCTCTTTACCTTTTTAAAGCTTGCCTTATTTAATACCAACTCCAAGGGAGGTAATATCTGAGTTTTGCATAAAGTTGGCTAAGTAACAAAGAGAAGGATGTTTTTCTGGCTCTGAAGCCCATGTTCTTTCTGTTACACAGCAGTTAGGTCCCTTCCTTTTTTTTTTAATTTTTAAATTTAATTTTTTAAATAGTTGATTTACAGTGTTGTGTTAGTTTCAGGTATACAGCTAAGTGATTCAGTTATACATATATTATACATATATCCATTCTTTTTCAGATTCTTTTCCCATATAGGTTATTACAGAATATTGAGTAGAGTTCCTTGTGCTATACAGTAGGTCCTTTTGTTGTGCAAGAAGTTGTAGAGAATAGATTTCAATTACCTATAATTTAGGTTTGGTGAGAGAAGTCCTGTTTTAGAATAGATTGTGCAGAATTGGCCACAGATCTCAGGAGGATGAAATTGGCATTCTCAGTAAATTTCTAAGGGAAGCTACAAGTGCAAAGCTAATATAATATAATATAATATAATATAATATAATATAAGTGTAAGTGAAAATTCCTACACATTGCTGTGGCTTTCTTAAATTAAAAAGAGAGATTTGAAAATATTTCCCAGAAAAATGATACTTTGTAATTTTAAAGCATATTTGTTATCTTCTGAAGCATAACTTAGCCTTGAAGTCTTTCTCTATAAAATACAAACTCTGGTAAGAAAATGGTGACCATTCATAGAGGGGTAAAGAAGGTGGGGAATGTAGGGTTTTTAATGATAGAGGCCAATGTAAAATTCATGTGAGAACACTAATTGCTCTGGTGATGACAGTGTGAGAGCTTTCGGTTGGCAGATTGCCGTTCACTTTGCAGCGTTTTTGCTACTTAAAGGTCAGTTAAACAGACTAGGAAATCGCCAAAATTGGGGTAGTTGAAAAAGTAGTAACCATTAAACTGTCTCCTCTTCTTAGAAGCCTGCTGTGACCTTGCCAGGCAAAACTAATTGCTCCTCCCTGCATGCTTCCTTCCCTTTAAACATTGTGTTTGTCTCCCTTGGCAAGTTTGTGAACGTCTTCAGGGCAGAGGTGGCACGTCTTAACTCTGTATTTTCAGTGCTCGGTATAATTGCTTACGCACAGTAGACCACTTTAAACATTGGCTGAGTCTCTTCCTAGTGTGAGACTTAGGCACAAATATAACAGCATGAGAAGCAGCAGCTACTGTCATTATCAGAAGAGAGGGGATCTGAATCAGAGTTGGGATGTGGCCAAGAACTGAGGAAACCACCGTAAGAGAAACCAGAGAGAAGATTTTTTTGTTTCATGTGGCACATCAAGCTGTTTCGTTGGCTCATTTCCTCGATACTTTGGCCCATGACCTGAAAATCTCTCGTTTGTTTAGCAGGCACTGAGGCATGACATTTGTGGGGTGACAGAAGTGTGTGATTTTAATACCATATAATACCATGTAGTACATTTAATACAGTGTAATAAGCCACAGTAGGCACATGTCCATAGGGTATTACTCTGTGAAAGAGGGACTGGGGGAACCCTTCATAGAAGGTAGCACGGTAGCTGAAGAAGAGAGAAGGGAGAATACCTCCTGCCAGCAGTCTGTGAAGAGAGGCTTAACCTCCCAGCACAGTAGATAGAGTCCAGGAGTGGAGGGAGGTGGATGCGGCTGGCACAGGTGGGGCACGTAATGGGAAATAAGGTGGAGAGATGACTGGGAGGAACCTTAATCTCTGCTTTTGCTTTTCGTCTCCTGTCTTCTCTTTCTGCTAGTCTATGGAATTTTTGCTTTAACCATGAGTAATGGGGAGCCACTGGAGTATTTTACACAGCAGAATGATTGACATGATCAGAAACAAAGGCAGACTGGCAATCATGTAACCACATAGAGGATGAATTGAAGGGCAGAATCTGGAGTTGGGTAGATGGATTTGGAGACTGTTGCAGTATCCAAACAAGAGATAAAGAGTTCCTATTGTATGATTTCATTTATATGCTATGGCCAGAAGAGGCAGATTCATAGAGACAGAAAGTAGATTAGTGGTTGCTGGGGTCTGGGTTTGGGTAACGGGGAGTGACGACTGATGGGTACAGGTTTTCCTTTTGAGGTGATGAAAGTATCCTGGAATTAGATAGTAGTGATAACTGTGCAACTTTGTGAATGTACTTGAAAACCCGCTGAATTGTATGTTTTTAAGTTGTGGATTTGATGGTGTGTGAATTATATCTCAATGGAAAGAGAGAGAGAGAGGAAGAGTTCCTGAAACAAGCAGGAACAGTGAGCATAAAGAAACCTGAGATGGGTTGGAGAGAAACTCAGTGGTCCAGAATTGACAGGACCTGGAGAGGGAATACTGGCAAGGTCCAAAGTGAAATAGAGGCTGGCCCTGCAGTTTCTAATCTGTATGATTGAATTGATGGGGAAGAAAATTCTGGAAAAAGCAAGTGCATAGAAACATATAATGAATTGTGTGAAATGTTTTGAATGTGTGATCAAGGCAAGCAGTTGACGGTAAAGGCCCAGATTTCAGGAGAGACTCTGGGACTAGGAAAAGAAGTGAGTACGGACGGGATGTTGATGGAAGAAGTCAGTCAGGCTGCTGGTGGACGACATCTTGCCCCCCACCCTCTTTGGGAAGTAATGTCCCATTGGCTCCTTGTCCTCCAAGCTGATGTACAGGTGTGGTGCTGGTGGTGGTGGTTTTTAAATAAAGCTGAATCTTTACATTACTTTTCAGGCAGAGGCAAGACTGGCAGCAAAACGGGCTGCCCGAGCAGAAGCAAGAGATATCCGCATGAGAGAATTGGAACGGCAACAAAAAGAGGTAATTTGGGTGGATAACCCTGATTTAGTGTTGGTCTCAAAAATATCAATACTTGGCTAGTTTCCGTCTGAAGTAAAACTGGTTTCTTCTGAAACACTGGGAATAGAGTAACCTGATGTATATATTTTAACAAGCCATTTATGTCAGCAAGTTAAATGCAATATTTGTTTTAAATCATAACAGCAAACACATATATAGCTCTTACTCATTATAAGTTATTATTGTGTAATAAGTGCTTGTAACAGCTAAAGTAGACTTAGCGATGACAAAGTTATTTCCTATGGTCCTAAATGTCCTAGAATTTTGATTAATTATGTTATGATGTCTGCATAGTAAAACTGAAATCATACAACCTTACAGTTTGTAAGCATATTTAATAATAGAAGAAAATATTCATCTAAGAAAATGAAAAAAAAAAGCACAACTGTAAGACGGGTGGAACTCCAGTTTTGTGTTACAAAAACTAGTATCTGTATATAGGTCAAAAACTACTGGAAAGACGTGATTACTACCCGTACTTTGGTTTATCTATGGTGGAATTATGATTGGTTTTATGTTCGTATGCTTTTCTATAGTTAATACATTTCAATATGGTTTAATTATTGGAAAGAAAAGCAAAAAAATTTTTTTTCTAAGTAGGCATATAGAAATTGGGTTGCTTTAAAATGAAACAAATACTCTTTTTTACTCTTTCCTTCTGACATTGACCTAGCTCCGAAAATTCCCATAAAAAATATTTCTGATGTTGTATTAGTACGAAGTGGGGTGTAAAACCTGCAGGGCAGTATTAAACACTTTATTTTGAGGTTGGTGGTGGATCTTCTGTTAATGTGTTAAAGAGATGTGCATAGAGTCCATATTGTCACAGCTCAAAAACAAAACCAAAAGCAGTTAATATATTGCTAAATTTTTTAACCTCATAGCTTCAAATATGAATGCAATTCTTGGCTTGAAATGAAAATGTGACAATGTATTGTCTTTTATACTCCTAAAATTATAAGGATACCGTTATTAAGTATAAGTTTTATTTATAGTTCTCTAAACTACAGAGGACCATATATCTCTATTATTGAGCATATTTAACTTAGTATGTTCTGTATTTTGAATGTGTAACAACTTTGAATTAACAATCATTGCTGTTCAGAGCAAATGTATGTGATTAATTTAAGACTTTTCATAGAATGCAGTATGTTAGATGCTTTAGTTTATGAAACTTTTGCATTTGTAGCACTCTTATCATTCCTTTGATCGGAAATGGGGACAGATTCAGAAGTGGCTGGTAGGCCAGGATTGCCTGCCCTGCATGTTGTGATCAGTTGCTGAAATATGCAGTCTCAAAGTAAAACATTGACTAATCGTTTGCCAAGTAGGAGTGTTTGTCATGTTTGAACCTAAAGGTCAGAGAGTGTCTCTTCTGCCTGTAGTGGACCAAGTGTGTGCTTGGAGTCCAGCCATTTCTGTTGTAGTTACAGCCTCACACTCATCTCATGAATGCTCCTGACCAAGAAAGATTGAGTAGATGAATGTGTTTTCTTTCTATGGGTTTGTTCTTCTGTCCCTCAGATTTGTCCCTCTACCTCTCTCATTCCTTCCACTGCCCTCCACCCCGCCTCTCCTTCCCTGTTCCCTTCTTCCTTTCTCTCTTTTTTTAAAAAAACTAAGTCAGCAGGGTTTTCATTGAGGGATGACCCAAGTCATTCTTTCATCTCCTCTGAAAATTACTTTTTCTGTTTTACCATCACTCCCAAATTTGTTAGCTACAAGAACAAACTGCAACCAGTAGAGTATTAGTTACTGTGAGTCATTCTTAAATTTGAACTTTTTTCAGTGTTGATAAGTCTCCCAGCTGCCTCCTATTGCAGGGGGTGTTAGCTTGGTATGTGAATAGGCATGGGGGATGGGGCATGAAGCCTTAAAATCTCAGGCAAGGATTTGAGTATATGTATGTTTTCATGTGAAATGCCCACAGGCATTTTTATCATCAGATTCTCAGAGGAGTCTGTGATCCTAAGAGGTTAAGAACCACTATCTAATTGTTGCTGAACAAGCGACTTTCATAAACAAATCCCTTTTAGAATAGCATTCTAAGGTATAACCAGAATGAAAATATTTATGACTGTATTGACCTACACATTTAAAACTTTATCATACTTCTCATTGTGATATTTTAGAAAAGAGAGAAAAAAGATGTTTGGTTGCTTAAAATTAAGCGAATGCTCATGTATGTGTTTGTTATTTTGGAGTGGAACCTGTCCTTTCTTGTTACTAAAGCTAGCTTAATTATTTTTATTTAGAGTGTCTTCTGCATGTAACTGGCTTAATATTGCTGATGATGTCTTAAAAATGTTTGGTGCAAATATAAGAAATCGGTTTTACTTACAAAAATGGAAATATTAATTTCTTCTTTTAATTATGTATAATAGTTCTCAAATTGCCTAAGATTTTAATGTCTTAGGGCAGACCAAAACATTAAATAAGAAGAAAAGTCTAAGTTAGAAGTTTAATATTTGATTTCTATGTTTAAAGGCCATGAAGATAAACATATTTTTTATCTCTGTGAAAGGTGTGCAGGTCAGGCAGTGAACATGCTAGATTTTCATGGAAGGGGGTTAGAGGCTTAAAATGCAGGTGGCAGCTAACCCAAGTCTTCAGTAATAGGTAGGATTTGGACATGCAGGGAAGGTGGGGTTTAGTTTCGGATGGGAATAATTAACACTCTAACCCCTTCTGACACTTGCTTTTACTGCTTTAAAACTGATTTTTCCTCTCACTTCTTACCTTATCCTTGTCTCTCTGGCTGCTTTCTGTCTATGAGCTTATAGTATAAGTTGGCATGTGATAGTCACAATATAAAATATAAATTACTAATAAATTTATAATGAAATAATGTATATACAAACAATTGGATTGTCAGTTATTAGAAGGAAGAATCTTCCTATATTAAAAATTTCTCCTAATTTTATTACTTTTTCATCTGGGGGTAGGCTGTTGAGATGTGAATAGGGAACCCAAGGGCGTGAGGCTCAGGAATGAAGCTATTGTTGAGTGCATATCTGTGTGCCAACACTGTGCTCATGCTTTTTATACATGTGTTCATTCCCCATTATAAGATGGGTACATTATTTCCATTTTATAGATAGGTGATAAAGGATTGGTGAAGTAAACAACTTGCTTCGTTGTGACAGACACAGAATTCTAAGGGATGAGAGGGTGCCCCATGTGCTAATAATGGAGCGGGAGGTAGAAGGACCAAGAAGAAAAGGGCCTATGTCTCTCCGGGCTTCCAATTGGTCTTAGGTTAGCCAGTGCTTCTGTTTATAAACTGGCTGTCTGAAGCAGTGGCGTGTTGGTGACCTGAAAGAGTAAATGCAGTTTCTCAAGTTTCCTAATTTAAAACTGAGGGAATGGCTGCAGCCTTGGATTAAGTATTTGTTGTCAGAGAAGATGGCCAGGTGTATTCACAGGGTTGTAGGCTTTTTTTTTTTTTTTTAAATAAAACCACTTCATCCTCACTCCAAGTGAACTTTTAAAAACAAAATATGGGGTTTCCCTGGTGACGCAGTGGTTGGGAGTCCGCCTGCTGATGCAGGGGACACGGGTTCGTGCCCCGGTCCAGGAGGGTCCCACGTGCCGCAGAGCGACTGGGCCTGTGAGCCACGGCCGCTGGGCCTGCGCGTCCGGAGCCTGTGCTCCGCAACGGGAGAGACCACGACAGTGAGATGCCTGCGTACCGCAAAAAAAAAAAAAAAAAAAAAAAAAGTTTTATTTCCATTAATTTAACTTGAATGTATCAAAACATAATTTTCCAGAAACCTTTAACAATAAATATCCATCTTTAAAGGCATTGTCCTGTTCGTTCAGCTTTGGATCCTTTAAACTAATAAGGAGACTCCCAGGACAATGAAAATGTTTTGTTTTCCTGACGTGGAAGAGAGAGATACTCTGCCTTGTAATTGGTACCTAAGAACACAGTTTGCTGAAATGTTTTCTATTGGCTTTCTGATGCTAGTAATTCAAGAAAAGCCAATTGGCAGTTTCAATACTACCCCAGAAATACCTGCAAAAGGAAGCTTTTTTTTTTTTTCTTTTTTTGTATTCCAGAGGAGGAGAAAGCTCTGAGTAAAAACCAGGATACCTTGCCATTTTCTTCATGTTCTTTCTATGTAATCAGTCTGGATTTAGCCGGTATAGGTTCAATGGTCTGGTGAGTTAGAAGATATGAATGCTGATCCCAGCTTTCTGACTTTGTTGATTCCTAATCTTTTTGTGCTGCAGGGTTTTTTGTACTGTAAAATGAAGGGATCAGACTAGATGATCTTTTTTTTTTTTTTTTTGGTACGCGTGCCTCTCACTGTTGTGGCCTCTCCCATTGCGGAGCACAGGCTCCGGACACGCAGGCCCAGCGGCCGTGGCTCACGGGCCCAGCCGCTCCGCGGCATGTGGGATCTTCCCGGACTGGGGCACAAACCCGTGTCCCCTGCATCAGCAGGCGGCCTCTCAATCACTGCGCCACCAGGGAAGCCCAGACTAGATGATCTTTAAGACTCCTCTAGCTGTTAAAAATAATTCTAGAGTTGGTGCTAGGGTCTTTTCTTTTATACAAGGGTTTCCTTCTGTTTCTTCCTATTTGCCACTGTGCAAAAGTATTCCAGGTAGAGGGAGTAATTTAAGACTACCTGAATACCTGCCTTTCTGTAGAAGAGTAGCGCTCCATGGCAGACTCTTAGTAAAATGTGTGCTTTGAGTCTTTTTTGGTGTAATAAGAATTTGCTTTGAGCTTCCCTTACTGTTTGTATGGTTGCCACTAGCCATATGTGGATAATTAGGTTTGGATTTAAATTGATTAAAATAAAAAATTTCTCTCCTCAGTTGTACTTCTAGCAGTTCAAGTGCTCAGTAGCCACATGTGGCTAGTGGCTACCATACTAGACAGCACAAACGTAGAGCATTTCCATTGTCACAGAAAGTTCTGTTGGATAGTGGTTGTTTAAGGGGTCATTTATGACTATGGAATAAACTGTATTCTCTCAGTTTAAATTAACCAGCCTGTATGGGTTTACATTTTATTCTGTAGTTCTTCTGAACTCCTTTTAGGCCATTTTTTTCAAATGGGGCTAAAAAGAAAATTGTGTAAATCTAGGGGTATATCAATACTTAATAAGATATTGTTATTTAGGATTATTTTTATAATAGGTATAATTAAGAATAAATATGAATTCATCTGTGCTGCATCTTTAATGGGCTGTGCTCTTTAGAGGCAGGTTTTTAATTTCTTTTTAATTAATTAATTTTTTATTGGAGTAAAATTACTTTACAATGTTGTGTTAGTTTCTGCTGTACAATTAAGTGGATCAGTTATATGTATACCTATATCCCCTCCCTCTTGGACCTCCCTCTCCCCCTTCCCCCACCCATCCCACCCATCTAGGTCGTTGCAGAGCACCAAGCTGAGCTCCCTGAGCTATACAGCAGGTTCCCACTAGCTATCTGTTTTACACATGGTACTGTATTTATGTCAAACCTAATCTCCCAATTTGTCCCACCCTCCCCTTCCCCCACTGTGTCCACATGTCCGTTCTCTACGTCTGCGTTTCTATTCCTGCCCTGCAAATAGGTTCATCTGTACGATTTTTCTAGATTCCATATATATGCATTAATGTACGATATTTGTTTTTCTCTTTCTGGCTTATTTCACTCTGCATGACAGACTCTAGGTCCATCCACATCTCTACAAATGACCCTGTTTCTTTCCTTTTTATGGCTGAGTAATATTCCATTGTACATATGTACCACATCTTTATCCATTCATCTGTCAATGGACATTTAGGTTGCTTCCATGTCCTGGCTGTTGTAAATACTGTAGCAGTGAACACTGTAGTACATGTGTCCTTTTGAATTATGGTTTTCTCAGGGTATATCCCCAGTAGTGGGATTGCTGGGTAATGTGGTAGTTCTATTTTTAGTTTTGTAAGGAACTTCCATACTGTTCTCCATAGTGGCTGTATCAATTTACATTGGCACCAATAGTGCAAAAGGGTTCCCTTTTCTCCACACCCTCTCCAGCATTTATTGTTTGTAGATTTTTTGATGATGGCCATTCTGACTGATGTGAGGTGACACCTCATTGTAGTTTTGATTTGCATTTCTCTAATAATTAATGATGTTGAGTATCTTTTCATGTGTAGAGGTGGGTTTTTTAGAGTGCTCTTGTGTAGTAGGTGGAATGAAAAGAAAGGGTAGAATAAAGATTGAGCATTAAACCATGTATGTCACCCTAGTACCCCAAATAATACTGGGAGGGGGCATGTAGAATTAACTTGCCTGTGTAGCACAAGGCTCTTTATACTAACCAAGCTAACTAGCCTAGAACTGGTTACCACTTAATAAGCTGTACCTACTCTGCTGGGCTAACACACATGCTCCCCGAACTTTTGTGGTATATCACCTGATAATCAAAGAAAGGGAAGAAACTTGCTTGGCTCCTTACAGATTACATGTGTCTATTACATAACAAAAATGTGAATCGGTGATGAATTCCTAAAGATCAGAATACCATATTGGATATTGAATTATTGAATTATACTGGTGCTTATAAACCGACTTCTGAACAGATTTGATCAAATGCATCAATGTACACAGCACATGACAACCAAGAGTTTTTTGGACTTGTATTCAAAGATCATGACCAAAATAAAACATTAAATTGTGGTGTTTCAGTTGAATTACTGTTTCTGGATTTGAGATGAATGGTCAGGCATAGCCGTCTGCTCTGCCTGCATGATGATAGTGCTGTATTGTCATGGGGTGTTGAAGGATTGATGCATTTTGGAAAAAGCAGTGTTGATTAGCTGTGAACTCAGCTGGACAGTTTTGTGTAGATTCTTAGTCAATGCAAATTACTTTAACACTTGGGACTTTGAAATTCTGATCAGAAGTTTCTTACACTTGATTAGGTTCTAGGGACTAGTCATTTAATTTCACAACTCTGTACTTAATGCTCCAGTGCTAATAGCTGAATATGGAAAAGTTTAGAATTACGTTTAATTAGTCAACTGTTTGGAGGTTGTTTTTTTTTTAACAATCTTCATAAGGCATAACTTTGAGTAACTTTATCAATTCTGAAATATTTATTCGATTTCTTCTAATTTTAAGTAGTTTTTCATATTAACAACACACAGGGGCTATTTCATTTAGTTGTTCTCTTCTTTTCCAGTTGGAGTGGTAAAAGAAAAAGAAAAAACTTTTTTTGCGATGAGCACAAAATTATAACCCAAATCTTTTTAAAGCAACACATTGTCACCTTAAACCACATCTGTAATAAAATAAACATTTCTTCCTGCCTTGGGTAAACATCATAATGAAAAAATAGATCACAGTCTGCTTTTAATGCTGACCTCAATTTCTGTTTAAGTATACTTGCTTATTTTTATCTTGGTACATTGAACTCCCTTGGTCATATATAGAGTACCTTCTACAAGTGGTCAGATATATCTATCTATCCATAGATAGATAGATAGATAGATAGATAGATACATGATAGATACACACACACGCTTGTTCAAATAAAAACACTGCCAAGATTATTTCTACTTTCTTTCCAACTGAGGGACTGGCAGCCCCAAACCCAGCTTTTGAGGCTGAGCTGTCCCTACCGCCTGCTGTGGGGAAGGTGCTGCTGTGCTCAGCTGTTCTGACCAACAGCCCTCAGCTGAGTGATTAACTCTCCATGTACTTTCTCCTTTCCCAGGATGAGTTGGAAAGGGCCAGGTATTCCCACTGGTCCAGTCATCGTCGTCCTTCTCTGGTTTGTAATAACCTACAAAATTGCCTCTAATACTTTTCCTCATCAACTTGCCATGGTCACTCACACACCTTTACTATGTTTGTTTTTATTTTTATCAGGGAGTTGAGGATGCGTTGTCCATTCGAAGTCTTGGCAGTCACAGGGTTGGTATTTTAAGTTGTTTACACCCCCATAGCAAAGCTATCCCTTTGCCTTTTTTTTTTTTTTTTTTGTGGTATGCAGGCCTCTCACTGTTGTGGCCTCTCCCGTTGCGGAGCACAGGCTCCGCACGCGCAGGCTCAGCGGCCATGGCTCATGGGCCCAGCTGCTCCGCGGCATGTGGGATCTTCCCGGACCGGGGCACGAACCCGTGTCCCCTGCATCGGCAGGCGGACTCTCAACCACTGCGCCACCAGGGAAGCCCCTGCCTTTCTTTAAAACACAGAAATATTGGCAAAGCTATTTCATTGGAAAATGATGCTTTCAAATTATTGCTGTAAGTAAATCAGTTCTAAAATCATGAATATTTTCATCTATTAACATATATATTCACTTTTTCTATAAAAGGACCTTTGATTTTAGAAAACCATCACAAAATAATAAGGTTAATTTTATAGAATAACATCGGCATGGTTCTAGCTTTCAGATTTTTCCTACTTTCATATTTTTTAAAATGACAATTTATTAAATAAAATTATTATTTTGGAGCTTGGGTGACTAATTATAGTTTTTATTCAGTGGGAAAATTGAGCTTCTGATTTTAAAAATGCCTGTCTTATCATACTTATAGAAATTACCATGCTTCAACATTTTGATTAACATTTTGTAGTTTGTCTCAGGTTTTTAGCGTACATCATTGTAAATCAAGATAAATGAGAAATCGCTCATCAAAGGCTTGCATATTGTGCCAGGAAACTGAGTCTTTTCTTAAAGAATTGTGCTTTAAACCTTAGAGCAATGCTTTTTTAATTTACACATTGATAATATTGTATATGTACTTACATCTAGATTTTTCATCAGTAAAATTATCTTTCTTGCGAAGGTCTATATTTGTTAATTCTCCCCAGGTCTAGTTTTCTTCCTATCTTGTATAATGTATAAAAATACACTATATTAAACTGAGTGTGTTCTGGTATACTAATTATTGATGTGTTTGTATTCTTAAATAGTCTTTTACTCTGGTTATATTTCTTATTGGTGAATGTAATCTACTGTCTTTTTAGAATAAGTTAGTAAACTAATTCTTGAATCATAAGTATTTTGGTTAATTATAAAAATTTAGATTTATAAGAATATTAAAAAGCCTTTATAGAAATCTAATCAGTAGTTTAAGAATGATTTTGCAGGGGAAATACTTTTTTTTGTTTGTTTTTGTTTTCTTTTTTTTAACATCTTTATTGGAGTGTAATTGCTTTACAGTGGTGTGTTAGTTTCTGCTTTATAACAAAGTGAATCAGGGCTTCCCTGGTGGCGCAGTGGTTGAGAGTCCTCCTGCCGATGCAGGGGACACAGGTTCGTGCCCCAGTCCAGGAAGATCCCACATGCCGCGGAGCGGCTGAGCCTGTGAGCCATGGCCGCTGAGCCTGCGCATCCGGAGCCTGTGCTCTGCAACGGGAGAGGCCACAACAGTGAGAGGCCCGCTTACCTCAAAACAAACAAAAAAAAACCCAAAGTGAATCAGCTATACATAAACATATATCCCCTTATCTCCTCCCTCTTACATCTCCCTCCCACCCCTCTAGGTGGTTACAAAGCACCAAGCTGATCTTGCCGAGAAATACTTTAAGAAAAACTTGTCATGCTTCTCCCTGGAGATATTGTTTTTATTCTCACAGGGAGTTAGTCAACAGAAGCTTAAAAGTTGAGCCTTTAAGGGCTTTGAAAATAATCCCATCTTTCCTCTTTTCAAAAAAACGTATATGAGTTTTCCCTTTACTTTTCATTGTAATGTTAATAGTGTGAAGTTTCACACAGTTTTTATCAAGCAGATTATTTGTAAATTTGTATGGAAAACTTGATTATATATTAGTTTAACCTAATGGTAAAACCATCCAAGTTCAACCTAATTTAGGGGCCTTTAAAACATCTGCAAACAAACAAAAAAGAAATCTGCAATTAAATAAATAAGGAATTGTTTATCCAGGGTGTCTATAAAGTAATGAGGTTGATTTTCATTTCATGGAAATTATATCTTTAAATAAATTTAAGATATAACTAGAACTCTCACAGTATTTTATTTCATTTGGTAATTATGAAAATTTGCTGTTATGGGAAAAAGAGTAAAGCTCCTAATTTAAAAAATCAGTATGCAAACTTAAAGATTAACAAAAAATTTTACCCTGTAGAGGAGACTTTGGAACTTTACTGTGTGTGAGTGTACATTTAAAATATTTAGACTTTTCTGGAAATGTCTGATTTGAAATGAAACATGCTCACTAATAACATACTTTAAAAGAAATGTAATTGAGATAAGAGTTTTTTTCTTTTTTCTCTTAACTAGATAATATTGGGAGTTCTAAGTTTTCATCAGATTATTTGCTTTTTAAAGTAACTTTTCCGTCTACATTAAACTGAACAAATATGTAGACAACTTTTGTTCTCTGTAAAAATAATTGTGATGGTTTAAAACACTGACCTAAATTTTATTGGGATTTGCTATATTATTTGGGGGGGTTTGGTATTTCTCTGCCAGTTTTTTTTTTTTTAACTTATGAGCTGTATATTAAAATGTCTAAGACTTTTGGACCTTGTATTTGATATATGAACATTAGATATAGGTACCTGGATATGAGGCAGATGTATTTATGGTTTTATGCCACATTCTTAGGACTTTGATCTTTCCTTTTGTCCAGTTAACTTTCAGGTACTGCTTTCTTGAAAGGTGTCCTGCCAGAAGCTATTTGGGCTGGAGATGGTAACAGTGTTATAGACATTCTCCATAAAAATAGAAAGAGCAAAGATAGTTCAAGACTGAATGGTAGGTTTGGGGAAGGAAGATTAAATCAAAGCCCTGAGTCTAGAACTGAAACAATCTGTTTCTTTAAAAGACATCTACCTTAAAAAAGAAAAAAATCTTACAAAGTGCTTGGTCACTGCTTTATACAGTGAAATACAAGAAGACTATAATAAGGAAGAGATCCAAAATTAGAAGATGAGGTGATCTTGAATCAGAGTGGTAGAGATACATTGCAGTTTTAATTGGTGGAGATTTTTACTGTTTTTTTAATCAGTTCCTATTTATATATCAGTTGCCTTAGTATAATTTTAATGAAGTTAATTTTAATATGCTTCCAATTTGTGTTTTGTCACTTACTCCTACACTGTTTAATTCCATGGAAGAACCCATCAAAGGACGTAATGGGGACACATTGGAGCAGAGCCAGTACACCCAAAAGGAAAGGCATCATGGTGTGTAGCCCAGAGAAATGTGCCGTGTTAGTATTGTGCGTTCACTGTTGACTCACAGAGTCCTGGGGGCCTGAGTGAGTAATAGGTCCATTCTAACAGAAATGAACACCTGCTGAACTTTGTTTCTACAACCTGTTTTCTGTACTTTTTAAAAATTTAATTTCCAAATGAAAAGTTTGAGGTAACTTTTTCTGAGTGTTAAAAAAAACATTTTTGGATAGATTATAATAGCAAATTTGGAAACATTTTATTTAGCTAGAGCCCTTAATATTTTCAGTTCTCCCTCCTTTGATGAATCATTTGTTTTTAAATAACATAAATACCAACTGGCACATATTGGAGGATTCTTTTTGTTTACTCAGTTGTTCTAGTAGCAAGTGGGGTGTCCAAGTTATGGATTTTTTCTACCAGATTCAGCAATTTTTAAAACTACCTGAGGGAATTCCCTGACGGTCCAGTGGTTAGGACTCTGCTCTTCCAATGCCAGGGCCTGGGTTCAATCCCTGGTTGGGGAATTAAGATCCCACAAGCGGTGTAGCATGGCCAAATTAATTAATTTGTAATTAATTCTTTTTTTAAATTTTTAAAAATTAATTTTAAATAATTAATTAATAATTAAACTATATGAGCTCTGCATTGTATTTTGGAAAAGGAAAATCAAAATAGGTCAATTTCAGTTCAACTTGTTAAATCTTAAGCTTTTGCAAAAGGCCATTGGTGTTACAGAGAGGATGAGAAGAACTAAGACATGACTGGTCCGTCAATGAACTTATCTGGTTGGGAGAATGGAATAGTTGATATGCAAGAATGTGTGACTTGAGAAATACATGTTTTGGTCATGGGGTTTTTTTAAAACAAAAAAGATATTTTGTTAACTGAGAAAAGACGTTAAGTGAAACTTCCATAGAGAAGGAACTTTATTTTCAGTGAAATGTTATTCACCACAGTGACATTTTACCATTACACATCATTTACCACCAAATGCACACCCTTAGGCATTTTAGAAAATTCTGGATAAACAAGATTTTTTTTTACACATGTAATAACACTCTTTATATTCTGTTTTCAAGATAATATAAGAAAAGCATGCAAATGCAGATATTTTGCTCCAGCACTTTTTAGTATTTATTGCAATATCATTTTCACTGAATTTACACTGGTGGTAAAATTATACCACTTAGCCTTATACTTATGAAGTATATTTTCGGGGGGTCCTGCAATATCTTTTGTACATGACCATCTCATTGGGCATGAAGGGAAGGCCTTTGTTCTATCTGAACTATTATTTTAATGCTTTATTAGAACTACACTATATAATTTGATCTCCTAGTGTATTTTAAGCTTTTTAAAATTGCGACCTCTATAAAAGGAATGCATTTTACACCATAATCCAGTATACATATGCAGACATATGCCTGTGTGTTTGTATGTATATAAGTATATAAAATATATTATAGAAACAGAAGTTTCACAAAATAATATTTACTCTTACTGTACATGATAAGCTCTAGTATTTTCTCTTCTATTTTTTTTTAATGCTGGTTGAACCTATAAATTGATTTTATGAACTACTAATGAGTTGCAGTCCACACTTAGGAAAACATTACTTTAGATCAGGTTCTTGAATAGTGTTCCCTAGAATCCTAAATGGGTATAAAAGTTGCCAAAGAAAGATATTTTTACCAAACTACCTGAGGAACTTGTTTATTGCTTTTGTTTTATGCATTGTTTTATTGTTTTGTACATTGCTCTTCTGGGTCAGATTGCTTAAAAAAATCTGAGCTAGAATGCTTAAAAAATAAAGTTAGGAAACCACAAATCTGAGTAGTTAGTTACTATTTAATTCAGTTTCTTGGATTTGAAATGCGGTGTTACACGTATTATTTTTGTAAAGACCCTACGTGAAATGTGGTTTTTCTGGTCTTGTCATAAATGTATGTAATCCACACTTTACTCTGGCCAAGTTTCTTTCACTGTTTTTCATAGAGAAAGTTCTTGAGGAAGGAAGTTTTTCAGGTGTGTGCACAAGCAGATACAAGGGAACTCTCCCTCTTTTGATGCCGCAATTGTTTTTTTGCTTGTTTGCTTTTTGGTTTTGTTTTTTTTGTAAGCTTTATTATACTAGTTATGTGATCCTGCTTCATTGCCTCTCCATGCCTTGCTTTTGCCATGTTTGAAATAATGGAAAACGATGGTGACAGACACAATAAGAAAAAGTAAAACATCTTTTGACTTCAGAATGCTTAATTCCTGCATTTAAAGGCTTCCTTGGGTGTTTTGTGCTATAGTGTACTGGGATGAATCATCTCACCATTACTGATTATAAATTCTGTTTTTGAAAGAGAACATGCAGTTTTTGCTGTACGTATAGTTTAGCAATAACCTATACTAGGAAAGAATGAGGGGGAAGAATATTCTTTAATTCAAATGTCACAGCCTTTGTGTTTAATAATTTTGGGCTTTTAAAATACTGCTGGATTTTTAATAACTTTATGAATGTTACTTTTTCCCCTCTTTATATTTCTGATTTTGGAAATACAACCAACTTTCACCTTTTCCTGAAATCCAGTATGATGCTTTCAAGGATACATCGTCAAGACTTTCATCATTAGTATGTAGTACATAACTTCATGTTAAATGTAGAGTTTTACTTTATAAACACCTGATGATGCTAATCATAGATTATGACTTTTTCATAGGTTTGTTATGATGTTTGGGGGAAATGTATGACTAACAAAGCAAAATCTAGTGTTGTGCAATTGTGGCATAATTTAGCACTTGAATAACTTTGTCTTTTAGAATATCAGGATCAGATAAAAATTATTTGCTTCCCTATTCAGGACTAAGATTGGCGGTAGTATCTTTCCTTAAAATAATGAGCCACCCAGCTGACACATACTCATTGACCTGGAAGACATGTTTCCAGCAGTGTTTTGACACATACTGAACTAAGGCAGCGCAGGCCCTACTGTGTTTCATGTTCTGTGTCACACGCCAGCAGGTGTGAAAGCATCCAGCAGTGACAGATGACAACTGAAGCATCAGTTACGTCCACTCATTTTTTGCTTGATTTGGTTTTTTTATGGTATGTCATTTTGGCCAAGGAAGTTTAGTTATCGCGTGTTTTTCTTGGGTTAATATGTCAATAGATTGCCTGAGTTGCTAGACTATATCAGCAGCTCTTAAATGTTCAGGGTAATGTATAAAAGGAAAGATATGCATATTCTAAAAAGAAAAATGAGTGTATAATTACTGATTCAGGATCTAGCTGTGCATGTTTCAGATGATTTGCGTAGAGCAGACTGTTAATAGCTAGGACCCTTCTAGCTGCACCTCCTCATTACAGGCCAACGGTGCATACCTAGATTGGACTTCTTGTCTACCAATGGACCAGTTTAGTAGTATTGCTGTCCTCTATCCCCTCACATACACTTGGCTCTGTACTCCTAGGAGAAATTACGTGTTGAGACGGTGCTATCTTCAAAGGACTCAGATGTCAGATTATTGTCTAATGATGCTGCTGCTACTCGAGAAAATCCATACATACCATGTTGGCTGCTTTCCTCTGAGCAGCACATGCTGTGGGACCACTAACTTGGGTTAAGAGGACTGTCTTGGGCAGTACAATGTCATGTTTTCTGTTCTCAATCTTGTTTTGATTGATGCACGGGATTGCTTTTTGGCCTTTAGGTAAGGAGGACTGTGGAAGGAAGTAGACTCTCTTGTCACTCTTACCTTTTTAAAGAAGATAGTCCCATGGGCAGGGGCTCAAATGAGGTGTGGGGTGAGGGTCCCCACAAATATCCTGCCTGGCTCTGAGTCCTAATTAAGTTTTTAGTTGACTAGACACTGAGCTGGGTGGCACAGGGGAGGTGAGGGGAAATGAAGGTGTGTAGAGAGGCTGTGTGTCTTAGCCAGTCAAGGGCAGTGAATCATTTACTAACAGGTGGGAATTAGAGTGCATGTAGACTACTCTGTCTCAGGTGGATCATTCTGTGTATGATTTTAAGATGAATTTTATTAAATTATTTTTAAACTTCACTATATGATCCTTGTATTCAATATTTACTTCCAGAATCATTCTGACAGTCACTCTGATGGAATAAAGAAGAGATCTTCTGGTTCTCATAAAGACCCACTGGTTAGTTCTGTTGTGTCTCATATCACAGTATTTTGTGTGGCTGTAAAATTCACTGATTACTTTTACGGAACTGAAGAATTATGACTGCATTGGTGTGTTCTTAAGGCATTATTGAAACTTGATAATATACTGAAACATGACTTATTAGAACTTATTTAAAAATAATTTTGTTTTCATTTACAAGATTTAATATCAAGTTAATATATCTAACCCTAGTGGCTAGCGTTAGGAAAGTGTCCCACGAAGTTCATTAACAATGTATTTTCATTTATGAACTGTCCTTTGGAGGACTATACCTTAAGAATAGGCTTAGTGAGATTCTTATACCTATTTTAGAAATTTGAATTGATTTAGTTGTGGTATTATAAGTAGTACCAAAGTCACATATAGGTTTCATTCTGAATGATTGTTTTTATAGATTGTTTTTATAGAATGGGAACTTGAAATTAATTTTCTGGTAGAAACAATAAAGTACGCAATGGCAGAGTTCCCATGCTGTCTTGCAGAAGACTCTTCAACCAATAACGTAATTAAACTATGGAACTAATAGTGCTCTCCATTCCAGCAGACCTTGCTAAACATTTCTGTGGAGGAAAAAATATCTAAAATGCCCATGTGGGGTGTTAGGAACACCTCTTTCCTGTCAGGTTGCTACAGCACTGGCAGAGGAAGTACAGTCCTAAGCTCCCTGCTAACTCAAGGTTCCCATGGGCAGGGTTCTGACCATTGGAGGGGTGGAGAAGAGGGTTGGGAGGCTTTGGCTGGTAGCAGTGAGGAAGGGGGAGAGAATGAAATGGAGAGGATATTAGTGAGATGCCCTGGTGGGGGCAGTGTTGGGAGCTCTGGGGAGAGGTGAGTCCTGGTGCCTCGGGCAGGGCCAGGAGTTTTGAAAAAATAACTTTAATGATTTCTGTGGCACTGCCAAATAGATTATAAAAGTGGTAATTATTCATTGATCCTGGGTTTTTCAAGGACATTCCTAAGTATGACATGAGAATAAATCATTTATTATTTCCATTCCATTTTGTCTGAGAGTTTATACTCTTGTTTTTAAAGTAAAAAAAGAAAAAAAAATTAGCAATGACTTGGTTTGAAAATAGTTAATGTTTTAATATTAATATTTTTAAAATATTAATCTTTTTTGAGAGACCTGAAATAGTTGTTATTTTCACTTTCACCTAATATGATTCAGTGCTTTAAAATCATTGTTTTGGAGGAGAAGGGTTTTGGCAATATCTGATTTTGCCTCTGTGTTTTTAGGTTAACAGCATTTAACCTAAGAAAAATGTGTTTAATTTTGCTTTTTGCAGAGTGGCCTCTACTTTGACCAGAGAAACTATAGCAGTCTTAGACATAGCAAACCCACTTCTGCCTACTATACTCGGGTTTGTCACAAGTTTTTTGGCTTCGTGTGTTTTATCCAACTTTAACACATTTCTAATCCCCTGTTGCGTTTTGACTGGTTAGAACTAATCTGTGAATGGCTGTGTATATACTAGTTTGTGGTAACTGAATTCACGTAGTCTGTGTGAGTGGATCTTTAAATGATGGGAACTATTGAATCACCATATTTAAAATGAGTGCCATTTTTTTCCAGTTTTTTTAATGAAAAATATTTAACATGCAAAAAAAGTTCAGAGAATTTTATAGTAGCCACCTGTGTACCTACCACTCAGATTCTACAATTGATATTTTACTATATTTCCTTTATCATGTAATTATCTGTCCAGCTGTCCCTCTATCCATCCATCAGTCCATCTTTTTGGGGGGATGCATTTCAAAATAAGTTGTAGGCATCAGTACATATCACAGTGTATGCCCTTTTATTAAAAATATACATGTGAAAATTTAAACTGTACGTGGGATGAGAAGAATGTAATTATATTTAATGTTAGAATCTCGTTTTTTCAAGGCATTTGGCACATCATACATTTAAAACACATATTTAAATATATAGCGCATAGTACATTTGAAATAATTCAGTTGTCAAAACATAACTTAGATACTTATGTATCTTATTTTCCATGTCTTATTGGGCTTGGTGAAAAAAACTGAAAATTGTGTCTTGAGATGACATCAGGAAAAAGATTTAATTCCTTTTTTAAAAATGCTGTGCCTTGTTAGTGTGTGGATTCATTGTGACCAGTACAATTTATCTAATTAAACTAAGGCACTTGGTCCATGGCTTGTTGTGAAATACACGTTTTCTAATCTAGTTGGGAGAGTGTTTATAGCAATAACTCAGAGCTCATTTACCTGATTCCCCAATAATCAGGATAAGCTCATTAGATGTCGCAGGAGCTGCTGGGGACTGGGATGTGGACACTGTTTGCCACACTCCCTGTGCCATGGCCCTCTTTTCCTGAGTGTTTTCTTAGGTGCCCATCCCATCTCCTAACACTAATGCTCAAAGACCAATAGGACTTACCCCATTTATAGGAAACTATTCCGAGTGTTTTTCTTTCTTATCCCTTAAAATTGGTATTCAAAGAGATTTCTAATGATTACGTTTTTCTCACATTGTGTGTCACTTAACTGCCTTAAACACTCAAGAATTACTAATGAATTATGGAGTATAAAATAAATATGTCTTCTACTTGCATGATGGTGAGGCTGATTCTCCTTTTCTTTTTTCCTTTTTTTTTTTTCTTTTTGCTTGTTTTGTTTTATTTTGTTTTGTTTCTTATCAGTCTTCTTCCCTATACAGTGACCCTCTGGCAACATCTAAGAGCTACAGGGTTAGTACTTTCTGGGGAGTATGGTGCCTTCATAGCTATCAGTTGCTTTTCTTTGGGTTAAATCATGTGCTTTCTCCATAGGCCTCCCCTACTGCAAATTCTGGTCTTCTGAGAAGTGCCAGTCTGGTGTGTATTTTCCTCTTCCAACGTGTGTACTCCTGGTGGGGCCATTGTCACAGTGCTGACTCTGGCTTGCCGTCTTTCCTCCAGAATAGTCAAGGACACATGGCTTTAATGCTATGTGTACTGCAGACTGTGCTGCCTGTGCTTAAAATACAAAACTTCTGAGGAGCAAAAATGAGCATATCATAGCGGTAGATACTGCTTGGCTGTTGGTAGGCCCTTGCTTAGAATTGGCTTCCTGTAGAGGAGGTAGACTTGCATGGGTTGCACTACACTTGCATACTTTTGTGAGATGGCTGCCCATGCATGGGGTGTCATATTTTGGGGGGGAACAGCTGTGGCCTTGGCCATGTTAATACTAGACTCTAATGGAGCCAGCTGACTAGAAAGACAAAACAGTAGCTCTGTGTAATGTGCGAGTTGGAAATGGTTGCTTTCAAGCTGTTGTTTGTTGTCTTGTGGCCTGTTCTAGTGGACTGGGAACCTGAGGCTTTGTACTTAATTTTATCGTAACAGTGGGCAAAATGCTTTCTGTACCTCACTTTCTTTTCTGTACCTTAGTTTCTTTTCTGTTCTATTTCCTCTTTCGAGAGAATAAAGTCGTAAATGTTCTCCTAATTTCATAATGTGATGATGAAAGGCAGTGCTGTAACCAGTGGTGGTTTTTAAATGAAGTGTGAGTTTGAAGCTTTAATGAGGCTGACGCAGGAATTTATGCATACATAAATGAGTGTTACCACCTCAGGAGGCTGTACACGTTAACACCATTCTTCAAAACTTTTGGAACTAGGTACTGCAAAGAAGTTATGTCATTTTCAAAATAACTTTGATGCTGAATAGATAAATGGCATTTCCTTTGTTCTTTAGGCGTCGTTGTATGATGGTGGATTATATAACCCTTATGGTTCTCGAACTGTAAGTCTAAGCAGGTGGAGGTGGTGAGGAGGGTGGTGTGTAGGTGGGCACAGTTTACTTACAGAGTCATTTAATCTGACCTATAATTACTCTACAAGCTGTGATCCATCAGCTTGCCAATGGTGGCTCTCACCCAAGCTGCGAGAAGGCACCTGCTGGAAACTGTGGCTTAAAGCATGAAGGCAATACAAGTAGAGAAACCTCTTTTCTGGCTCATTAGTTCCTCAGGAAGAGGCTGGGAACAGCGCTTCTCAGGGCCTTTCTTCTCCCTCCTGCCGTGGGCTGCTGGATGGTGAGGGTGGGAGTGAAGAAGAGTTCAGGCCGGGGAGGAACAGTTATCTTCACCTGAGAGCCAGGGGTGAGTTAGGTCCAGGGGCACTGATGTATTCCCAGCAGAAAAAGGAGCTGATCGTTAATTGTAAAACCTTTCTTCTTGGAAACTTTATAGCCATCTGAATACAGTTTTCACTCATCAAGAACAAGTTCAGCCCGAAGCAGTCCTGTGGTGAGCTGTCTAGTCTCTTTGCATGCTTTATAGACACTTTTGATTGTTTCATTAATCTGTACTCACCATTCAGAATATTGAGGATGTGGTGTGTTTCACTCTGTTGTGCATGGATTATCATTTTGCTTCAGTACACAAACTCAAGAACTAATTTGTCCTAACGGGTGGTTTCTGTATGAATGTGACTTAAGCACGTAATTTCTTAAATGAGTCTGGAACCAGTGCCATTAGAATTTTTTAAAATTTTATATATAACTGTCATTTGTGTGGAAATTCTTGTCTTCTCAGTGGTGATAATTTAGACTATGAGTTGGTTGCCCTATCCTTTTCCTTCCTCCTTTTCATGTCTACTTCCTACATTGAACCATTTCACTTGCTTACCAGCCTGTCAATCAGTGGAGTGGGAGGAGAAGAAATCAAATAAGTCAGCTTTTAAAAATTGCTCCAGGAAAAAAAAAAAAAAAAAAAAAAAATTGCTCCAGGGCTTCCCTGGTGGCGCAGTGGTTGGGAGTCCGCCTGCCGATGCAGGGGACACGGGTTCGTGCCCCGGTCCGGGAAGATCCCACATGCCGCAGAGCGGCTGGGCCCGTGAGCCATGGCCGCTGAGCCTGCGCGTCCGGAGCCTGTGCTCCGCAACGGGAGAGGCCACAACAGTGAGAGGCCCGCGAACTTTTTTTTTAATTTATAAATGTAATATTAGCTTAAGGAAAGTACAAAATAAAAGTTCTCTGACCCTTTCCTCCTATATCCATTCCCCAAATGCAACCTCTGTTCTTGTATATCCTTTCAGAGATATTTCATGTATATATGAGTGTCCTTTATTTGAACAGTATGTAAATGACTTGTATACATACTGCTCTTCAACTTGTTTTCTTTACTCAAAGTATCTTTTCAAATCAGTATATAAAGATCTATTTCATTTTTTTGTCAGTCTTTTTTTTTTTCATTCTTTTTTTGACATTTAAAAGATTTTAAAAAGTAAACCATGTCCGTTACTGTTTCCACTGAGTGCCTCTTGGAGATAGGTTTATGTCAGCACATTTTTTTTAATGGCAATGGATCATTCCATTAGTGCCTGGGCTGTAAATTTGAAAAATTGCTCCTGTTTTGATGGACATTTAGGTTGTCAGAGTTTTGCTACTACAGACACTTGTACAATGAACATGCTTATGTAGGTATATTTTTGTGGACTTGTATGAGTAGATCTGCATGGTAAATTGCTAATTATGAAATGATGGGAATCAGAGTATTTACATTTAAATTATGCTATATATTGCCATCTTACCCACCAAAAAACTCTAATAATTAACATTTTCAATAACAAATGATGACTTTAGGAACTACCTTGTTATTCTTGACAGTGTCAAAATTGGAGAAATTATTAAGCAGTTTCTTAATGGTCAACATAGGTTACTTTGTGGAGTGGAATAGGTGAGATATATGGACTTTCTTCTACATATATGTTTGGCTCATTTCTTCTGCCATTTCCAAGTGGCACTTATCAAGAATTCTACTCTAATAGCTAACAAAAAGTTATTACACGGATGTTTAAGGAGATAAAAGTTATTACAGGGATGTTTTCACATAAGGAGGGAGTTTACTTTTAACCCACCGGGTAATAAAATTCCACTTGGCAATTCTTGGGCCTGGTAGCATTTTTAGTGTCCCAGCTGTGATGGTCCCTTGCAAACAAAATTATGGTAATATTTTCAGTCAAGTGTAGAATCTTGTCCGTGTGTGCTGGCTAAATGCTCTTTCATTTGCAAGTGGGCTCAGAGTTATTATCCCAGTGATGCCAGAATGGTTTCTTAGTGATGTCAGAATGGAGGCAACCTACATATATTGAAGATGAGTCTTCCACTGCTGGTGAAAGAGGAAGAAAACTGTGTGGTGATATTAGAAATATCTCCACCTGCTGCATAGGAATGAATAAAGGACAGTAAGAATCATCATTTCAGTGTCCTTGCCGGTAGGAAATTCTGTCTTTGACTTATATTATTTCACTTAAGAAGATTCTTTTATTTTCTCTCCCAAACTAAAACATTAAATGTATTTATTGACTCCTGATAGGACCCCAAAGGGCCTAGAGGTTTAAAAAGCATGAAGTCCCTGGCTGGTTTTGGCCAGTAGAGTCATGCCTCCCCCCCTTTTCGTTCATTTAACTTAAATAAAAGATGAAGTACTATTTTATTCTTTGTGGTTTTTGGAAATATCTTTTGGTTTTTAACAATCGTTCATTATGCCTTGAAAAAGCTTTTTGGTTTAATGGTGCACAATAGATGGTGCTAATTATTATGCTCATGGAGAGTGTTTGTGTGCTTCCCAAAGCCTTACCTCATGTGCCTTCAGTCAGGGAAGACCTGTAGTGAAATTGCATCTTTTTCATTATCTGCTTTTAATATCTATAGTTTATCGACGATGACACTGCAAGCATTGCTTCTTCTGGTCGTGCCAGCCGGGGGCGAAGGGAGAGTGTGGTGAGCGTGATTTGCATGCAAACACATACGATGAGTTTTTAAATTGCAACACTGTGTGATCACATGAAATCTGTTGGAAAATGAAATTTGCACTTGACAAAATGAGTGTTTTCTTCAAATTTAGTTTATATAAATAATTTGCCTTCAGAAATGTATTCCTGAGAATACATTTTCTTAGTGGGCTATGTAAGCTTTCCTAGTGACACCTCTTATGTGCTAGTCATTGTGTACTTGACAGATTTTCACTTCTAATTTTTTGTTGCTATTTTATGCACGTGCATGTACGTGCACAATTCACCAAAACCAAAAAATTTCTCAAGCAAAATTAATGCCTCCACATTGTTTAAAACTCATTACTATGGATTAGAAATCATGCTGCCATTAATTAGTTGTTTTCTTCGCTGTGTATTTAAATTTAACCATAGTTTATACATCTTTTAAGGCCCATGAATACTTTGAGTTGCTGATGGCAAAATTTAAAAATTTTGGTCTTAGAATTCAACTAGAGTTACAATTATAGAGGTAACAAATAGCTATGTTAGAATACAAATTATATAATTTCAGGTTATTCTTTTGACGAAGCAAGAAATTTTACAGAGGGCTGATGACGTTTTTGCTATACTTAAAAATTGATTCGAAAATTACATTGGTGAGGATGGTGTGTCAGCTTAGAGCTAAAACAAAAGAGCCCAATAAGTAAGAGGCTATAATTCCTTTAAGAAAATAGAAGGTCATTTAATACAAGTCATGTTTTGTGAAAGATTGTAAACACAAAGTTTTCATAGAAAAGGGGAACAGCAAGAGTTTGTGAGCTTTGTTGCCAGAAATCCATTGATCTAATTAAGACAGTTGTGGTCCATTGGCAAGCCAGTTAATGCTCATATTCAGAGCTGCAGGAGAAACAACAGTCCATGACACCTGAAAGTACCCCAGAAAGTGATGGAGTGGAAAGGGCAGGGGCTCTGAAATGATGATGCCTGGGCTTGAACCATTTCTCCAACCTGTTAGTTGTGTTAATGGCAATTTCTTTATTTGTACAATGGGCATGTAATGACTATCTTTGTAGGTAGGCTTAATATTATGGATTAAATGAATTACTATATAGAAAATAGCTATCAAAATTCTGAGATAGTGGGTACCATTATTATATGTAAATCTAAGTTGTATTACTGTGAACAAGAATACTATTGCTTGATTATCTCAGCTCTTAGCAAAACTTCATATCTGTAAGCCTTAAGGAAGGCATCTCTGTGGATGGGCTTCCAGATTCCTTTCTGGAAGAGAAGAGTTTTTGAGCAAGGGAATCAGACAGAGCTGAGGTAAAGAACAGCTGATGAGTGAGGTAAAAAATATTCATTATTTATTAATTCAACAAATGTGTATGGAGGGAGTACCTGTTATATGTGAGGGACCATGTTAAGTGCTGGGAATAATGTGATAAGCCACATAGACCAGATTTCTGACTTCATGGAGCTTATATCCTGGTGAAAGAAATAGAAAATAAACTGATAAAGATAGGAACAAAAAAGAGAAAGTAAACCCGGGGACTGTGAAGAGAAAAAGCAGGTGATATTGTAGAAGACATTGAGTGGTGTGTGTGTGTGTGCGCGTGTGTGTGGCAGAGAGAGAGAGAGAGAGAGATCACCCTTGGATGGAGTGATCAGAGAAGGCTTCTCCAAGGGAGTTGACCTTTGAGCTGAGAGTTGAACTGCTTGAAGAGCTGCTTGAAGAGCTGGGAGGAGAGCTTCCTAGGCCAGTGCCAACGGCAAAGGTGGGAAGACACTGGGTATGTTTGGGGAACCAGAAAGAGGCCAATGTAGTTCGTTCATTATTTTGTTCTACAGTTCTCGGTCCTGAGGAATATGAAAAAGAGGAAACTGTGGAAATTGGTAAAAGGCACACTAAATACTCTGCAGATAATTCCACATTCAGGATATATGTGCTTAACAGAGCTGATAGCTATAATGCATTATGCATTTGTGAAATATAGTAGAGGCTTTAGGTAAATGCTATCCTAGAATCCCTCATGATGAGGGTGATGCTGGTTCTCAGGCAGTACATGGATGATCTCTATAGCATAGGACTCTAGCTAAGATGAATAAGAGCTTATTTTAGGGAGCTGTGATGTCATTTAGGAACCCTTTACATTTCTTTCTCACCTTCTTGAGTAGGTAAGTAACAGCAGTTTCCTCATTTCATTTCATGATACTTTATCACACACCAAAAAAAAAAAATTTCCCCCATATGCCAATGTTCTTATCTTTTTCTTCTCTCTCTTCTTAACTTTTAAAGCATCTCATTTTTTTCCTGACTGAAAGGTTTCTGCAGCTGATTATTTTAGTCGCTCCAATCGTAGGGGGAGCGTGGTCTCCGACATGGATGATGTCAGCATCCCAGATCTGACCAGCGTGAGTGCAGCGCATGGGGATTCACTGTCTCAGGCTTGTGACTAACAGCTAACAAAATAGCTATTTTTAAATTAGGAACTTAATTTACTGCCTAGGAAATATTTATTTCAGCACACTAGCATAAAATACAGTTATTTGTTTTGTTTTGAAATGTATATATTGATATGTTCCAATTTTTTACAACATTTTTCCTGTGGAAATTTTCCCCCATAGAACCCATCAGCAGTTCCAACAATTATCAATATTTTGCCAATTTTGTTTCATCTATTTCTTCCCCTTTCCCTCCTTTTTTTCCTGAAGTACTTTAAAGCAAATCCCATACATCATGCCATTTCCCAATAAATAGTTCGGTATGCGTCTCTAGTTGAGGACTTTTTTCTTTATTTACTGTGCCATTATCATACCTAATGAAATGAAAAATAACTCCTTAAAACATCTAATACCTAGCCCATATTTAGATATTCGTTATCAGTCTTAAAATTTGTTTTCCCTTTTCATTTTGGAGAATCTATAAATTTTTAGGTAAACTTTGAAGGTTGAACAATAAAATATCCTACTTAGCAAAGAGTCACTAACTTATAGTAACTGGGAAGAATCTGAATAGATTTTGAACATTTGGATTATGGCATTGTTTTGAAGAAATGCCTATCTATTGCTTTCACATTCATTGGGAGCTGAATTTAGGAAAGACTGTCCAGTAGAAATGCCTTGAGGCATTTACCTTAATGAAGGAACCTAGACCAGCAGATGTCTACCTGCCTGATGTATGTAACAGCCTGATTTTCTGTCTGTGACATCTCTCCGTAACTGGCATTAGTGTTGTTTGCCCTTGGACCAACGCTGTCCTGATTATCAAGCGCTTTGAAGCAGATGAGTCAGCGTTTCTTAACAAAAAATTAGACAGTTTTTTAATGAAGAGAGAATTATTTATATTTAGCATGTCACCAATTGTATTTAAATAGCTATTTCTGAATGACTAATCCTAGAAAACAATTTTGAGTGTTGTCCTTAAGTATTCCAGATTGTTGGCGCTCGAAGCTGGCTGGCTGAGCAACAGTCCCATCTTGACCTTGGTCACATCAACAGTCTCTCTGCACACAAAGTTAGAAGACTGGCTCCCAAGTCCTTCCCTTGAAATATTGCCCATTTTATTAATTTGCTTAGTAACCTGTTTTTTCATAGATATAAACAATTTAATTTATTGTATACACCTTTTCTCTTAAAAACTTTGAACTCTTTTAGCATCTAATGTGATGTCTGAATTACTGGCTATGTCCTCCTTACGTTTATTTCTTGGCAGTTTATTTTAGTAACTACACAAGAGTGAAAAGGTTGACAGTTTTTTTTAGTCTTCCACTGCCTCTACTAATTAAATAAAACTCTTTTCTTTTGCCAGATAGTTATTTTGATCTGTCTACATATTTAAATAAAAAGTATACATATTTAAGGTATATAGCATAATGATTTGATATACATATATTTAAGCTGTGTATATGTGTATCGAGTCATGCTGTATACCTTGTAACATAAGCACAAGCTTCTCTAGAGCAGTGGTTGGCAAATCTGGCCAGCCCCATTATTTTATGGCCTACCAGCCAAAGTTTTCTTTGTTTTTTGTTTTTTAATGGTTATCTAAGTACCTATATAATATCCTTAATTTTACCTCTTGGCAAAGCCTAAAATATATGTTGGACCCCTCTCTAGAGCAAAAAAAATTTGGAATAAAATACATCTTTATTTCTAAACAACTCTTTCAAATGATGGTATTAAAATGTGTTCACGGGGCTTCCCTGGTGGCACAGTCGTTAAGAGTCTGCCTGCCAGTGCAGGGGACACGGGTTTGAGCCCTGGTCCGGGAAGATCCCACATGCCACGGAGCAACTAAGCCCGTGCGCCACAACTACTGAGCCTGCTCTCTAGAGCCCGCGAGCCACAGCTACTGAAGCCCGCGCACCTAGAGCCCATGCTGTGCATCAAGAGAAGCCACCGCAATGAGAAGCCCGCGCACCGCAACAAAGAGTAGCCCCCACCCACCACAACTAGGGAAAGCCCGTGCGTAGCAATGAAGACCCAATGCAGCCAAAAAAAAAAATGTGTTCACAACTAGAATTCTGTTTCCACTCAAAAAGTTTCAAATTGTATTTTACCATTCTAGTAGGATAAAATTATCTGTCAAAGTAGCCATTTGCTGAAATGAAGGTCAAAGGGCCTCTTAATCAGAGAATAAGAAATATCTTTCTTTTAAGAAGAAACCAAGGGTTTCAAAGATTTGACAAGATATGTATTCTAAGAAATATTTCTCATGTACTAATTTCAACAAATAAGGAGTGTAGATTTAAAGAGAAACAATCTATACTCTGATGTCAAGAGCAAAGCATTTTCAGATTTCCCAGACATAAATAAGGCAAAGGCATTTATCACTGAAATATGGAAAAGATGATATTTAAGACTTTGTTTACGAGTTGATAATTTGAAATCCTTAAAAGAAGCAATAAAGTTTGCCATCATGTGCTCTTCTTTGTGCATTAATACGAATATGAAATATTATTGATACAAGCCTGTCAGCTAACTTTCCATTTCCAGCTATCAAGGGAACCCCTTTCTTGATTGGAAAATTACCAATTTAATTATTTAGGAGTGTAATGGCATAATATTTACTTAAAATTTTTTGAGAATAGTAGGCTGTAGTCAGTATTCATGAGCAAGTCCTGAGGGCTTTACTAAGGAAAAAAGCCTTGCTTTCTGTTTTGTTGTTGTTTTATATTTTAGTCTACCATTTTGTTTAGCCACTTTTTTTTAAAGCAATTTGATGCCTTATTTTCCGTATTTTTCTCTATCTCAGTTTACTTTGCTTGTTTTACAAAAATGTGACTATATAGTACATATAGCCTTTGTTTTCTGATTTTTCATATTATTGCATATTTATTTTTTCCATGTTATTCATATATAACAATTTTTAAAAATCAGCTGTAGTCACCATGTTTTACATTAGATCCTCAGACCTTATTGATCTTCTAGCTGAAAGTTTGTACCCTTTTACCAACATTTCCCTCTTTTATACCTTAGTATATTAAACATGATTATATCTTATTCCACTTAAGAGCCTTTTGAGGATCTGGCAGACTCTTTTGGTCATCATTTTGAACACTAGCTTGTCGTTGCAATGCAGCCATGTAGACCTCCCAGGGCTTTTAGAATACCAGGTTTCAACTAGCTTTTCATCTAAACGGAAGGCTGCATATAATGCAGCATGAGCCTGAAAAGTGAGCACTGAAGAGTCTCTGGCCAAGTCCCTGCAGCGGGGCGGCTCTAGGCATTTTTGCTACCTCCACAGTCCCTGAAGTTTGGCACATGATCAGCTTGGGCAGGTGCGGCAGTTGGGATCTGTCAGGAGATAGCGAAAGCAACAGAATCAATCCTGCAGTGGACTGGGTCAGCGATGCAGCCTCTGAAATTTAAGATTATTCTCAGGTGACTGTCTATTAAAAAAATGGGTGGGTTTGGGGGTCATTTGTGTGAGAGTGGGATAAGGGACAGGGTTTTAAATGGACCTGGAAGAATGTTTCTGAATGCTGCTTGTTTTTCTCTTTAACTCATTAGTAGAAGAGAGTTGGAAGATACTCTAAGGAAAATAAGTCAGTATTTAGATATGGTATTTATTTCACTGTGAGGAATAACACATTAAATATTAGGCAATATATTTTACTAGTATAGATGTGAGGAAGATAATTCCTTTCTATGGCAATAACTGCCAATATTAAAAACTATTGTCATCGCCTGTTTTAAAACATTTCATATGTGGTTTAAAGAAGTCAAAATGAACTAAAATCAGTTCCTTTTTTTTAAGAGTATTACAGTAAGAAGTAGCAAAAAGAATTTGAAGTCTGAGATAGTATTTATATTCTGATTTGGTACTTATAATAAAAGGTGTTTACTGAGACAGAAAATGAACACAAATAAATGTGGGTAATAAAAAAAACAAAAAACTGTCAAATATGAGGAAGTTAGAGTGAAGTGATCTGAACTGAGCCAGAAATAATTACATTTTGTGTTTTAATAATTAAGGAAGGTTTTCAAATCTCTTCTCTAGATTGGGCTGGGAGGGTTGGTCTAGGAGTTGGAGTCTGGGTATATTTTCATTTAGTTAAATTTTTCTTTGACTTTTTTCCCCCAGTGGTAATTTGGACAGTATATACAGGTAAATAATATGAAAAATTCACAAAACTGAGGTCTGGATTCAGCTCTGACATTTAGCAGTTATGCATGCTTCAGCAAGATCTTTCACCTCTGAATTTCTCTTTCCTCAGCTATAAAATCAGGGTTTTAGACTAAACCTTTAAGGTACTTCCCTTCTTGAAACGCCAACTAAAACAACCGTAAGGCCTATCTGCAGAAGATAGGATAACTCAGTTATGGTATGTCCAGATAATAGGGTACTATGCAGCTGTTAAAATAAATGAGGTAAGTCTATAAGTACATATGGGATATAATTCATTTATTCGTTCATCCAAGAAATTTTGAGTCCTGTATGCCAGGTGCTATTCTTTTTTTTTTTTTTATTAATTTATTTATTTTTGGCTGTGTTGGGTCTTTATTGCTGCACGCGGGCTTTCTTTATTTGTGGTGTGCAGGGACTACTCTTCGTTGCGGTGCACGTGCTTCTCATTGTGGTGGCTTCTCTTGTTGCGGAGCACAGGCTCTAGGCACACAGCTTTCAGTAGTTTTGGCTCGCAGGCTCTAGAGCGCAGGCTCGGTAGTTGTGGCACACCGGCTTAGTTGCTCCATGGCATGTGGGATCTTCCCGGACCAGGGCTCGAACCCCTGTCCCCTGCATTGGCAGGCGGATTCTTAACCACTGCACCACCAGGGAAGCCCCAGGTGCTATTCTTGGTGTTAGGAATACAGAAAAGAACATACAGACATAGAGCTTACATTAAAGAGAGAGAGATCAGACAATTAATAAGTTTATTTATTAATAAATAAGTTAATAAATATCATGGAGTCAGGGAGTGATAAATGCCATGAATAAAAATAAAGTACTTTCTCTGATCTCTGAAACATGGTAAGGGGAAAAAGAAGATTTGGAATGTATTTGGGACACTACTGTTAGAATTTTTTAAAGACTGGGTGTAGGTTGCCCTTGAAGATCTGGGTATGGTGTACCTCTAGAGAGAGGCTTACTTTGCATACCCTTTGTGCTGTTTTTTTCTCTTTTTTTGGATACGTGAGCGTGTATTACTTAAAAAGCAAAAACAAAAACCAGGCAACCAATTTCCTTAGCGCTGTGGGGAAATTTTTTTGCTGATATATTTTACATGCTCTAGCCCAATCTGAACGTTTTTGTCTAAGTATGCTAGTCTTAATCTGTGTGTCCTGTGTCAGTAATGCTAAGATAATAAAGTGTTTTGGCTTTTGGTTTTATCAGAATTTTCTTTTTGATGTATACACTTTTGTGTGTGTGCATGTTAACTTTTACAATGATAAAATTTAAGTTTAATATATAGTTTTCTTTAATACGTTTCAAATACCATGAAAAGAAAATCTGTGTAAACGTTCTAAATTTTTTCATAAGGACAGCTTACTTACTCCATGTCTTCCTTAGATAAGAATTAAAGTTCTTAACATCTTGTTTTATGTGTCCCAACTTTTATTTCAGTTTTAGTATGTTTGCTTTTAGGTTCCAAATATCGATTGAACTTGGAGAACTCAAATGAGGTCACTTCTTTTTTTTCCCCATAAAAAAATCAAAATGCTAAGCATCTTTTCTGATTTTTATCTCTGTTCTTTTCTAGTTGGATGAAAAATCTGACAAACAATATGCTGAAAATTACACAAGGGTGAGTATCTAAATTCCTAAGGAAATTAAGTTCTCAAGGTCAATAACTTACTGTCTACTACTGTTTTATTCTTGATTTTACAACAGTTTAACTGATGGAGCTACTCTTCCTCTCTTCATCTACTTCCTGTCCTTGACCCCCAGATTCCTCTGTGGTTGAATCATGTGAAGCACTGGGAGGAGAAAAGACACTGCATTTTATTTCCTTGAATGTCACCTCTTAAACTTTTGGCTGCTCTTTTGATTTTCATTCCTCTAGAATTTAATCCTTAGAAGAAGCCATTAAATACTGAAAATGAAGAAGTATCTTTAGGAATGGTGGTGACAAACTCTGAGGGTTTTGTTTTTTTCCTATTATAGATAAATTATTCTTCGAAGTACAATAAAATAACTCCTTTCTAGGAGTTGCTTTGTGTTTAAAAAATCTCTAATTTTCTTCTAGAAATATTTTTAGAAAGTCATCTTAGGGAAATTATCAGGATTAATTTTGTGCTATGCCCCCAAAAGGTGTACCAGTTCTATCCAGCAGAAATACAGTGCAAGCCACAAATGTAAACCACATATGTAAGTTTAAATTTTCTAGCAGCCACACTAAAATAGTAAAAAGAAACAGATAAAATTAATACAAATAATATATTTTATTTAACCCAAATGTCCAAAATATTTAAACATAATCAATATGAAAACTTATTAATGAAATATTTTACATTCTTTTTTCTACACTAAGCCTTCGAAATCTGGTGTGTATTTTACACCTAAAAAAAAAATTCTCAATGTGGACTAACCACATTCCAAGTGCTCAATCACTGCATGTGGCTAGTTGGCTGCTGTATTGAATAGCACAAATCCCTGCCATTTATTAATTCAGTAGCATGGTGTCGCATTTAAACTCATTGTGGGAAGAGCAGTCTGAATTCATAGTGATACACGGTATTGTTGCTGTCAGCTGCAAATAGTATCTCCAACTTTATCAGCAAAGTATTAGGAAAAGAAAAGATTCTAAACAAGCAGCTTCAGGAACTAAATAGGAGGACTGCTAATTAGCATACCAAGTATAACATTCTAAAACTGTTTAAAATCAAGCAGATGTACTCACCCCAGTGCTGTTTACAATACAGCAAAGATAAACTTAGAAAACAGACAACTCTCACACGAACCATTTCCTTCTTAGTTATTATGAATTCTAGATTCCAGTAAAGCCAGCGAACACACGTGCTTAGTATGCCTGGGCCCGTCTCTGGGTACCCTCTCCCCAGAGCCAATCTAAATTGCCTGTGGATTGCATTCGGTAACTTCTTGTCCACACTGTGTTAGATCTCTCCCCACCACCCTGGCCCACTTTTAGTTTCCACAGCAAATATATTTTTAAAGAAACAAGAATTAAAAGTGCCATATTTCTTTTTCTCTAGCCTTCATCTCGAAATTCTGCCTCAGCAACAACCCCTCTAAGTGGAAACTCATCCAGACGAGGAAGCGGGGACACCAGCAGCTTAATAGATCCAGACACCTCATTAAGTGAATTGCGGGTAAACCGCGATTTTTGGTTTGCTTTTTATAAAGTTTTTTGCCTTCTTTGTAGTCTAGTGGAACTATTTAACATTTAATGTGTCTTGGTAGGAAGAAAAAAGTATGGTATGAGTTCTTTAAAAAAAATTGTTAGTGCAGTTCAAGAATGTGACTAGGGTCTGAAGGGAAGGAGATTAGTTAATTCTTCCATTCTCTTTCCTGAACATTTGATGATATTGGAATGAGTTCTGCTAATTTACAAATGCCAAAAAATCTTTCTAATGTATATAAAAGTAATTCTCTCAAATAATTGGCCATATTTTAAATGGAAAATATGTGGATGTACAAGGAGCCAGATTTGGGGAATTATTAGTCTTTTGAGCCATTATGGTGTTATTTGGCTGCCTGAATACAGTTATCTCTCAGTGTGTCATGATAAGACAAGTATAATAATATTTGGGATGACAGAAATACCTGAGTAATGTAAGCTCATTTAACCCATTAGTTGAGTCTCCATACTTATTAATAACCCTTTCAAAATGTATTTCAATGTCTATTTGCTGAACATGCTCTTTTTGAGGAACGAGGGAAGGGCAGTAATAAAAATTGCATTTATTCATTCGTTCAACGTTGTTGAGCCCTTGGCCCCACAGAGTCAGGCAGTAAAGCACACTTTGGACTTAAAGAGTTCGCTGTTTCATAGGGAAGACAAATGGATATAAACCAGTAAAACCAGGTGGTGTGATGCCATGGTAGTAGCAAGAATAGGGCTGTTAAGGGAATTCAGAGAAGCATCATCTAAATTAGACTAGAAGAAGAGATTTTAAAAAAGGCTTTTCGGAGGAGACAAGGGGTGAATGAAGAATAAAAATTAACCAGGCAAAGAAGCTGAAGGGTGAAGGCTTTCTCAGATAGTTAAATTCAGAGACCCACAAGATTATCTGTATAGCAAAGTTGCCAGAGGGTAGGATGAGAAGTAAGGATTCCTAGTGGGTGAGAGAGAAGGCTGGAGAAGTAGTGATGGGCCATATCACAAAGCACCTTGTGTGGCAGGAATTCAGGTTTACCCTGACAACTAGGGGGTATTAAATAGCGGAGCGGTACTATCGGATTTGCATTCCTAAAGATTGACCACAGACTGGAAGAAGCATTGGAGGCAAGGAGAAGAGTTACCTTGTGGTTGAACAATGGGGATGAGATGAGCAACTCAAAACTGTGATGGGAGAAAACGTAGGCAACTTGCTCTGAAGAGAGTATTGGAGAATGGAAGTTGTTTGGTCAGTACAGAGAGAGAGGAAGTTAAGAGGTTTTTGTGTTCTTTTAAAGGCAGCATTAGTTGTTGTTTTCATTGGTTGGATTGAGCCAGTAGAGAGAGACTATGAAGGTTAAGGAAGGAGAAGGGGTAGCTGACTGAGAAAGTGCCTGAGTGGGTGAGAGGAATGTCCAGGGATCAGATGGATGGAAGGTGGCCGCCCCTTCCCACTGACATAGTAGAGGAGGAGGGAGGGACCGGTGGGGACTGAGTAAGATTGTGGGCGGGGTAGGAGCAGGAGTCTGGCTTGTGAAATGGGCAGCTCGTAAAAGTGGGCTGAAGGTTAGGAGAGGGTGAGGATTGGAACAGCGGCAGCGGCACTGCAGAAGGAGGCCCAGGTCAGCCTGGCTCTGACTTTGAAGGGGTCAGTGTTACTGAACTCTTCCTAAGTACCAGGCATAAGCACAAGGGTGCAACGTTGAATAAGCTTAACTCTTGCCTTTAGGTGCTATTTTCTAGTGGGACAAAAGGATGGGGCATTCCAGCCTCAGACTGAGCTTGTGCTTGCTGTTTACTTGTATTTCTTCTTTGAGAGAACAACCTCCTTGAAGGAAATGAGATTTTTGTATCCTAGCATTTGGCTCCTAATAGGCACTTGATAAATGTCTGTCGAATGAACCAATGAATAAAAGACAAACCTACCAAGGAGGGAATGAAGCGGGCAGAGGAGATATCATATAGAAACTCTGTGTAATGGGCCTTTGATAATTGATCCTGCCTGTAATTGTACAGTTATGTTCAGGGCCCTGTAGAATTATTTTCCCCCTAAATCAACCATCCAGAATAGACCTCATGTAGCAAGGTCGGGTACAAGGGAAACAATATTTTCCATTTAAAATTTGACCTGCTTCACTTTTTTTATAAGGATTATGGTAACATTTGGAGCAAAGGCTTTTCTTATCATTTAAATGATGTCCTCAGGATAGACTCTCTCATTTGACACTGTGTTTAAAATATTTGTTTAATACCCCTCCCTTTACCTATCTTTCCCCCAAATTAATTGTGGTCAGTAACCAAGTCATTGAAAGACAACTTTGTTCATATCTAGTTTTACATTTTTTAAAACTTCTGCATGACTCAAATTCAGCTTATAATTAATTTACTGCATATTTTACTATTTATCGGTGTAGTGTTATGCTAAAAATTATTTGAATGATTGATACAGTTTTTTAAATTGTATGTTAAAAAATGTTATAACTTATATAGCTTTTGTACACAGCCCCAGCCCCATTTGCTAATGTTTTTTCCACAGGAGTTAATGTCAAGGAAGTATTTGATATGTTAGAATGATTACTCCAGGCCTTCCCCAGTCCCACCATCACTTGCCTGTTTGCCCCTTTTAGCAGTTTGCAGTGGCAGTTACGTTTGTGTACCTCAGTTTCTCTGCTTTTAGTCTGGAATATGCAGAAGTAATTCACATTTTCATCTGAATCCTTTGAGACTTTGTGTGTGGTTTTATGCAATGGTTCATTCCTATGTCCTGCAGGATATCTATGACCTTAAGGACCAGATACAGGATGTAGAAGGGAGATACATGCAGGGGCTTAAGGAACTAAAGGTATCAGGGCCCATTTTGCAGCCCAAGCATGTTCTCTGTACGCAGAAGTGTTGGTAATGGTGGTTTCACAAATTCTATTAACCCCACTGCACATAGCTTTACTAACAGTGTTTGTCTTTCAAGCATGTGCTTAACCTGCAATGCATAGGAAAGGCGAACTTCCAATCTCTGCTTATGTTTAAATGTGTACTGTAGTTTTTGGAATATTCAGGAAAAGATATTATGCCTTACAGTTTTTAAACCTTATAAAATACTTACGTATCCCTTGTGTCTTAGCCTTACAAAATTGAGTTGGGCAAAACCCTAAAAAGTGTTCTAAGAATATTTTTTATTGAGAATTAGACCTTAAAATTCTTCCAAAGCTAAATGAAAGAGCATTGCCTGTTTCTGTCACCAAATTCAGTCAGTATTAGGAGTAGAAGGAAGAAGCATCTAAGAGAAAGAGCATTACTATAAATATTCCTTCTGGAGGAAGGACCCTGAAACATGAGCACTGTGTTTTCTTTTTCTTTTGATTGTTTTTCACATAGATCAAAAAGGGTTATACAGATTCGGTGCCTTAAAGCATTTGGAGGTAAATTTAAATGGGCCTTATTTCTTCCAGTCAAGGATGGCTACCAGTTTTCAGTAGAAGTGTCCATGTGAGGCAGACATTTTAGTTGTAAATGGCACTTGATTTTCATGCTCTTCCCTATGTTTTCTTATGAAGTTCAAACCTAGTATTATGAATTACTCTAAGTTTCTCTAAATACATGTAGGTCCCTATTTGAAATAGAAATACACACCAGGCCTCTAAAAATGCGTAAGCAGGGCATTCAGAAAGGTGACTCAGGATATGCTCAAAGGACAGAGTGTAGACCTAATGGTCAAGGCTTTGCTCAGCCGCCAAGCATGATTGGACTTAGCCCAGCTGCCAGCCAGAAACTTCATGCAGGGGATTATGGTCCAGAAAGGGTGGGAAGGCCTATGGAGAGCGCCCCTGGGAAGCCTGGACACTGCTGACAACAGTGTGTGGTTGTCGGTAAACATCAGGAAGATCCCAGAGTTAGTGAGCTGATGTGCTCAGTTAGTCTTACTGCTCTCATCTTCAGGATTTAATCCCCCTTTTAAGGTTTTAGAGATATGACTTGGAAATATCTTAGATCAATGGAACAAATCCAGTACATTCAATAAATACATTCATTTTAAAGTCTCGTACGTAACATAATGTATCAGGAAAGCAAGTGATTCAAAGACATTCTTACTCGTTTTTTATTTTATCTTAAACATTTTCCCCTTACCTTTTAGATCTACCATTTATTTCATTTTTTGAAAGATACAAAAAACAGATTAACCTTATTTGAGACTCTGAACAGATAAGTCCCCTTTTCTTAATTCATGGTTAGTGTGTAATTGAACTTGACTTCAAATTATGTTTATCCTTGAAATGACTCTTTTAAATGGAAAAAAATCTTTTAAAAAATTATCTGGTTGGTGGTCAAAGCATGGTGGTGTGATATATCTATATTCTATTAAAAAAGGATGCTCAGTCATTACTTATGACATTATTCTTAAGTATGTCTGCCTTTGAGGTGCTTTTTCCCCCCTCTACCCTCCCTCCACAGTCACCTGGGTCTTGTTATCACAGATTGCTGGACCCTACTCCCAGATTTTCTCATTCAGTAGGTCTAGGACGGAGTGGTTGAAAATTTGTGTTTTTAACCAGGTCCCAGATAATGCTGTTGCTTCTAGTCCAGCACCTACACTGAACATCGCTGCCTTAGACATGTTTAAGTAAAACTCATTCCTTATGGGTATCACTGTGTGAGCTAGATTAAAATCATTAAAACTACCTTGAGGGAATTTGCTGGCGGTCCAGTGGTAGGACTCCGATCTTTCACTGCTGAGGGTTCAGTCCCTGGTTGGGGAGCTAAGACCCTGCAAGCCGTGTGGCCAAAACAACAACAACAAACTACCTTGACATTTAAGTTTAAAATAGTCTTCTGTGGTCTTTTGTTTAAAGGAAAAAGTACACTCCATACATTTTATGTCAGTTTTGTTATGTTATATATTGTGTCCTTGCAGCTACTGCTTGAACTGTCTTACATTCTGGTGTTCGTGCAGTCATGCCCCATTTTGTATGGGACTGAGTTGTGAGGAGGACTTTTTTTTTTGCTATTAGTCTCTGAGATGGATGAGAATCATTCTGAATTCTGCATTGTGTTAAGATACCTACTATATTTGAACCATTATACAGTTAACTGGGCTTATATTCTTTATTTTGGGTACATTTGTTCTCAATCATAATATAAATCTTACCTGTTAATACAGTCCTGGGTTGTGAAGAATTATTACTGTTAATACAGGCCCAGGTTGTGAAGAATTATTAAGTGTATGCATATGTGTTTGTGTGTATCTTTATTGAGATATAAATCACATACCATAAAATTTACCCATTTAAAGTGTACAATTCAGTGGGGTTTTTTTGCATAGTCACAGAATTGTGCAACCGTCACCAATTTTAGAACATTTTCACTACCCCAAGAAGAAACCCCATACTAATCAGCAGATGTTCCCCACTCCTCCACTCCCACTCCTGCACCTAGCCCTGGGTAACCACTAGTCTATGTTGTCTTTCATGATTGGCTTTTTTTTTTTTTTTTTTTTTTTTTTTTTTTTTTTTGCTGTACGCGGGCCTCTCACTGTTGTGGCCTCTCCCGTTGCGGAGCAGCACAGGCCATGGGCCCAGCTGCTCCGCGGCATGTGGGATCTTCCCGGACCGGGACACGAACCCGTGTCCCCTGTATCGGCAGGTGGACTCTCAACCACTGTGCCACCAGGGAAGCCCGTGATTGGCTTTTTACTTTACATAATGTTTTCAAGATTCATCCGTGTTATAAAACACATCAGTGTGTGTGTGTGTGTGTGTATACATATATGTACATATATACACATACACACACGTACGTGTGTGTGTGTGTATAAAATGAGTAGTATTCCACTGTATGGATTTACTACATTTTGTTAATCCGTTTGTGAGTTGATAGGCATTTGGATTGTTTCTAGTTTGGGGCTATTATGAATAATGCTGCTGTAAACATTTGTGTACAGCTTTTTGTATAGACATATCTTTTCATTTCTCTTGGGTAGAATACCTAGCAATAGAATTGTTGGGTCATATGGTAACTCTATGTTTAACATTTTGAAGTACTGCCAACCTGTTTTCCAAAGTAGCTGCAGTATTTTACCTTCTTCCCAGCAATGTATGAGGAGTCTAGTTTTTTCATATCCTCACCAACACTTATCTTGTTTCTCATTTTTTGATTATAGATAATAACCATCCTAGTAGATCTGAAGTAGTATCTCATTATGGTTTTGATGTGCATTTCCCTAATCACTAATTATATTAAGAAAGTTCTTATATTCTTATTGTCCATTTGTACACCATCTTTGGAGGAATATCTGGTCATATCCTTACCCATTTTAAAATTGAATGATGTGTCTTTTAATTATTGATTTCTAAGTGTTCTTTATATATTCTGGATACAAGTTCCTTATCAGATATAAGATTTACATATATTTTCTCCCATTTTGTGGGTTGTCTTTTTACTTTCTTGGTGGTATTGTTTGTAGCATAAACATTTTTGATTTTGATAAAGTCTACTTTTTCTTTCATTGATAGTTTGGTACCATATCTGAGAAACCATTGCCCACTCCAAAGTCATGAAGATTTACTCTGTGTTTTCTGGGAAGCGTTTTAGCTTTTAATTTAGGTCTCTGATCCATTTTGAGTTAATTTTTGTGTTTGGTGTGAAGTAGGAGTCCAACTTTATTCGCTTGCATGTGGATCTCAGTTGTCCCAACACCATTTATTGAAAAACCTACTCTTTCCCCACTGAGTTGTCTGGGCACCCTTGTCAAATATCAGTTGATCATAAATGTAAGGATTCTGGACTCTCAGTTCTATATCACTGATCTTTTGTTAAACATTTGCATTAATATTTTAAAATTTTATTTCCAGGGATTTCCCTGGCGGTCCAGTGGTTAAGACTCTGCACTTCCACTGCAGGGGTGTGGGTTCAATTCCTGGTTGGGGAACTGAGATCCTGCATGCCGCATGGCCAAAAATTTTTTTTAAATAAAAATTTACTTCCAGAAGTGATGACTTTTTCTATGTGAAATGTTTTTCTTTTTAGTTTAAAAAATACTGCTAGGTAGTAGTAATCTACCAAAATAGATGTAGTTATTAAGAAACAGGCTGTAAGCTATTTTAGGCAGAAAACTTTGAAGTATATAAAAATTTAGGCATTGAGTGGTAGCTCTTTTTTCTTAAATAATAGTTTTTATATTGCTTACTTATTTAAAAATGGCTAATATTTGAAGTTGCTAGACAAAATGTTTATACATTTACATTAATGTTATGCAGACCAAGAAAGTACTGAAAACACAGGTCCAGGAAGTGGTGCAATTCAAATAAGTATGAAATTTACTTGAGTAAAGAGAGGCTGTCTTCTGTTGTATCTGTATTCTGTTGCAAATAGCTGTTGTTAAAAACTACAGGAGTAACATTTCTGAAACCATTAATGATTCTGTATTTTATGATTTTTACACTATGACTCTTATATGTTGTCTGCACACCTTTTCGTCTTTCAGAGGCTGCACTGCTGCTTGAATTTGTTTTGGATAGCAGAGAGCCCATAAAGTGCTTATAATGATGCGTTCTTGGCTTATTGTCATCCTCCTGTTTTATGTGCATGTTACTAAACAAAGGGTTCCCCAAACTGCTTTTATTTTGCAAAAATACATGTTCATGTGTTTGTGCCAGTGCTATAGTTTCCTGTTATATGGCATATAGGCAATGAACATATATTAGATATTAGGCTGATGACTTTGACTTTCATTTAGGAGTCTTTGTCCGAAGTGGAAGAAAAATACAAGAAAGCCATGGTTTCCAATGCACAGTTAGACAATGAGAAGAACAATTTGATATACCAAGTAGATACCCTCAAGGATGTTATTGAAGAGCAGGAGGAACAGATGGCAGAATTTTATAGAGAAAATGAAGAAAAATCAAAGGTAATTGCTCATTTTATATCATGCCTTTCTCTGGGGTCAGAAAATTAAAACCTGCCATTTAAGAAGTACTGGGTTTGATGGAAAAGCACAGCATCCCCGGGAATGATATTTCCATCACAACTGATTGGTGCAAGGAAATTGACAGAACGTAAGATTGCAGGTCCTGAAATACTTTCCTTTCTTAATTTTTATAAGATTTAACTTATTTTCATAAGGGGAAGCTTATGACCTCCTTTAGTTTCTGAAAATAGAATACAGCTCAAATTTTATCTTTATTTTCTATCTCTTAATTGGGACAATTACAGTGAATTACTTCTTCCTGCTATAACTGGCTGGAACTCCCCAAAGCTCCAGAGGCTTTCAGTGAGATGGTTCATTTTATTCTCTTTTCTTTTCTTCTCTTTTCTTCTCTTCTCTTTTCTTTTCTTCTCTCATTTTTCAAGAGAACCTGTTTTCTAAATGGTTGGAGAGACGTCTTTAACCAGTTATTTAAAAACTCCAGTGTGGAGATGTGGGTCAAAAATCAACAGATGTTTTTCTTTAGAGGTTTGTAAGCTATATTGTTAAAATGTGCAGATGGAAAATAAAAGCCACTGCCCAAGGCCTGGATTTGCCTTTTGACAACTGCAGAAAACAAGTTGGGTTCTCTTAAAAGCTTACTGGATTTTTAAAAGCGTTTTAGTCAGTCCAAGCAGAGGACAAGTGGATATTACTGTCAAGAAATGCGTTGCCAGTACATTGCAAAAGTTTTAAAAAATAATAATAATAATTTAGGAAATAAGCTTTGGTGAATTGTTAGAAACAACAACAATCTGTACATAATAAAGGGAGAAAAGCTGTTAATATAACCTCTAAGGGACCAGCATTATTACTGTAGACTTTGTAGGAATTTCTTTCCTTGAGGACCAAAAATGCTCATTCCAGCCTGTTTTGGTCACTTTTAAAGTATTAGGAAGTATTTGTAGTGGGTTTGGGGAAAGGAGGGATGAAGAGGCAGAGTGCAGGAGATTTTTAGGGCAGCAGTACTATTCTGTATCATAGTATAATGGTAGATGCATTATACATTTATCAAAACTCATAGAATGTACAGCACTGAGAGTGAACCCTAATGTAAACGGTGGGCTTTAGGTGACAATGATGTGTCAATGTAGGTTCATTGATTGTAACAAATGTACCACTCTGGTTTGGGATGTTAATAGTGGGGGAAGGCTGTTACTGAGGGGCGGAAAGAGGAGTGGGAGTATATGGAAACACTACTTTCTGCTCCATTTTGCCGTAAATCTAAAACTCCTCGGAAAAAAATAGCGTCTATTAACAAAAATGTTAAAGTAAGAAAACTTGTGTCTAGATAAAGTGACAAAGAGGCCTCTGGGTATTTTCATATTGATGACAGTGGCTCATTGAAGATTTGGTGACAATAGATGTTTCCTCTTTGATTCTTCCTGTATTTCATAGGCCAGTTGTGGAGTGTCTGAGCTGTCATACTTTTCTTAGTCCTTGGACTCCTTTTCTGCCTTCCCACACATTTTTCTTAGCTATTTCTGGCTCTTTGCTTCTAACAGATTAGAAGAAAATCTCATGCTAAGTATTTAATGATCAGTCATAAAACGAGTTATCTTTCCATCTTCTCAAATGTCCTTGAGCATTTTAAAAATAAAAAAAAGTCCCTATGATAAGCTATTTTAACCAACTTCATTTTTCCCTCCTATAATTTTCTAAGATGCAGAGATGTCTTAGTATACATAGAGTTGTGGCTTTTCAGTTTGTTTTTGTTTTTAAATCATGTGCTTTTTTTTTTTTTTTTTTTTTTTTTTGTGTGTGTGTTACACGGGCCTCTCACTGCCGTGGCCTCTCCCGTTGCGGAGCACAGGCTCCCGACGCGCAGGCCCAGCGGCCATGGCTCACGGGCCCAGCCGCTCCGTGGCATGTGGGATCTTCCCAGACCGGGGCACGAACCCGCGTCCTCTGCATCGGCAGGCGGACTCCCAACCACTGCGCCACCAGGGAAGCCCAATCATGTGCTTTTTGAATTTGAAAAATCTGTATGCTTTTTTTAATACCCTGGGGATCTGCTTCAGGTACTGCGATGCAGAAGACTTTGTGGTCGTGTCTCTCTCTGCTGTACCTTCACCCTGAGCTCTCTTCTCCTAAACAGATATTGCCTCGTGCAGTAGATGTTCCTGTTTAGAGACATACAAAGAGGTCAGGCACTCTGGTATGTTTCATTATAGCAGCAGATGGTGAGGGTAGAGAATGATATTCATACCATTTTTCAAAATGTCTTTAGTGTTCCCTGCTGAAATTATGGTAACTGCATCTTAAATATTGTCTCTATACCTACTTCAGGGACAGAATGCCTGATTAGGAATGTCTAACTCCTAATTATTAGGAATTATTAGGTGTATTATTCTTTACACCTAATTAGAAATTATTAGGTGTATTATTCTTTTCTTAATAGCTATTCATTATAGTAGGGAATTTTCTTCCTCTTTTTTTTTTTAAGCTTATCTGAGATTTAATAAAATCTTTTATGGCAGATTTTAAACGTACAAAAAAAAAAAAGAGTATAACAAACTCTGCTGAACCCATTACCTACCCCTAACAAACCATCAGTGTATGGCCAATTTTGCCCTGTCTACTTCCCCCACTCACATTATTTGAAGCAAGTCCTAAATACCCCATATTTTAATATGAATTTAATATGAATTTAAATGATATGGACTCTCTTTTTAAAAAATATAACCACAAGACCATTTCACATCTGAAAAATTAATAATAATTCTTTCATATTACATATCCTGTCATTGTTAAAATTTCAGTTGTCTCAAATGTCATAAATGATTGTTCTTTTTCGCACTTAAAAAAACAGTCAAGATCTAGATAAGTTCCACACATTGGAATTAGTTGTCATGTCTTATAAGTCTGTTTTTATTTATAGGTTTCCTATCATCTCTTTTTTTCCCTTGCAATTTATGTGTTGAAGAAACTGGATTGCTTTTCTTTTAACAGTTTCTGACAGTCTTGGGGATTTTGCTGTTTCATTACTGTCGTTCTTTACCATGCTCCTTTTTCCTCTGTATTTCCTGTAAATAGTTAGGTTTAGAGGTTTAATCAAATACAGGTTTAGTCTACTTCATAGAGAAGTAGACTAAACCCTTCAGGAGGCCCAAATGTATGGCTCCTCTCTCTGTGATGCTGTAGCTGGATACTTATATCCATTCGTTGATTAGGGGTTGCAAAATGAGATATTCTAATTTTATCATTACTGTTTTCTTTCATTTTCTTTTATTGTTTTAAAACAGCTTTATTGAGATATAATTCACATACCATACACTTCATCCATCTTAAGTGTACAATTCAGTGGCTTTTTGGTATCTTCACAGACAAATTCAACCGTCACCACAATTTTAGAATATTTCATCACATCAGAAAGCAGTCCTGTACCCTTTAGCTGTCTCTCACTCCGCTCAGCCCTGAGTAACCACTATTCTACTTTCTGTCTCTATAGGTTTCCCTTTTCTAGACTTTCATATTAATGGAATCATATAATTTGTAGTCTTTTATAATTGGCTTCTTTCACTTTGGCTAATATTTTCAAGTTCACCTGTGTGATGCATGCATCAGTACTTCATTCCTATTTATGACCTAATAATAGTCCATTGTATAGGTATACCACATTTTGTTTATCCATTCATGTGTTGATGGACATCTGGTGTTTTTTCACTTTTTGTCTATGATGAATAATGCTGCTGTAAACATTTGTGTACAAGTTCTTGTGTGGGCATAAGTCTTTCTTTCTTTTAAATATACACCTAGGAGTGGAATTGCTGGGTCATATGACAACTCTATGTTTAACCATTTGAGGAATAACCAGACCCTTTTCCAAAGCGGCTGCACCATTCCCTCCAGCAAGTGTATGCAAGTGTAAGCAGGTTCTGATTTCTCCACATCCTCACCAACACTTGTTTCTATCTGAGTTTTTTTCCTAGCCATTCTAGCAGGTGTGGTTTTGCTTTGCATCTCCCTGATGACGAATGATTTCAAGTATATTTTGATATGCTTACTGATTCTTTGTACATCTTCTTTGGAGAAATGTCTGTTCAGATCCTTTGTGCATTTTTAAATTGTATTATCTTTGTGTTACTGCATTGTTAGAATTTGTATATTCTAGATACAAGTTCCTTATCAGATACATGGTTGGCAGATGTTTTCTACCATTCCATGGGTTGGTTGTCTTTTCACTTTCCTATGCTTTATTTATTAGTGTAAGTCCATCTTTAAAGAGAAATTTCCCCTCATCTCTTATTACTCAATGAGACAGTTTACATAGGAAAGGCAAGATTAAAACTTGATTCTTTTCCTTTGTTTACAAGTTTTCAAAATAAGGAATTGGTTGTTTGGCATCTTCTCATAGTGCCCAATTATTTTTTAAAAAATCATTGTGAAGGCAAGAATTCAAGCATTTGATGATTTCAATCCATTGTAGCTTTTATTCTTATTGATTTTCAGGTTGTCCCACCTTTAACTAATGTGAACATCTTCAGGTTGATTCCCAAGTAATTTTGATCTGAGTCTAATTGGTTGTGACAGCTTCTTTGCTGTCTGGCACAAGAAAGTGTTCTGGACTTGTCTGGTACATTTCCTGCTCCAGACCTGAAATCAGCTGTTAGTACAAGGACCCCTGGTTCTCTTTTAGTGGAGCAGTGTGGGTGCTAGGGGTGCACTTGCCACCAAGATGGTAACTGTTTATAGACCTTTTTAGTGGTTATATCAGGGAAATTTGTATATGGGGTATTTTTTTTTGTTTTTAAAGTCAAAATATGTTATGCTTATAGTTCTAGTTTATATTCAGGATGTAGGGCTTTTACTTGACCTCCTTTCTCCTATATATGTGTATCTCCTTCTTCCCACACTAGCACTCCCAGGTCTCAGAGTCACTAGGGACGCTAGTAATTATGTTATAGTCTATTTTCATTGCTTTCTCCCACAATACCTAGAATAGCAATACCAACATTACCACCAACAGTATAATTACTGAAAATAGTTAAAAGTTTTTCTGTTTTTTTTCTCTTTGATTGTTATTTTGCTTCTAGGTTATGTATAGTACAACCATTGTTTTTAAAAGTTACTTGAAATAGTTTCTCTGTGCTTATACTACTAACTGGACGTATATAGCTAGGTTCACTACATTTTATTTTCAATACTTAGGAATTGCTTTTTAAATTTTTATTATGAAATTACTTTTAATTCTGGTAAAAGCATATAACAAAATCTACCACCTTAACCATTTTAAAGTGCACTTTTCAGTAATGTTTATTCACATCGTTGTCTAAGAGATCTCCAGAACTTTTCATCTTGCAAAACTGAAACTCTGTCCCCATTACACACCTCCCCATTCCTCCTCCTCCAGCTCCTCACAACCACCATTCTACTCTCTGGCTCTGTGAGTTTGACTCTTCTAGGTACCTAATATAAGCAGAATCATATAATATTTGTCTTTTTGTTACTGGTTTATGTAACTTACCATAATGTCCTCAGCGTTCATTCATGTCGTAGCATGTGTCAGAATTTCCTTCCTGAATACTATTCCACTATATTTATGTACCACATTTTGTTGATCCATTCATCTGTTGATGGAAACTTGGGTTGCTTCCACAATGAATTGCTTTTGAATTTACTTTTGTTTTACAATTTTCTGAATTATTTACACAGATCTGAATCAAATCAATAAAGGAAATATATTCAAAGAAGTCAGTCTTTTGTCTCTTTCTCTTCATCCCGATTTCTTCCTTCCTTAAGGAAATTTTTTTAACATATTTATTGGAATATAATTGTTTTACAATGGTGTGGTAGTTTCTGCTTGATAACAAAGTGAATCAGCTCTACGTATACATATATCCCCATATCCCCTCTCTCTTGCATCTCCCTCCCACCCTTCCTATCCCACCCCTATAGGTGGTCACAAAGCACTGAGCTGATCTCCCTGTGCTATGTGGCTGCTTCCCACTAGCTATCTCTTTTACATTTGGTAGTGTATATATGTCCATGCCACTCTCTCACTTCGTCCCAGCTTACCCTTCCCCCTCCCCGTGTCCTCAGGTCCATGCTCTATGTCTGCATCTTTATTCCTGTCCTGCCCTTAGGTTCTTCAGAACCGATTTTTTTTTTTTTTTAGATTCCATATATATGTGTTAGCATACAATATTTGTTTTTCTCTTTCTGACTGACTTCACTTTGTATGAAAGTCTCTAGGTCTATGCACCTCACTACAAATAACTCAATTTCATTTCTTTTTATGGCTGAGTAATATTCCATTGTATATATGTGCCACATCTTTTTTTTTTTTTTTTTTTTTGCGGTACGCGGGCCTCTCACTGTTGTGGCCTCTCCCGTTGTGGAGCACAGGCTCCGGACGCGCAGGCTCAGCGGCCATGGCTCACGGGCCCAGCCGCTCTGCGGCATGTGGGATCTTCCCGGACCGGGGCACGAACCCCTGTCCCCTGCATCGGCAGGCGGACTCTCAACCACTGTGCCACCAGGGAAGCCCTGCCACATCTTTATCCATTCCTCTGTCGATGGGCACTTAGGTTGCTTCCATGTCCTGGCTGTTGTAAATAGAGCTGCAATGAACACTGTGGCACATGACTCTTTTTGAATTATGGTTTTCTTAGGGTATATACCCAGTAGTGGGATTGCTGGGTCGTATAGTAGTTCTATTTTTAGTTTTTTAACTGTTCTCCATAGTGGCTGTATCAATTTACATTCCCACCAACAGTACAAGAGGGTTCCCTTTTCTCCACACCCTATCCAGCATTTATTGTTTGTAGATTTTTTGATGATGGCCATTCTGACTGGTGTGAGGTGATACCTCATTGTAGTTGGTTTTTTTTTTTTGGAATTTTATTTTATTTATTTTTTATGCAGCAGGTTCTTACTAGTCATCACTTTTATACACATCAGTGTATACATGTCAATCCAATCTCCCAATTCATCACACCACCACCCCTACCCCCCCACTTTCCCCCCTTGGTGTCCGTATGGTTCTTCTCTACATCTGTGTCAATTTCTGCCCTGCAAACTGGTTCATCTGTACCATTTTTCTAGGTTCCACATATATGTGTTAATATATTTGTTTTTCTCTTTTTGACTTACTTCACTCTGTATGACAGTCTGTAGATCCATCCACGTCTCTACAGATGACCCAATTTCGTTCCTTTTTGTGGCTGAGTAATATTCCATTGTATATATGTACTACGTCATTTTCCATTCGTCTGTCGATGGGCATTTACGTTGCTTCCATGACCTGGCTATTGTAAATAGTGCTTCAATGAACATTGGGGTGCATGTGTCTTTTTGAATTATAGTTTTCTCTGGGTATATGCCCAGTAGTGGGATTGCTGGATCATATGGTAATTCTATTTTTAGTTTTTTAAGGAACCTCCATACTGTTCTCCATAGTGGCTCTATCAGTTTACATTCCCACCAACAGTGCAAGAGGGTTCCCTTTTCTCCACACTCTCTCGAGCATTTGTTGTTTGTAGATTTTCTGATGGTGCCCATTCTAACTGGTGTGAGGTGATACCTCATTGTTGTTTTGATTTACATTTCTCTAATAATTAGTGATGTTGAGCAGCTTTTCATGTGCCTCTTGGCCATCTGTATGTCTTCTTTGGAGAAATGTCTATTTAGGTCTTCTGCCCAATTTTGGATTGGGTTGTTTGTTTCTTTAATATTGAGCTGCATGAGCTGTTCGTATATTTTGGAGATTAATCCTTTGTCCGTTGATTCATTTGCAAATATTATCTACCATTCTGAGGGTTGTATTTTTGTCTTGTTTATGGTTTCCTTTGCTGTGCAAAAGCTTTGAAGTTTCATTAGGTCCCATTTGTTTATTTTTGTTTTTATTTCCATTACTCTAGGAGGTGGATCAAAAAAGATCTTGCTGTGATTTATGTCAAAGAGTGTTCTTCCTATGTTTTCCTCTAAGAGTTTTATAGTGTCTGGTCTTACATTTAGGTCTCTAATCCATTTGGAGTTTATTTTTGTGTATGGTTTTAGGAAGTGTTCTAATTTCATTCTTTTACATGTATCTGTCCAGTTTTCCCAGCACCACTAATTGAAGACACTGTCTTTTCTCCATTGTATATCCTTGACTCCTTTGTCATAGCTTAGTTAACCATAGGTGCGTGGGTTTATCTCTGGGCTTTCTCTCCTGTTCCATTGATCTATATTTCTGGTTTTGTGCCAGTACCTTATTGTCTTGATTACTGTAGCTTCGTAGTATAGTCTGAAGTCAGGGGGTCTGATTCCTCCAGCTCTGTTTTTTTCCCTCAAGACTACTTTGGGTATTCGGGGTCTTTTGTGTCTCCATACAAATTTTAAGATTTTTTGTTCTAGTTCCGTGAAAAACTAGCATTGGTAGTTTGATAGGGATTGCATTGAATCTCTAGATTGCTTTGTGTAGTATAGTCATTTTCACAATATTGATTCTTCCAATCCAAGAACATGGTATATCTTTCCATCTGTTGGTATCATCTTTAATTTCTTTCATCAGTGTCTTATAGTTTTCTGCATACAGGTCTTTTGTCTCCCTAGGTAGGTTTATTCCTAGGTATTTTATTCTTTTTGTTGCAGTGGTAAATGGGAGTGGGAGTGTTTCCTTAATTTCTCTTTCAGGTTTTTCGTCATTAGTGTATAGGAATGCAAGAGATTTCTGTGCATTAATTTTGTATCCTGCAACTTTACCCATTTCATTGATTAGCTCTAATAGTTTTCTGGTGGCATTTTTAGGATTCTCTATGTATAGTATCATGTCATCTGCAAACAGTGACAGTTTTACTTCTTCTTTTCCAATTTGTATTCCTTTTATTTCTTTATCTTCTCTGATTGCCATGGCTAGGACTCCAAAACTATGTTGAATAATAGTGGTGAGAGTAGACATCCTTGTCTTGTTCCTGATCTTAGAGGAAATGCTTTCAGTTTTTCACCATTGAGAATGATGTTTGCTGTGGGTTTGTCATATATGGCCTTTATTATGTTGAGGTAGGTTCCCTCTATGCCCACTTTCTGGAGAGTTTTTATCATAAATGGGTGTTGAATTTTCTCAAAAGCTTTTTCTGCATCTATTGAGATGGTCATATGGTTTTTATTCTTCAGTTTGTTAATATGGTTTATCACATTGATTGATTTGCATATATTGAAGAATCCTTGCATCCCTGGGATAAATCCCACTTGATCATGGTGTATGATCCTTTTAATGTGTTGTAGGATTCTGTTTGCTAGTATTTTGTTGAGAATTTTTGCATCTATATTCATCAGTGATATTGGTCTGTAATTTTCTTCTTTAGTAGTATCTTTGTTTGGTTTTGGTATCAGGGTGATGGTGGCCTCATAGAATGAGTTAAGGAGTGTTCCTTCCTCTGCAAATTTTTGGAAGAGTTTGAGAAGGATGGGTGTTAGCTCTTCTTAAATGTTTGATAGAATCCACCTGTGAAGCCATCTGGTCCTAGACTTTTGTTTGTTGGAAGATTTTTAATCACAGTTCCAATTTCATTTCTTGTGATTGGTCTGTTCATACTTTCTATTTCTTCCTGGTTCAGTCTTGGAAGGTTATACCTTTCTAAGAATTTGTCCGTTTCTTCCAGGTTGTCCATTTTATTGGCATAGAGTTGCTTGTAGTAGTCTCTTAGGATGCTTTGTATTTCTGCGGTGTCGTAACTTCTTTTTCATTTCTAATTTTATGGATTTGAGTCCTCTTCCTCTTTTTCTTGATGAGTCTGGCTAATGGTTTATCAATTTTGTTTATCTTCTCAAAGAAGCAGCTTTAAGTTTTATTGATCTTTGCTATTGTTTTCTTTGTTTCTATTTCATTTATTTCTGCTCTGATCTTTATGATTTCTTTCCTTCCGCTAACTTTGGGTTTTGTTTTTTCTTCTTTCTCTAATTGCTTTAGGTGTAAGGTTAGGTCGTTTATTTGAGATGTTTCTTGTTTCTTGAGGTAGGCTTGTATAGCTATAAACTTCCCTCTTAGAACTGCTTTTGCTGCATCCCATAGGTTTTGGGTCATTGTGTTTTCATTGTCATTTGTTTCTAGGTATTTTTTGATTCCCTTTTTGATTTCTTCAGTGTCTCTTGGTTATTTAGTAGTGTATTGTTTAACCTCCATGTGTTTGTATTTTTTACAGATTTTTTTTCTGTAATTGATATCTAGTCTCATAGCATTGTGGTCAAAAAAGATACTTGGTATGATTTCAGTTTTCTTAAATTTACCAAGGCTTGATTTATGACCCAAGATACGATCTGTCCTGGAGAATGTTCCATGAGCACTTGAGAAGAAAGCGTATTCTGTTGTTTTTGGATGGAATGTCTATAAATATCAAGTCCATCTTGTTTAATGTATCATTTAAAGCTTGTGTTTCCTTATTTATTTTCATTTTGGATGATCTGTCCAATGGTGTAAGTGGGGTGTTAACGTCCCCTACTATGATTGTGTTACTCTCGATTTCCCCTTTTATGGCTGTTAGCATTTGCCTTATGTATTGAGGTGCTCCTATGTTGGGTGCGTAAATATTTACAATTATTGTATCTTCTTCTTGGATTGAGCCCTTGATCATTACGTAGTGTCCTTCTCTGTCTCTTGTAATAGTCTATTTTAAAGTCTATTTTGTCTGATATGAGAATTGCTACTCCAGCTTTCTTTTGATTTCCATTTGCATGGAATATCTTTTTCCATCCCCTCGCTTTCAGTCTGTATGTGTCCCTAGGTCTGAAGTGGGTCTCTTGTAGACAGCATATATATGGGTCTTGTTTTTGTATCCATTCAGCCAGTCTATGTCTTTTGGTTGGAGCATTTAATCCATTTACATTTAAGGTAGTTATCGATATGTATGTTCTATTACCATTTTCTTAATTGTTTTGGGTTTGTTTTTGTAGGTCTTTTACTCCTCTTGTGTTTCCTGCCTAGAGAAGTTCCTTTAGCTCTTGTCATAAGCTGGTTTGGTGGTGCTGAATTCTCTTACTCTTGCTTGTCTATAAAGGTTTTCATTTTCCGTCAAATCTGAATGAGATTCTTGCTGGATAGAATAATCTTGGTTGTAGCTTTTTCCCTTTCATCACTTTAAATATGTCCTGCCACTCCCTTCTGGCTTGCAGTTTCTGCTGAAAGATCAGCTGATAGCCTTATGGGGATTCCCTGGTATGTTATTTGTTGCTTTTCCCTTACTGCTTTTAATATTTTTTCTTTGTATTTAATTTTTGATAGTTTGATTAATATGTGTCTTGGCATGTTTCTCCTTGGATTTATCCTGTATGGGACTCTCTGTGCTTCCTGGACTTGACTATTTCCTTTCCCATGTTAGGGAAGTTTTCAACTGTAATCTCTTCAAATATTTTCTCAGTCCCTTTCCTTTTCTCTTCTTCTTCTGGGACCCCTATAATTCAAATGTTGGTGCATTTAATGTTGTCCCAGAGGTCTCTGAGACTATCTGAATTCTTTTCATTCTTTTTCCTTTATTCTACTCTGCAGCAGTTATTTCCACTGTTTTATCTTCCAGGTCACTTATTTGTTCTTCTGCCTCAGTTATTCTGTGATTGATTCCTTCTAGAGAATTTTTAAATTTCACTTATTGTGTTGTTCATCATTGTTTGTTTGCTCTTTAGTTCTTCTAGGTCCTTGTGAAACATTTCTTGTATTTTCTCCATTCTGTTTCCAAGATTTTGGATCATCTTTACTATCATTACTCTGAATACTTTTTCAGGTAGACTGCCTAAGGAAATTTTTTTAATTAAATGGTTTATCCTTCCATTTTTTTTTAATCTTTAGAAGACATTTTTTTGCCATTCAAAAATATGTGTGTGTGTGTGTGTGTGTGTGTGTATATATATGTGTGTATATACACACACACACACACACACACATTTGTATCCCTCCATTCTTAGAAAATGGGAGCATACTATATTGTTCTGCATCTGGGTTTCATCACCTGATGATTGTAGTGCAGAGAGCTCTTCCTCGTTCTTTTCTTATAACTGTACGCTTATTCCATTGTACTATAGTTTATTCCACCAGTTCCCTGTTAATGGACGTTGGAGTTGTTTGCAGTCTCTTGCTGTTAAAAATAGTCCTACAAAGACGAATGTACTGCATAGGTCTTTCTGTATTTTTGCTGGTATCTATGGGAGTCAGAAAAGTAAGTTTGCTGGGTCAAAAGGTGTGGTAATCCTGCTAGATGTAACCAGTTCTCCTTTGTAGGGGTTATACAATTTTGCATTCCCACAAATGAGAGGGTCTATTTCCTTCTCCACACTACTTTTCCCTGAGTATATTGTCAAGTTTTTGGACTCTTACTGGTGTTTCAGTGAGAAATACAGTTTTAATTTACATTTCCCTTAGTGTGGGCATCTTTTCATATTCAAAGCAATTTGTTTCTCTGTGAACTGTCCATTTTTTTAGCCTATTGTTCTGCATAATAGTGGGTTTTTTCCTCTTTATTTCTAATTTTAGAGGCTCTCTATATGGAAAGATAGTAAATGTAAATTGTAAAAATTTTTTATAGTCATTTGTCTTTTTGCCTTGCTTATCGTGTTTTTTGCCATTCAAAAGTTTTCATTTCTATGTGGTCTTATTTGTTACCCCTTTCCCCTTCTTGCTTGTAGATTGTTGAGTCATTTTTTGGTAATTTTTACCTGCTCCTTGGTTATAGCAGTTCACTCATCTTTTCTCTAGTAACTGTATGTTCTTACTTCCTTTCTTCTTTCTCTGTCTCTCTCTCTGCCTGTCTTTCTCTCCTTTCTGTGCATTTGTTCTGGTGTATGGTACAAAGTTTGGTTCCAATTTTCTTTTCCCATGTGTATATCCAGTTATGCCAACATTTCATTTAAAAGTCTATCTTTTCTCATTGATTTTAGCTGCTCTTTTTGGGTTTTTTTGTTGTTTAATGTACTTGTATATGTAATTGGGTCTATTTATGGATTTTCTATTCTACTCCATTGGTCTGTATTCATGAGCCATTACAACATTGTTTTAATTGTATAAGCCTTATGTTTTAATATCTAGTAAGATTAGCTTTCTTCGTTTTGTGTTTTTCTAGCTTTTTTTTTTCTTGTTTTTCTTCCAAATAAACTTTATAATCAACTTGTCTTACTCTGGTGAGAAAAAAACCTGATGGTATTTTTATTTGGACTGCATTAAATGTATAGATTAATTTAGGGCGTAACATGTATTTTTGTGATGCTGAGTCTTTTCATCCAAGAAGATGCCTTTCCTTTTGTTCAGTCCTACTTCCCTGTCTTCCAGGAATGTTTTATATAATTTTCCTCATATCGATTTTGGGTATATCTTGTAATTTTACATGTATGTATTTACTTTATTTTTTGATATTGTGTTTATTATATCTTCTCTCTAGGTTTTATTTTGATCTGTGATGATTATTGAATTTTGCATGTTAATTTTATAACCTGTTACTTTACCAAGTCATTTCATTGTTCATAGTAATTTTGCCATTGATTAGTTTGGGTTGTCTAGATGTATAATCGTATGAGATGAAAATTGAGAATTTTCTGAGCCTTTCCAAAGAATACAGAATTTTTCTAAGTTAACAATACATGGGCAGTGCAGGTGTGTTTCTGGAGATAACACTTAGCTGCTTAATGGTATACTGTAGATGTTCCAGTCTGTCATGTGCCATGATCTGTGTTAACTGTATCATTTGTTTAATAACAGGAGTTAGAAAGGCAGAAACATATGTGTAGTGTGCTACAGCATAAGATGGATGAACTTAAAGAAGGCCTCCGACAAAGAGATGAGCTTATTGAGGTATGTACATGAACTGTGGAAATACTTAATTTTGGGAAAAAATGCACTGAATTGGATGAGGGCATGTGTGTTGGGAGGGAAGGGAGTTTAAATGCCACAAACAAACTTGTCTCTTCACATTTGGCTGTACCCTAAAATCTTACAAACGTGAAACATGAAGGCAGGCTTAAAAAATTAATACTGTGAACCCTATAAATATTACGCCTTTTAGTAGCAGAAGCTTTTATAATTGTCTTTTATTCCTAAGCACATTGTTTCCTAAAGATATCTTAGGAAATGGGCAAAAGGAAACATTACAGAGTACCATGATTCTTTGGAATGTAGTGAATGCTATATTTGGGGACATGATTCTTGGGGAATAAGAAGTTTGATCATCACTCAGGTAGGTGCATTTCTGAGATGGCTAAATGAAAAGAAGAAATTGTGTCAAGACGCCTGGTAGTAGACAAGAGGTGAAGGTTGTCCGGGGCTGTGACTCAGGTTCCTGGGGCGGAGGAGCTCTGAGGGCCACAGCAATATCCTAGGAGGGAAGGAGGAGTGTGGGCCTCCAAGAAATCTTTGAAAGCATGTATCATCCTTTTGTGCCTGCCAGCTTGCATGCATCTCTGTTTTTCTTTAAATGTGGTTTTCCTCTTGAGGTTGTCATTTTTTATAAATACGGGGTGAGGTTTGTTGGGAAGGGGTCATGCTCACTTTCTTGGTGAGGTTATCAAGCACGTCTGATGTTAACTTAGTGTTGATCCCGTGGTGATATCAGGAAGGCAGCTTTTTTTAAAAAAAAAAATAATCTATTTGTGTTTCATTTTTTAAATTATTTTTTATTTTTTGGCTGCATCAGGTCTTCACTGCGGCACACAGGCTCTTTGTTGTGGCACGCAGGTTTTCTCTCTCTAGTGTGGCACGCGGGCTCCAGGGTGCATGGGCTCAGTAGTTGTGGCACGTGGGCTTAGTTGCCCCAGGCATGTGGGATCTTAGTATCCCGACCAGGGATCGAACCCATGTCCCCTGCATTGGAAGGCGGATTCTTTACCACTGGACCACCAGGGAAGTCCCAGAAAGGCCAGCTCTTGACAACCCCGGAGATGCCACATGCATCGCAGTCAACTCAGCCCTGTCCCTCGTCCTTCAGAACCACCCCTCCTTCCCTCCCTCTTTTTCTCTTCCCCTATGGGCCTGCCTCACTTAATCTCTCCCCCTATAAATGACTTTAGAAACCATTTAATAGAAGAAAAGAAGTGACTCTTTTTGTGGATTGGTGTTACTTTTTTTGTCATTCTTGAGAATAATTGAATTGAACATAGCCTGCTGAAAGCAGATAGAATTTGTGAATTCTAAATGCAAACACAGATAACCCTTTGAAAATATCAGATTACATGTGAAGTTAATTGTCTTAGTTTTTCCATATATGGCAAGAAGCATATTATCCAAACTCTGTATCCTGCTGGCAGTTAAAAATCACATGAATTCTTCTCCCTTTTTGTCCTCTTTTTTGTGTGTGTCAATATGCCAGCCACTTGTTATTTCTTTTTCTAATTAAAATATGTACTTTTCCCCATATGATTTCCAAAGAATAATAAAACTACTTTGGGAGCTGCTTCTCAAATTCAGTAACTTATGTTAGAATTGGTTAAGTGTTCTAGTTTTTAGTTTGTTGATTGCATTTAAGAGCTATTTTAATGCTTGATTTTTACAATTTGTCAGTATGGTTTCCAATTTAAAAGCCCAGGGTGCTGGGTATACAAACTTTAAAAACCTTAGTTTTAAGGGTTTTTTTGGTTTTTTTTTTTTTGCGGTACGCGGGCCTCTCACTGTTGTGTCTCCCGTTGTGGAGCACAGGCTCCGGACACGCAGGCTCAGCAGCCATGGCTCACAGGCCCAGCCACTCCGCGCCCCGAAGCCGTGTCCCCTGCATCGGCAGGCAGACTCTCAACCACTGCGCCACCAGGGGAGCCCTTAAGTACTTTTTATGTTTAGAATTAACGTCCTTCAGATGTTAATATGCACATTTACTTATAACTGAAGAATCCTGACTTTACCAAAATAATGTTCTTTGGTCTTTAGAATGGAGAACCACGTGGTAAAGTAGATGAGAAATGTATGAGTAGGGAAAGTGGAAGATGATAATTTACCAATAATGCATAAAAGAACCTGCTAAATATAAGAGAGTATAAATTGAGCGTCAGTGCCTAGTCAGAAGAGTTAAGAATTGCTAAATGCTAGAAATCTAGTTTTTCTAAAAACTGATGTGAAATATGTAATTTATGATGTTTCTGCTATCATAGATTCTGCTAACAGGAATTCAAAATGATTGAGCTATGTCCCTCTTGTAGTTTTTTAGTTCTTCTTAAAAAAATAGGGTTCAAAACTACTGCTTGTTGTCTGTGATAAGGATCATTTGTTCATAAGAAAATCTGAATTTCCCTCTCTAAAAGTGTAAGTTGTCCCATGTTTGGGGGAAAGGCACTTATGAGAGGAAGAGTACATGTGTGGAGCTGGGTGTACATCGAAGCCCCAGCTGGCTTGCTGCCTCATAGCTGTGGCTGGAGCAGCTGCCCCCAGTCCCCTCGCTTGCTGTCATACTGACACAGCGCCAAGACGCTGGATGTCATCTTTCCTTTAAGACGCTGGATGCCATCTTTCCTGTTGATCACAGACTTCCTGCTTTTGTTAAGTTTCTTTATCAGCTTTATTTTTGTTCTGTTTTCCTACCTCTAACCCCGTCCCCTTCTTCTTTCTGCTCTTTTATTCTCTCCCCTCTTCCTCTGCAGGAGAATCAGCGTGTACAGCAGAGAGTAGACACCCTGACAAAAGAGGTGTTTGAGCTCCAGGAGACACTGCTTTGGAAAGATAAAAACATTAGGGTATGAGATCAAATTGGGCTTTGGCCCAGAGCTCATTGATGACGAATAGACCAATGTAAATTTAACGTAGAGATTCCTGAAATTCTGTCCTTTGACTATTTTTAGAGCAGTTATACAGAGTGAAATATGAATAAGCAGAAGACAGAAACTTCCATGGGAAAACCTAATCCGACGCCTGGAAAGAACTCTTCTCTCCAGCTGACTCTGGGCTTGTAAAACCTACAAGTAGGAACTTTCTAAGGAAGTTGTTCTTTATTTCCCCAGGGTTTTTATGCAGAAACAGCCACAGGCATTTAATTCAAACTCTGTGGGTAATTTGATATCCTTACATTGTAAGAATTTGGATAAGAAGCAAGAGGATAGGGGGTGGGGGAAAAGTTATTAGCATCCCATAAATCTTTGGTGAATAAAATAGGAAGAGATTAAAATCATTTTAATTACAGAAGTGGATAGGAATGTAAGATTTGCTGGAGCTGCCAGACTATGATGTCACCTCTAATCATATCCTTGCAACTCCCTAAAGCAGGGGCCCAGATAAGGAAAAAGTCTTCAGTGCCTTTTTGCTAAGCCCTTCAGGTAGATTCCAAGGACACTGGAGCTGAAAAAATCCCTGCCAGTTCATCCCATGTGGCCTTTTGACTAGCAGCCACGTACACCTCATGGCATATGAGCTCTCTGTTCCACAGAGGCTTAACTTGTCAGGGAAGGGCAGCGTGGAGGGAAAAGAGAGAAGGAAACCCTTGGCCTGAAGACATAGTTAGGAAGCCTCCGTTCTACCAGAGGTTAGGTGGGGTAGGGAAAAGCTGGCCAAAATCCCCGAGAGCACCTGTGGTGGACAGGCGTGGATGTGAAGCCCTCTGGATCACACCCTCCATAGTTAGGGGCATTCTGGTATCCAGGTCATTTCACACCTCCAAGGACCCTATCCTCTCAATAGACACTTGGGAAACAAAATTACTTGTTAAAGTGTGGTAGACCAAGCAGTTTTAAAGAAAGAAAGCTACCTTTTAAAGTTTCTGATGCTAAAATACCAAGTTCCTGTAATTCTGTCTAAAGCTGGAAAAACCTTCTGAGGTATTAATTAACAACTCTGTTAAGAGTTTTGAATTGTGACTGTGAACAACTGATTCTATTTAAATTTTTTACTTGGGAAATTTAAAATGAGACGTTGAAAAAGTGTATAGCAAAAGCAGGTAGTTTGTAAAGTTAAGTTGAAATCTGGTCACTATTTAGAATGGGCTTCCTTTAGGATTTTACATAATTTTCTTTAGCACAGATCTGCAGCTCCATGATTTCTATTTTGTATAATTATCTTAGCATATTAAACTGATTATTTTGGACCAGCCATAGAAAACCCCCAAATCTCTCAGTCCAATAGCTATTCAAAATAAAACAAAAATTTTTTTCTACCCAAAAGATGTACTGATGGTTACAGTATAAATAATTTGACTTTTAAATTTTCCTGCTATTATTGAATGAATGAGTGGGTATCTTCTTTCTATGTAGTATATAATAACATGTTCTTTTGGCTTTTGTTGTTGTTGTTGGCACCATTTTTCCAACAGCATTTGCTTATTACTTAGTGTCTGTGTCACATTTATTTTAATTTTTTAAATTCTTTTATACAGCAGGTTCTTATTACTCATGAATTTTATACACATCAGTGTATACATGTCAATCCCAATCGCCCAGTTCATCACACCACCACCACCACCACTCTGCTTTCCCCGATTGGTGTCCATACATTTCTTCTCTACATCTGTGTCTCAATTCTGCCCTGCAAACTGGTTCATCTGTACCATTTTTCTAGGTTCCACATATATGTGTTAATATACTATATTTGTTTTTCTCTTTCTGACTTACTTCACTCTATATGACAGTCTCTAGATCCATCCACGTCTCTACAAATGACCCAATTTTGTTCCTTTTTATGGCTGAGTAATATTCCATTGTATATATGTACCACATCTTCTTTATCCATTCGTCTGTCGATGGGCATTTACGTTGCTTCCATGACCTGGCTATTGTAAACAGTGCTGCAGTGAACATTGGGGTGCATGTGTCTTTTTGAATTATGGTTTTCTCTGGGTATATGCCCAGTAGTGGGATTGCTGGATCATATGGTAATTCTATTTTTAGTTTTTTAAGGAACCTCCATACTGTCTTCCATAGTGGCTGTATCAGTTTACATTGCCAACAGCAATGTAAGAGGCTTCCATTTTCTCCACACCCTCTCCAGCACTTATTGTTTGTAGATTTTCTGTTGATGCCCATTCTAACTGGTGTGAGGTCTCACCTCATTGTAGTTTTGATTTGCATTTCTCTAATGATTAGTGATGTTGAGCATCCTTTCATGTGTTTGTTGGCAGTCTGTATATCTTCTTTGGAGAAATGTCTATTTAGGTCTTCTGCCCATTTTTGGATTGGGTTGTTTGTTTTTTTAATATTGAGCTTCATGAGCTGTTTATATATTTTGGAGATTAATCCTTTGTCCGTTGATCCGTTTGCAAATATTTTCTACCATTCTGAGGGTTGTCTTTTTGTCTTGTTTATGGTTTCCTTTGCTGTGCAAAAGCTTTGAAGTTTCATTAGGTCCCATTTGTTTATTTTTGTTTTTATTTCCATTACTCTAGGAGGTGGATCAAAAAAGATCTTGCTGTGATTTATGTCAAAGAGTGTTCTTCCTATGTTTTCCTCTAAGAGTTTTATAGTGTCTGGTCTTACATTTAGGTCTCAAATCCATTTGGAGTTTATTTTTGTGTATGGTGTTAGGGAGTGTCCTAATTTCATTCTTTTACATGTAGCTGTCCAGTTTTCCCAGCACCACTTATTGAAGAAGCTGTCTTTTCTCCACTGTATATCCTTGCCTCCTTTGTCATAGATTAGTTGACCATAGGTGCGTGGGTTTATCCTCTGGGCTTTCTCTCCTATTCCATTGATCTATATTTCTGTGTTTGTGCCAGTACCATATTGTCTTGATTACTGTAGCTTATAGTATACTCTGAAGTCAGGGAGTCTGATTCCTCCAGCTCCGTTTTTTTTTTCCCTCAAGACTGCTTTGACTATTTGACACACACTATTTTGTGTCTCCATACAAATTTTAAGATTTTCTGTTCTAGTTCCGTAAAACATGCCATTGATAATTTGATAGTTTGATAATTTGAATCTCTAGATTGCTTTGGGTAGTATAGTCATTTTCACAATATTGATTCTTCCAATCCAAGAACATTGTATATCTCTCCATCTGTTGGTATCATCTTTAATTTCTTTCATCAGTGTCTTATAGTTTTCTGCATACAGGTCTTTTGTCTCCCTAGGTAGGTTTATTCCTAGGTATTTTATTCTTTTTGTTGCAGTGGTAAATGGGAGTGTTTCCTTAATTTCTCTTTCAGGTTTTTCATCATTAGTGTATAGGAATGCAAGAGATTTCTGTGCTTTAATTTTGTATCCTGCAACTTTACCCAATTCATTGATTAGCTCTAATAGTTTTCTGGTGGCATCTTTAGGATTCTCTATGTAGAGTTTCATGTCATCTGCAAACAGTGTCAGTTTTACTTCTTCTTTTCCAATTTGTATTCCTTTTATTTCTTTATCTTCTCTGATTGCCATGGCTAGGACTCCAAAACTATGTTGAATGATGGCGAGGGTGGACATCCTTGTCTTGTTCCTGATCTTAGAGGAAATGCTTTCAGTTTTTCACCATTGAGAATGATGTTTGCTGTGGGTTTGTCATATATGGCCTTTATTATGTTGAGGTAGGTTCCCTCTATGCCCACTTTCTGAGAGTTTTTATCATAAATGGGTGTTGAATTTTGTGAAAAACTTTTTCTGCATCTATTGAGATGATCATATGGTTTTTATTCTTCAATTTGTTAATATGATGTATCACATTGATTGATTTGTGTATATTGAAGAATCCTTGCATCCCTGGGATAAATCCCACTTGATCATGGTGTATGATCCTTTTAATGTGTTGTTGGATTCTGTTTGCTAGTATTTTGTTGAGGATTTTTGCATCTATATTCATCAGTGATATTGGTCTGTAATTTTCTTTTTTTGTAGTAACTTTGTCTGGTTTTGGTATCACGGTGATGGTGGCCTCATAGAATTAGTTAGGGAGTGTTCCTTCCTCCACGATTTTTTGGAAGAGTTTGAGAAGGATGGGTGTTAGCTCTTCTCTAAATGTTTGATAGAATTCACCGTGAAGCCATCTGGTCCTGGGCTTTTGTTTGTTGGAAGATTTTTATTCACAGTTCCAATTTCATTTCTTGTGATTGGTCTGTTCATATTTTCTATTTCTTCCTGGTTCAGTCTTGGAAGGTTATACCTTTCTAAGAATTTGTCCATTTCTTCCAGGTTGTCCATTTTATTGGCATAGAGTTGCTTGTAGTAGTCTCTTAGGATGCTTCGTATTTCTGTGGTGTCATAACTTCTCCGTTTTCATTTCTAATTTTATGAATTTGAGTCCTCTCCCTCATTTTCTTGATGAGTCTGGCTAATGGCTTATCAATTTTGTTTATCTTCTCAAAGAACCAGCTTTTAGTTTTATTGATCTTTGCTATTGTTTTCTTTGTTTCTATTTCATTTATTTCTGCTCTGATCTTTATGATTTCTTTCCTTCCGCTAACTTTGGGTTTTGTTTTTTCTTCTTTCTCTAATTGCTTTAGGTGTAAAGTTAGGTCGTTTATTTGAGATGTTTCTTGTTTCTTGAGGTAGGCTTGTATAGCTATAAACTTCCCTCTTAGAACTGCTTTTGCTGCATCCTGTAGCTTTTGGATTGTCATGTTTTCATTGTCATTTGTCTCTAGGTATTTTTTGATTTCCTCTTTGATTTCTTCAGTGATCTCTTGGTTATTTAGTAACGTATTGTTTAGCCTCCATGTGTTTGTGTTTTTTACTTTTTTTTCCCTGTAATTCATTTCTAATCTCATAGCATTGTGGTCAGAAAAGATGCTTGATATGATTTCAGTTTTCTTAAATTTACTGAGGCTTGATTTGTGACCCAAGATGTGATCTATCCTGGAGAATGTTCCGTGCGCACTTGAGAAGAATGTGTAATCTGTTTTTGGATGGAATTCTTATAAATATTAATTAAATCTGTCTGGTCTATTGTGTCATTTAAAGCTTGTATTTCCTTATTTATTTTCATTTTGGATGATCTGTCCATTGGTGTAAGTGAGGTGTTAAAGTCTCCCACTATTATTGTGTTACTGTCGATTTCCTCTTTTATAGCTGTTAGCAGTTGCCTTATGTATTGAGGTGCTCCTATGTTGGGTGCATATATATTTATAATTGTTATATCTTCTTCTTGGATTGATTCCTTGATCATTAGGTAGTGTCCTTCCTTGTTTCTTGTTTCTTCATTTTAAAGTCTATTTTATCTGATATGAGTATTGCTACTCCAGCTTTCTTTTGATTTCCATTTGCATGGAATATCTTTTTCCATCCCTCACTTTCATTCTGTATGTGTCCCTAGGTCTGAAGTGGGTCTCTTGTAGACAGCATATATATGGGTCTTGTTTTTGTATCCGTTCAGCAAGCTTGTGTCTTTTGGTTGGACCATTTAATCCATTCACATTTAAGGTTGTTATCAATATGTATGTTCCTATGACCATTTCCTTAATTGTTTTGGGTTTGTTTTTGTAGGTCCTTTTCTTCTCTTGTGTTTCCCACTTAGAGAAGTTCCTTTAGAATTTGTTGTAGAGCTGGTTTGGTGGTGCTGAATTCTCTTAGCTTTTGCTTGTCTGTAAAGCTTTTGATTTCTCCATCGAATCTGAATGAGATCCTTGCTGGGTAGAGTAATTTTGGTTGTAGGTTCTTCCCTTTGATCACTTTAAGTATATCGTGCCACTCCCTTTTGGCTTGTAGAGTTTCTGCTGAGAAATCAGCTGTTAACCTTATGGGAGTTCCCTTGTATGTTATTTGTCATTTTTCCCCTTGCTGCTTTTAATAATTTTTCTTTGTCTTTAATTCTTGCCAATTTGATTACTATGTGTCTCGGCGTGTTTCTCCTTGGGTTTATCCTGTATGGGACTCTCTGCGCTTCCTGGACTTGGGTGGCTATTTCCTTTCCCATGTTGGGGAAGTTTTCAACTATAATCCCCTCAAATATTTTCTCTTGTCCTTTCTCTCTCTCTTCTCCTTCTGGGACCCCTATAATGTGAATGTTGTTGCATTTAATGTTGTCCCAGAGGTCTCTTTGGCTGTCTTCATTTCTTTTCATTCTTTTTTCTTTATTCTGTTCTGCAGCAGTGAATTCCACCATTCTGTCTTCCAGGTCACTTATCCGTTCTTCTCCCTCAGTTATTCTGCTATTGATTCCTTCTAGGGTAGTTTTCATTTCAGTTATTGTATTGCTCATCTCTGTTTGTTCTTTAATTCTTCTAGGTCTTTGTTAAACAGTCTTTGTATCTTCTCGTTCTTTGCCTCCATTGTTTTTCCAAGGTCCTGGATCACCTTCACTATCATTATTCTGAATTCTTTTTCTGGAAGGTTGCCTATCTCCACTTCATTTAGTTGTTTTTCTGGGGGTTTATCTTGCTCCTTCATCTGATACATAGTCCTCTGCCCTTTCATCTTGTCTACCTTTCTGTGAATGTGGTTTTTGTTCCACAGGCTGCAGGATTGTAGTTCTTCTCTCTTCTGCTGTCTGCCCTTGGTGGATGAGGCTATCTACTTGGCTTTTTTTTTTTTTTTTTTTTTTGCGGTATGCGGGCCTCCCACTGTTGTGGCCTCTCCCGTTGCGGAGCCTCTCCCGTGTCTCTCCAGACACGCAGGCTCAGCGGCGATAGCTCACGGGCCTAGCTGCTCCACGGCATGTGGGATCTTCCCGGACCAGAGCACAAACCCGTGTCCCCTGCATCAGCAGGCAGACTCTCAACCACTGTGCCACCAGGGAAGCCCTAGGCTTTTTTTTTTAATTAAACTTTTTAAAAATGTTTGAAGTCATTGTAGATTCACATGCAGTTGTAAGAAATAATACAGAGATCTTGTATGCCCTTTATCCAGTTTTCCCAAAATGTAACATCTTGTAAAGCTATAGTACAACAAGTGTATTGACCTTGATATAATCAAGATGCAGAACCTTTTCATCACCATAAGGGGTCCCTCCCGTTGCCCTTTTACAGCCATATCTACTGCCTCCCCTTCACCATCCCAGGTGCTGGCAACTGCTAATCTGTTCTCCATTGCTATAATTTTGTCATCTTAAGAATGTTGTATAGATGGGATCATACAGTGTGCAGCCCTTTGGAGTTACATTTTTTTCACTCAGAATAATTCCCCTTAAGATTCATCCAAGTTGTTTCATGCATCAGTAGTTTGTCCCTCCTTTGACTTAAAAGAAATTTTTTTAATTGTGGTAAAGTCCAAAAAAATAACAGAAAATTGACTGTTTAAATGTAAATGTAGAGTTTGGTGGTATTAAGTCCATTGACATCGTTGTGCTACCTCACCATCATCCATCCATAGAAACCTTTGCATTTTGCAGAACTGAAACTGCCCATTAAGTAGCAACTCCCCAATTTCCCCTCCTCCAGCCCCTGGCAGCCACCCTTCCACTTTCGTTTCTATGAATTTGACTACTCTTGGTACCTCATAAAGTGGAATCATACAGTATTTGTCTTTTTGTGACTAGCTTATTTCACTTAGCATATATCCTCAGGGTTCAGACATGTTGTAGCATGTGTCAGAAGTCCTTCCTTTTTAAGAATGAATAATATTCCAATGTATGCTTGTACCACATTTTGTTTATCCATTCATCCGGACGCTTGGTTGCTTCCACCTTTTTGCTATTGTGAGTAATGCTGCCGTGAACATGAGTTTGCAAAACTCTCTTGGTGATTTCTTTTGGGTATGTACCCAGGAGGGGAATTGCTACATTATATGGTAATTCTATGTTTAATTTTTTGAAGAACAGCCATACCGTGTTCCATAGCAGCTGCACCATTTTATCTTTCCACCAGCACTGTACAAGGGTTCAAGTTTCTCTGCATCCTTGACAACACTTGTTTCCTCTTTTTTTCTTTCTTTTTTTTTTTTTTTGGTAGTAGCCATCCTAATGTGTGTGAGGTGGTCCTCCCTTGACTTTTAAAAGACACATTTTTAAATATGATCTGTGACTACCTAATATATCACTTGTCTCTAGTAGCTTCATTATCAAGATTTAAATTTAGTAACTCCATGAAGGAACATGGCCATTATTCTCATATTAAAGTTCAGTTTTCTTTAGTTCTTTCATTGATCCTAGTGGTCGTACCTCTAGCACCAGTGTAGTTCTGAGCACCCAGTGGTCATGCGTATAATCAGTACATATGAAGGGCTTGTATATCCCTATAGCCCAGAACAAGGCTCACTCCCATTCTGACTAAAGATATTTGTGCCTGTATGTAATTATAACCTGTTGTCCAAAAGTTCAGCCTTTAGGCTTCTTGACACTAGAATTTGAGGTTAGGTCAGGGGTAAAGAATTACTTAGATCTCCACAAGCATGTACTTTTTACCCTAAAAAAAAAAAAAAATCTCTAGGAACAATTATGGAATACAAACACAAGGGTAGTGATTATATGGTCAGGTAATACAGAGGATTTCAGATCCAGTGTGAATACATTTGGTCCAATTATAAGGTACTTCAGTAGTCCTCAAACTTTGTGGTGAAATGGAAGGATTTGCAGGATGTATTTTATTTTCCCATCCATAATTATGGGAAGATGAAATTTAAAAGTCCAAAAGTAAAGATAAAATCTGCTATTAGATTGGGAAGAGGAACAAATGGCATGTACTAGCATTTGCTAGAATTCTGGGTTTCAAATTGGTCTGTTCCTAACGGGTCTTTTATCTCCAGTGGTGTTTCTACAGAGCATGTTGTGACAGTGGTTGCTGACCCAGTTACGTGTGGTGACGCATGGCACGACTATGCACACAGATACCATAACCCAAAATAGCCAACGCAGCAGAGATGAGAGTGGCTGTCAGTAAATGGGAGAGTATTGCTTGGGCTTTGTTGTCCTAATGTTACACTTGCAAGTAATGTAATGGAGTGTTAATATTAGCTTGGAGTGTTAGAGTAAATGCCTTATGGTGCTAGAAACGCAGATTGTTAACTTACAGACTGTAGACACACAGTATGAATGTAAATTGTTGAAAGGAAGTTAGATGTTCATGTTGCAGTTTGGGCAGGTAAGGAATAGGACTTGCCCTGTGAACTACTTTTCCAGTACTATCTGGGATGACAATAAGGGAACATAATTGTGGCCTTCATGGGGCGACGATAGATAAAGAGTACACAAGGGCTTTGGAACCAAAAAGAACTGGATTCATTTTCTGGCTTTACCAGTTACTGTGACTTTGGGTGAAAACGTAGCCTCTCTGAACCTCAGTTTTCTGATCTGTGAAATGGGCATAAGGAAAGTACAGGGTATATAAGGGAGAAATTAAGTTAAAAATATATGAGAGAAATTATATGTATGTTTAACACCTGGAGCTACACAAATGGCAGTTGCTATCATCCATTATTTACTTATTGGTTGGAAAATAGGATTATAGTGATTTAAAAAGTTGTCCAGCTATTCAGCAGTCAGTGACTAAGCAGTTAGCCCACTTCTAAACTCTGTAAACCAAGAGGAAAGTTACCCGTTGTAGTTTAACTTCTTAGATTAATGGGAATGCTGGTAGAAAACATTAAATATAGGAACAAATGTGCAGAGAAAGGCTTTTTCAAATAGCGCAGCTGTCAGATACCTGCACAGACTGCGTATCCTGGGTGGGTTCTGAAGTATGGGGTATTTTATTACACAGAGTAACAGTATGTCATTGTTGACCAAACATGTGTTCCTGCTTCTGCACCACTGTCCTGAGCTCTGACAGTGTGAGATTTAGGCAATGGTGGGAAAAATGGAACCCAGTCTGGCTTTTCCTGAGCCTTGCTTGCATCTTACGCACTGCAGGCAGGGTGCTTGACACTGAGTACTCCTTTCAGCCTGTGCCCATAGGATGCTGCTGTTATTATCCCCTTTTCCAGTGAGGAAACTGAGGCATAGGTCAGTTAATAGGTGCCAGGACTCAACGTCCTGTTTCCAAACCCATATTCTGCTACCTGCCATAGGTGGACTGTATTTATTTTGTCAGTATTTTATTTTGGTTTTTCACATTTTGAAGGTATATCAGAAAACCAAATAAACCTTAGTTATTATTTTGTTAGTTAAATTAACAAAAACAGATCCTTGAGAATTTTGGGCGGGGGGAGATTAGTTTTTTTTTTTTTTTTTTTTTTTTTTTTTTTTTTTTTTGCGGTACGCGGGCCTCTCACTGTTGTGGCCTCTCCCGTTGCGGAGCACAGGCTCTGGACACGCAGGCTCAGCGGCCATGGCTCACGGGCCTAGCCGCTCCACGGCATGTGGGATCTTCCCGGACCGGGGCACGAACCCGTGTCCCCTGCATTGGCAGGCAGACTCTCAACCACTGCGCCACCAGGGAAACCTGAGATTAGCTATTTTTAATTAAGCGGTATCTGAGGAATATTTTACCGTACTCCTGGAGAACTATTACAACGGCCAGTATTTAATTAAAATACCTTGTATATATACTGGTTGTTTTCCTCCAGAACTAATTTTTATTTTTTAAAAAATCAAGTATATTCTTGAATATACTTTAGTTTAACATGAAACGTGGGTTTTTTGGTCTACCAAACAAACGTACTTAGGAGGTTTGTAAGGAAGACTTTATTTTAAGTATTGCTAAATGACTGAAAAAGAAAGATTTGCTTTCTTGCCTGATGTGATAAGCATGTTTTGCCAAATTTATGCACGATTAACCACTTACTATTAAAACTTTCTTCTGGAGATAGATACCCGTATAACTGTGTATTTCCTCCCATATCTAACTGCTTGTTTCCAAAGCTTTTAATGCTTCCTTGTCTCCTATGCCTTTATCTTTTTTGAATTTGAATTAGGTACTTCTCTGCTACCTTTCACTTGCTCTTTTTCTGTGCCGTTCTTTCTCTTGCTACCCTGTCTAAACCAGGCCCTAGAGAAACAGAAAGAATACATTGGCTGCCTTAGGAGTGAGCGGGACTCGCTCAGAGAGGAGCTGGCCGAGCTGAAGGCAGCAGTGGAGACGGGAGAGGTACGTGAGCTCCCCCGCGCGCCAGGCCCTCACTGCTTTGTTCCTCCTTCCTTCCGTCCTGTCCTCTTTCCAGCCTGAATACAAAGCACAGTGTTCACTCCTCAGCCCAGATTTGGTAGGTGTGAGTCCTGTCTCTGCAGAGCTAGATTCCGGGTAGCTAGTGCTGACCAGGTGTTCCCGTGGCAGACATGTGTTGTCGCAGGGTCAGTCGCCTCACTGCCATGTTCTCCTTACCTGGGGGCCGTTTTTTGTGATGGTGGGTTTCTTCCTTTCCGCAGAAACATGGCTTAGTCATCATCCCCGACGGCACTCCCAACGGCGACGTCCACCAGGAGCCAGTGGTAGGAGCCATCACTGTTGTGTCTCAGGAAGCTGCTCAGGTCTTGGAGTCGGCAGGAGAAGGGCCACTGGGTAAGACACCGCCACTGTATTGACTTGGATTAATGCTGTCCTCTTGGACTTCCAGCTTGTTCACATCCTCTCTTGGAAAACAAAAACACACCAGGTCTGTCTGAGCCTTATCTAGATCCCTAACGGCATGAAATCTGGGCACACTGTCTTCAGACATCCTTGACCTTGGGAAACCAGCATTGGGGTCATTGACAGGCAGTAAGTGTAACTGTAAGGCCCCTGGTTGGAAGCACTGTGGGTGTATACATGTTGCTTTTTCACTTAAATACAACCTTCTGCAAAGAGATAATCCAGCACATCCGTCCGGGGGAACCAGTGGGCTGGTCGGCAGCTTCCAGAGTACGTGTAAGTTTCTTCTTCCTGGAGCATCTGGTTTTCTGTCCTGCTACTCATGCCAGGATTCTGTAGCTCTTTGCCACTGCATTTCTTAAGGCAACAAACAGACGACCAAGAAGATATCAGAGGAGTGTTATTCCAGAGCAGGGCTTCTGAGCCTCTTAAGGGCTAAGCCTGTTAAATTTGACCCCTTGAGAACCTAATGACACCTGTCTCAGGAAACCACTCAGATGCCCATCTGTTGCCTCCACTAAGATTCCTATTCTAGAGAATAAGAATGGCACAAGTAGATACTGTATCATCAGCTCACTTTTATATTAAAAAATGATCGTTTTTTCTTCTTTGTCCTATTTTCATATATATGTAGGTTTCCTAGAAGAATAGATATACTATAATATAAAGGGGGGCGGGCAGCCAAAAATCGTTTTAAAGGGCACATTCTCTAACGTACAGAATTCTGGAAGTGTAACTGTCGAGAACTTTGATAAAGCAGAGGATGCCGGCGAGGTGAGTGAGAGCTGCCGTGGGGAATAGACTGAGTGTACAGCCACGGGCAGCTCAGATGGTTTTCTCTGCCTGATGGGAGGTGCCGAAACATTTGGCCATGACCTTGGTGGATTGTGGGGAGTGCTGGCTGGGTGTCAGGTGCTTTTGTAAAAAACGCATCTGTAGGTGTCCCCTCAGTCCAAGGGCCCTATTTTTTTTTTTTTGCGGTACGCGGACCCCTCACTGCTGTGGCCCCTCCCAATGCGGAGCACAGGCTCCAGACGCGCAGGCTCAGTGGCCATGGCTCACGGGCCCAGCCACTCCGCGGCATGTGGGATCCTCCCGGACCTGGGCACGAACCTGTGTCCCCTGCATCGGCAGGCGGACTCTCAACCACTGCACCACCAGGGAAGCCCCAAGGGGCCTATTTTAATGCATGTTGGGAAGAAGCAGCCCTCCCCTCAGGCCAGGAGCAAGCCCTAGCAGTCCTGCTACCAAGCCTCAGATGGCTCTTTTGGGTTTTTTGTTTGTTTGTTTGTCTTTTTAAGATGTTGGGGGTAGGAGTTTATTAATTAGTTAATTTATCTTTGCTGTGTTGGGTCTTCGTTTCTGTGCGAGGGCTTTCTGTAGTTGCGGCAAGTGGGGGCCACTCTTCATCGCGATGCGCGGGCCTCTCACTATCGCAGCCCCTCCCGCCATGGAGCACAGGCTCCAGACGCACCAGCTCAGTAGTTGTGGCGCACGGGCCTAGTTGCTCCGCGGCATGTGGCATCCTTCCAGACCAGGGCTCAAACCCATGTCCCCCGCATTAGCAGGCAGACTCTCAACCACTGCGCCACCAGGGAAGCCCCTCAGATGGCTCTTGACGGCACACATCTTAGAGTTGGTCCCCTTCCCTCCCCCAACTAGCTTTGTGGGCCTCTGCTTCTTCCATCATTGTGTTCCTGTTTTCTTTGCTCTAGCACCCCTCTCAGGCCCATTCTTAGCCCCTGCCTTCTCTCCCGTAGTTTTCTCCTGCTAAGGGCTTAAGAGCCTGTGGGAGTACCCTTGGCTTTGAGTTGTCTATCTACTGGTAAAACTTGCAAATTTTTGAAACAAGGAAATGATCTTTGTACTTCATTTTGTCTTCAGATGGAAAATCACTGCTCTTGGGAGCAAATGTTGTATTTAGTGCCCTGATAAATATCAGTTGTGTGGAAATATGTGTTGAATAATTAAGTACTTTTCCTTTCACCATTAAAGCCTTCATGTCTTGATATTTAGAGCTATGAACTGTTTATCAGATGTTTGCTGTTTGTGAATTTGAAGAATTATTTTAAATTGTTTATGTACTACAACATTACAAATTTTTCATTTGTTTTAGATGTAAGGCTACGAAAACTTGCTGGAGAAAAGGAAGAACTACTATCACAGGTAAAGGTATTCTTCTCATTGGAAGGGGATATTAATTGTAACTGACTAAATCATATGGTAAAATGTTAGCAAACTAAAATGTACACTAGAAAGAAATGTGCTTCTTTCAAACATCACTACTCAAGTAAGAGTTGAAGGATAAAAAGATAATTTATCTTTGTTGTCTCCTGTTCTTTAAAAAAAAAAGGACACGAAGTTTAAGGAGTCAAATAGTTTTAAAAGCCTGTTCTGAAGACAGAAGTGCCCTGCCCTGCCCTCTCCCCACCTCCAGCCCCGACCGTCGCTTTTGCTTCCTTTAGCTGATTCTTGTGGTGTGTACCGCCCTTGTATGCTTCTATATAACATGCTTATGTTGCTTCTTGATTGTTCTGTTTAAGGCTGCTCTGTTGACATCCCTCTATGGGACGTAAGGATTTATCTTTCCTTCATCCCCTCTCCCTACCGCACGCATGTATACTTTCCATTCCCACATCCTCCTAATAAAGGAGCAGTGAGATTCCAGTCTGTTTACGTTATCAGGACTCTGTAAACACTGCTCACAGTGGAGCCATGGAAGATTCTAGGATTCATCTCCTTCACAACTCCTTAGTTCGCCTGAAGTTAGTATTGTGGTTTTTCTTGTCATTTGCTTGGTTTCCTATGTATTTGTTACTAATCTAGCTGCAGACTCTCCAATAGTCGTTTCAGTCCACTCTTGGTGTTTTCAGATGCATCAGGTATTCCCTCAGTTCCATTTCTTTTGGTTCTTGGTGCATCTGACTCACCCCTTGTGAACTTAGAGGCTCACTCCCCTGGGACAGAGACGTGACCACCTTTCACCATCATCTAGAGTTTCCTTTGCCTGTGCTCCAGGCTGGAGCAGCATCTTATGCCTCCCTCCTTCTGTGTCCATTCTCTTATTCTGGTACATCCCCCAGTAGCTTCCTGAGGAAAGAGTTTTGGGGCTGTAAATTTTTCCTAACTTTGCAGAACTGAAATGTCTTCATTTTGTCCTCTTACTTGATTAACAGTTTGATGGGGGTATAGAATTCCTCATTGTAATCATTTTCATTCTTTTTTTTTTAACTTCTTTATTGGAGTATAATTGCTTTACAATGGTGTGTTAGTTTCTGCTTTGTAACAAAGTGAATCAGCTATATATATACATACATCCCCATATCCCCTCCCTCTTGTGTCTCCCTCCCACCCTCCCTATTCCACCCCTCTAGGTGGTCACAAAGCTCCGAGCTGATCTCCCTGTGCTATGCGGCTGCTTCCCACTAGCTATCTATTTTACATTTGGTAGTGTATATGTGTCCATGACTATCTCTCACTTCGTCCCAGCTTACCCTTCCCCCTCCCCATGTCCTCAAGTCCATTCTGTACATCTGCGTCTTTATTCCTATCCTGGCCCTAGGTTCTTCAGAACTTTTTTTTTTTTTAATAAATTGCTTCATTGTCTTCTGGCCTCCTGCAGGCTATTGAGAATTTCAAGGACATTTTGATTTTTGATCTTTTGTCTATGACCCGTTTTTCCCTCTCTGGCAGCTTGTACCATACTCTCCTTTCTCCCTAGGGTTCTCAGATTTCAGTGATGTGGTTTGGAGTTTTGCGTGAATGCATTTATTGTGTGTGCTTCTCCAGGCACATGTAGCTGCATAGATATAGGCATGGAGTGGGTAGAGAGATTTTACCAGGTGAGCATAATAGGGCAGAGGAGGTGAGGGCTTGTGCGAGAGAGTGATGATGACGGACCTGGAGATTAAACTGGGTAAGGAGGTTTGAGGGAAATCCAGGAAGATATCAAGGCACAGCAGAGAGAAGATGGAAACAGTGGACTATAGGTGCCAGTGGGGTTGAAGGATTTTTGGAGTTGGGTCCAGAGGGAATGAGCTGGAAAGATCAAGAGTAGTGCTTAGAGAGAAGATATATGGAACTGAATTCAGTAGGGACTGCTGTTGTCTAGTGGTGAGATCTGGTATATGACGGTGGGAGTGAGAGGCTGAGGGCAAGGTGGGATACGTGGCAAGATCCTTGCTCCAGAAACTAGAGATCCAATGTAGGAGAGATCACACTTAGATGTATTTTGAATTTGCCAACAATTAAGGCAGGAGTAGCCTGGAGATCATGTGAGTTAGGAGCTAAAATGGTGACGAAAGAGTGGGGAGATGGCAATGATGAGGTGGGGTTAGTACTTATAATCTGAAGCGATGCGATTAGGAACTGCATTAGGAATTCAGGGAGGCTAGAGGGAGAAGAGTTTGTAACAGCAAGGAACACAAGAAGACACCTGATCCATTCTCAGGCTCAGTGAGAGGTGGGCTGAAAGGACAGCCAGGCTGCAGAGGAAGCAGGCCCCTTAGGGGAGGGCAGGTCTCTATTAGAGCACCGATGGGGTAATGGGGATGCACAGAGAGGGTGGAGGATAGTCCAGAGGGTGCAGTGCAGGAGTGTCAGGCTTTGGGAAAGGTTAGGAGATGAAGACAGAGTAGGGCTTGTACCGGGCCTTTTGGGAAGGAGTGCAGGAAAAGGGACGACAAGCCTTTTCGAGACGGACATTGAACAGGAATGATTGAACAGGAATGATGGGGATGATGAGATTAGTCCCGGTTGACCCGAGGCAGATAGTGATGTCATGGTTGAAAGGGCAGAGTTGTCTGGGAAGCACAGATTTAGTCCCAGTGCCGAGCTCACCCTTTCTCCATCAGGGGAGGGGCAGACCTGGTCAGAGTGCTGAGCTTTCCCTTTGACCCCTGTGGATGGAGCCGAGGACAGCTGGGGAAGCCACCTGTAACTCTGAGCACGCAGACTCACCTTTGACCCCTGATGATGAAGGACGCAGGAGGTGTGGGGACGCTTGGTCTTGGTCCGGAGGTGGCCCACTGTAGGAGAGGGCAGACTTGCTCTGATTTGTGCTCCTTCCTGGATCTCTAATGATAAGAGTTGTAGGCATCTGGAGAAACATGACTTCGATTTGATTTGGGGGTGGCGAGGGGGATCAGACCTCGGGACAGATACTGTTTCTCTCCTGTTTTTCCATCACTTTTCGTCTCATTTGTTCTGCTTTCTAAAAGATATTCTCACCATTATCTTCTCATTTTTATTGAGTTTCTATTTCTGCAGTCATTTCAAGGATGCAGATATTTTCACTTATCTCAGAGGGTATTGATAGGCTGGTTGGTTTGCTTCCTGATTCTTTTTTTCTATCTGCATAGTTTGTTTCCTTCCGGATGTTCTTTTATGTACATTTAGTTGGTCTTCAGTTTAAAAGTAGAGGACTAAAAAGCTGGTGGGCAGCTCTGAGCTTGTGGGTAGGGCTCGTCAAGTTTCTGTGAAGCCTGATGTGGCTGGGTGTCTTATTGGGAACCTTAGATGTGGTTATGTTGGTCTTTAATTTTAGGCTAGTCAGAGAGTTCTAAAGAGAGAGATCCCCGTCCTGTGCCTGAGCTACAGTCCTAGCTGGGTGTGCTGTTTGGGAACTGAGGGTGGACCAGAGGCCTCAGCATGCAGTTCATTTCTGTCCGTCTAATCTTATTTTCCACATGTGAGACTCTTGTCTCCACCTGGGCCTTCTTTTCTCCCAACCCAAAGTCCCTCCTAATTTTATTTTTTAGTTTATTTTGTAAATTTAAAAAAAACCTTTATTAGGTTATAACTGGCATAAAGTAAGCTGCCATACTTGAAGTGTGCGGATGTACACATACCTATATTAGTTTCCATAACAAAACACCACAAACCGGGCGGCGTAGAATAACAGAATGTCCTCTCAGCTCACAGTCTGGAGGTGAGAAGCTGTGTGTCAGCAGTGTGGGTTCCTTCTGAGGCCTGTGATGGGAAGTCAGTTCCAGGCTTCTCTTCTAGCTTCTGGCATTTTGCTGCCCATCTTTGGGGTCCCTTGGCTTGTAGATGACATTCTGTGTCTTAGCACATCTTCCCTCTGTGCCTGTCTCTTCATGTGGCATTCTTCTTATAAGGACACCAGTCATATTGGACTAGGGGCCCACCCTATTCCAGTGTAACTTCATCTCAACTAAGTGCCTCTGCCGTGAGTGTTTCCAAATAAGGTCACATTCTGAGGTACTGGGGCTTAGGACTGCAAAATACGAATTTGGGGGGACAGTTTAACTCACAGCAATACCTGTGAAACCATCACCACAATCAAGATGGTGAAAATATCCATAACTTTGCCAAAGTTCCTGTGTCCCTTTGTAAACCTTCCTTCCCCTCCCACCTCCCTCCCTCTCTCCAGGCAACCACTGATCTGCTTTTTGTCCCTTCAGTTTGCATTTTCTGGAGTTTTTCACACAGCATATACTCAGTTTGAGATTCACCTTGTTGCTGCACGTATTAGTAGTACGTTCCCTTCTTTGGCTGAGTAGTAATTCCGTTGTATAAATCGACCGCAATTTACTTATCCTTCTCTTGATGGACATTTCAGTTGTTTCTTGTTTGGGGCTATTAATGAATAAGCTGCTATGAATGGCCTTTATTTTGGGTAAAATAAGGTAGATTATGTAGCTGAACTCAAAAATATATTTCCAATTATTTCTGTATACAGTTTTTCTAAATAAGAATATTTAGCCTAACTCTAAACAAGAAACCTCTAACTGCCCATGAATTTTCCATTTTTAATTAAAAAAAAAGAAACTCCTAAGATGTACTTTTCCACAGAACTACACAAATAATAAAATATGGCTGTTTTAACTGGGACACCTGGTCCTGGAGCTTGCTCCTTTTGATAATTAGTTCGTAGCTGATCTCCAGCACCTGAGCACAGCGTGCCCCATGGCAGGCACTCCAGGAAACAGTTTCTGAATGAATGATTTGTGGCCATATTCTAAGATGTGGACACCAGGCCAAGCACCTGTTTCATTTGAGAGACTGGATCTCACGCATAAGCCTTTACTTCCTCTTCAGATTAGAAAACTGAAGCTGCAGTTGGAGGAGGAACAGCAGAAGTGCTCCAGGAGCGATGGCACAGCAGGTGACCTGGCGGGACTCCAGAATGGCTCGGACCTGCAGCTCATCGAAATGCAGAGTAAGGCTGGGGCCGGGCTGCCACTGACCCGCGTGGGGCTGTGTCCCGGACGTGGTTGTGAGCAGGCTGTTAGAGCCTGCGGTTCTGAAGACTGGTTAGTTCTCAGCTGGACTAGAAAAGCCATCCTGGTCAGTCATGGAACTGAAGAGGTTTCTACTAGGCTGTGTGCTTCCTGGGGTGACAAGGCCTGAGAGGTAATGCTCTCCCCGCTTCCTGGCAAAGTGATTTCTAGAACATTTTGCAAATAGTGACATCATGACACTATCCTTTCCCACATCCCCGGGTCATCTGTAAGCACCCTTCCTAATGACATGTTTTTCTATGGAATTTATCTTAGATAACTGGAGGGGAATATATTTGGAACTAACTCACACTACTCTGGAGTAGTTTCAGAATTTTCCCAGAAGTAATCTTGTTAACCCAAATTAATCTTTATTAGATGGAATTTAAACCAAGGCCACAAAGTAAGCCTACTCAGTTTACCCAAATTATTTCAGTTGTTCTGCCTTTCTACTTTTGACCCCATATTATTTTAAAGTGCCTACGGTATTCACAGTAATCCCCACAGCGGGGAGATTTTAGCAGCCATTCATGTACAGTTAGATAATGTATAATCACACAGGGGAGACACCTATTTTTCCAATTTGAATAAGGCTTTTCTGATAACTTATTTTAAAATAGTGGTTATTCCATGGCCCTTTTATCTAAATATTCTGAGTTAGGCCAAATAGACAAGCTTTTTGAACCAGGCTTATTAAAACTAACTTATTACTATTAACTTTTGAGGTTAGTATCATTTCCTCTATTGGATATCAGTTGGAACCCTTGTGATATAGTTCAAATATTTTGTTCTAGAAATACCGATTTGGAGTGGAGGGTAGATGAAAAGAGAGGCATAACAAAAGGTAGGTTGACTAGTTAGGAGGTTGTGATAGTGACCAAAACAGTCCCGTGGCCGCCAGCAGTCTTAGAGAGAGGGCAGTGCACAGATTTGTAAGGGTTTGACTAAAACAGCAAATTCAGAAGGAATCATATTGAGGAGGAATGGGTGTGCATTGACGTGTGACATCTTCCCAGAGCGGGCACCACGACAGAGCTGGCGTCTGTGGCAAGCAGGGCAAGTGACCGGGGTGGGGCTGTGACCCAGGTGAGCAGAGCAGGGCCGGGCAGGGCTGGGCTGGGCCGGGCCTGGCATGTAGCGACAGAAGCAGGCAGCTCCCCTGCACCGGAGGCCGGGACAGGAACCTGGTGACTCTCAGTTCTGGACAGCTGCCTTGTCTGTAAGCATGGTGTTTGGGGATGGAATTTCAGAACATGCATGAAATAAATGGCTGAGACCAGGGATTTATACTTTTGAAAACAGGAAGGAATGAGTGGTTTGGTGAGAAGGAAGCAGCACATTTTGATAATAAGTTGCTGGAGTTAAGAATTAAAAAACAGTATCCTAAAGCTTCAGTTTTAGGCCCAGAAATGGGAGTAGTTCTCTTTCGCTACCAGAGATGGCTTTTGGGGAGAGGCTTTTATAACCACATTAATTTTAGGGTGACAGTAATTATCCAATTAGAAAAACCTTTTGCATTAAAGATGATGTGGGTAGCTTTAACCTTAGTTTTATGGAAAAGTAGAAAAGTTCTTAAGTAGGGTAGATTTGGTTTATCTCCTGCAAACCTTATGATTCCTATTACAATGTAATTAGCTCAGAGTGATTTTTGTTAAATTTGGATTGCTGGAATTTTTCTCCCCCAGCATTTCTAAGCTTCTCATTTTAAATGGTTTGCTTCTTAGGTCAGATATACAGCTAATGATTTATAGCTCTGTATCCTTAAACACATTATCACAACGTATTACTGAAAAGCATTTATTTTCAGTAAATATTAAGCGTACATTACGTGCAAAGCACTTGGCTAGAAACAGAGGTAGATGCAAGAAGCCAAAACAGGGCCCCTGTCCTTACGTATCTATATAATGTTAGGAAAGCATGATGTCATAAAAGAGAGTCCAAAAAAATGCAACAAAGGAAGGAGAAGCTCGAGTTAACTAAGGAGAGTCATGAAGGAGGTGAAAATTTAGCAGGACCTTGAGCAGGACCTTAAAGGTTGGTTAGACTTAGATCAGAGGTGGGGAGAAAAGGGCACTTGGGCTGTTGGGGGGAGCAGGATACCTGGGGAGATGGGAAGGTGTAGGGCTGGGGGCAGGGAAACTGGAGCGGGGGGCGGGGGCCTGGTCCCGTGGGCACAGAGGCTCCCTGGGCCCTGGGGCTGCAGGTAAGGTTGGCAGGGGCCCTGCTGCGCTGACAGGGCTCCTTGCTTCATCCTCTACCTGCACACATTATGGCGTGAAGAGAAAATTTTCTTCTAAAATAGCTGTTGCAACACAAGTGCTAGAGCTTCTCATAGCATAGATGCGCCAGAACCTGTGCTGCAGGAGATACCGCAGTTGCCTGTGGGCATGTGTGCTTTGTCTTCTTCCACTGCACGGTCCTCTCCTGTGCTGCAGGGGGCCTCACTGCCTCACGTTCACACCTTCACCTCTGTGATATTCTCTTCTGTTCTAGGAGATGCCAACAGACAAATTAGTGAGTACAAGTTTAAGCTTTCAAAAGCAGAACAGGATATAACCACCTTGGAGCAAAGTGTAAGTCCTTCTTGTGTACGGTACCAACACATCTGCTTCCTGCATCTCAGTGGTTAACCCCATGAATGCCTAGGTTTTTTGAGCTGCCTTTGCAGTTGAATCTCTATGAAAGCTCTAAAGTGGAAAAGCCAGCAGAGAACACCTGATAGGGCATTTCAGCCTTTTCTATGAATGAATGAGACTGAAGCTATAATTCTGTTTCTTGTAGCTGTTTCAAGAGCCTTCCAGAAGATTGTAGTTTATAACATAATCCCTTATTGTATATTTCAGAAAGTCTCTCGGGGAGTCTCCTCCTGATGTTACTATGGCTTTTAAACAATACGGTTGTCGTAAAACTTAACATGGGAAATCGGCCCTATAATGACTCTACAGCTGTCATCCTCTCTAGGGACAGTTCTAGATGTATAAATAGCAGTCGAGTTCTGAGAGGACCTCTGACTCCCCCTGAAGGGACTTGTTAGTGTTAGATTCTTGGAATCTGTCATGACATTGTATTTCCATCTTGGCTGCAAAAAAGTGGTGGTTCCTAGTGCCAGCACCAGAGGCCTGTGTTCTCATATTTACAGATCAGCCGCCTGGAGGGGCAGGTGCTGAGATATAAAACCGCTGCTGAGAATGCGGAGAAAGTCGAGGATGAACTGAAAGCAGAAAAGAGGAAGCTACAACGAGAGGTACTTGCTTTTATTATGCTTCTTGGAATACTTTCCTAAAAAGAAGAAATCCTTTGGCGATAAAGTCTTTGCTGCATAAGGACTTTAATCCTGGCTCCAATCGTAGTGAAACAGCAGTGGAATCACTGTTCTGTGTTGGTTTCTGACCTACACAGTGACTGCCATTTACTTTTATGTTTTGGTCAGTTAGATAATAAGAAAAAGGAGAGTTTTGATGTTTGTTTTAGATGAGGTCTGTTTCTCCAGCTTCTCTGTGTCCTCTCTGTGATGAATGTTCAGCACCGTTGGTTAACAACTCTGGCTGCCTGAAAAACAGTGCAACTGCAGGATCGCATGCAGTGCTTCCACTTCCCAGAAACTGGAGAGGAAAGTAGCGCTGGGTTTCGTTTTTGACCATGTGAAGTGACCAAGCTCTTCCTGTCTCCAGTTACGAACAGCACTGGACAAGATCGAGGAGATGGAGATGACCAACAGCCATCTGGCCAAGCGGCTGGAGAAGATGAAGGCCAACAGGACAGCACTGCTGGCCCAGCAATAGGGAGGCCGCCCTGCTGCCCGGGCCCCGCCTGGAAGGACCGATCTCTCGTCCACTCAGACCCCTTTCAGGACTGTTTGAGCTTTGTCATTAAAATAGCCACCTTTGTATTTTATAATTTATGAGAGAATGAAACAGGTTTGAATCTTCATGAATGAACACTTTGGATTTTGTTGGTAGTTTGATTCTAGACTAAGAATTGGTCCATGCCGTTATTATTTTTTATTTCCATAATTTTAGAATCAAGTTTACTCACCATTTTTCCCCAGCTGCCTCAGTGACTGGGCACTCGGAGGCTTTGGCACGGGTTCTGGAGGACAGCGATTCAGCGCTCACCGAGGTACTTCCTGGAGACCTCAGAAAACACAAGTGCCTTCTCCACAGTGCAATTCAGACTTCAGTGATCTCCAGTGGTCAAAAGACACTTACCCTTAATATCAGGTAGCATTTGTATTTTAGTGAAGAAACAAGCTCACAAGTGGGGAATATATGTTTCACTCAAATTTATATGTTTGGAGGAAAAAGCCTTTTTTTGTAAGATATTTAAATTTATATAAGAAAATGTTAGAAAAAGATACGGGGAGTGTACATAAAACTTGCTTTATTGCATGGGGCAGGGGAAGTCCAAAGCTAATTTATCCTGTACTCTTAAAGTAAGAGTAGGGTCCTTAGTCTTCACATCAACTGTGCTGTATCTTGAAAAGTATTTCATCTGCTGCTCATCTGTGGAATGAAACCTCAGACCAGCCCGATGAGGGAGGGAGGGCAGGCCAGGCCAGGCAGGTGGGAAGTCGGCCTGAAGATTCTATTAAATACACCCTTTTGCTGACTACAGTTGGCTACTGACACATTCATTTTCTTAGAGGAGCCTTTAAAACTAGTCATTGGCAATCATGCCCACCTAGCTCACCCCTCTTTTCTCTCCTTAAGGAAAAATAATCTGGAATATAGAATTTCTTTTAAGAACTTCAGTTTCATCTTTAAAGGCACCCAGTTTAAGAGGATTTTATCATCGAGTCGTAGCCATGTTACAGTATTTGTGATTCTCTTTTGCTCTCAGAATTGAGGTGGTTTTATGGAAATGATTATTGTATCTTCAATGTGTTTGTTTACACGGAAAAAATATGGGGGAAAGTCTAATGAATTAAGGCCACATCAAATAAAATTAGACTTGAAACTAGGTAATAAAGTTAACTTAAATATGAATAAAATCTCTAATAATGATTCCCTTCTTTAGAATAATTAGCTCTTTGTGTTTAAAACATGGAAACCAGGGGCTTCCCTGGTGGTGCAGTGCTTAAGAATCCACCTGCCAATGCAGGGGACACGGGTTCAAGCCCTGGTCCAGGAAGATCCCACATAACACAGAGCACCTAAGCCCATGCGCCAGAACTACTGAAGCCCACGCACCTAGAGCCCATGCTCCACAACAAGAGAAGCCACCGCAAGGAGAAGCCCACGCACCGCAACGAAGAGTAGCCCCCGCTCGCTGCAACTAGCGAAAGCCCACAAGCAGCAACGAAGACCCAACACAGCCAAAAATAAATTTTAAAAAATAAAATAATTCAGGAAATTGGTTTCCATATTTTGAGATGATTTCCTATAAGTTTTCTTTCAGTTGATGTGTGGGAGTGGGCAGTGACGAGGCATGTTCTGAAATGCAGATTTATCCTAGAATCCCATACATACCTGGAACTGAAACATCGTGTAGTCCACCTCTTGAGGCCTTGGAAATCCCTCTTCCTCTCCACCCACGGTCACTCAGCCTGTGCTCCTCCTGGAGCTGTTTTGTTGTCCCAGTCTTTTCCAAATGGAATGGTTCCACTTCTCGTAAAATAGACTCTTCTTTTCCACAGAACTTTCTTCACTGAGCCTTGTAATCTGGACTTTACCTCAAAACTACAGGCATTCTTCCTCCCTGTGCTGACTGCACATTTCTATTAATGCAGGCTAATACTAAGGTAGCTTATTTTAATGGTACTTACAGTTTCAGTTTGTATTTTTACAACACCCTTCAAACAAGAATACCTAGAAATTCCTTTATCTTAAGCTGGTAGTATTGATAGCCATTAACAAAGTGAGCTAACTTAAAAACTCATGCCTGTTTTGGACTGGATAAGAACTATTTTCTTCAAATTTTTAAATTAAGAATAAATTAATTAGCTTTGGTTACTGAAGGTACTAATAGAGTGACTATGCAGAAAGCTGAATTGACAATGTCATCAGCACCTCTTATAGGTTCAGGACCTCTTTTTTAAAAAGGCACCTGAACCAACATAATATTTATCACCTGGTATTAGAAATTCACCAGAACACAGAAAGAATCGAATCAATGCATGATCTATAAAGTCTTTAAGGCCCTTTTAGAATTCTTATCAGACGTCCAGGAGGCTTTCAAACTACTTTTGGGATTCTTCAACACAATCAGTATACACTAGGTGAAAATGGATCTAGGAAAATTTCAAGAGTAATGAAATTAAATAAAAAACCATGTTAGGACAAATTTGACTTTATTTATAGTCAATCCACCATGCATGAAGGAGTGCTACTAGTTAAAATGCAAGTGTGAGTTCAACCTACCAATGTCGGGATAAAGAGGAAGAACGACCCATCCCAGAGGCCGTAGACGACCATAGTTAACACCTCTCGAAGACTTTATATAGATCGGGCAGGTTAGCAAGCTGCAGGATGTTTCCATCTTCTGTGAAATGTTTCGGAGGCAGAAGGTGTGAGCGGAAGGCTTTATAGACAACATGCTCCACAGTCCACTTCCAGGGGTTTGGAGTAGAGCTGGGCACTTCACTCTGAAAGAGACATGTTAGATGTTCACATCCCAGTCTACACTGGTTTCCTGGCTGATGTGCACTGGGCCTGGAGAGTCTTGGTGGCTGATAATGGGCTGTGTGACCTAATGCTTGTGAAGTGTCTTTTCTAGGCCAGCCTCTCAAGGATCCTACAGGCCTGAGCAGAGAGATGAGATGGAAGAAAAGAATCAGTCGTGGCTTTTGTGACGCTTCCTCCCATGGAAACTGTTACCATTCAGGGAGAGTGTGTTTACTGTAGCAGGATCTAACATAATGTTTGGATGGCAGTAGTAGGAAGTGCATTCCGTAATTACCACTAAATTTGGAGTCTCAATGTCGTTCTATTTCCCAAAAAGCTCCACAGGTAAGAAATGAAAAAATAAATGAGGATTATTTTACTCCACCCTTCCCCTCCTACATCTAAGCCTTAGGCTGCCTCATGTAAAAGAAGATGTTCTTTCCCATCCATCCTTCCTCACCTTGAAGTCAGTGTTCCCAGTCAAACGGGATACTCTCAGCACAGTTTGGTAAGTGTGCTATCTTGCTGCCTCCATTGGAATGAGATGGTTCCAGGGCCTCTGGCCAACACGACCTGGGACTGGATCTCCGCTCCACCACCCACAGGCTCTGGGAACCCTTGAGCACCCGCTGAAACTGTCCCTTAGCTTCCTCACCCATGAAGCTGGAGCAACAGCATGTCATCTTAGAGGAGGACTAGGAGCAATCACCGAGCCAGTTACGTGTATCGAGTACCCACCCTTCCATTCTTACGCTGCAGGCAGGCCTCAGTTTACTGCACTTTGCAGACTGTTGCGGGTTTTTTTTTTTTCTTTTCTTTTTAAACACAAATTGAATGTTTGTGGCAACCCTGCATTGAGCAAGCCTACTGGCTCCATTTTTCTAACAGCATTTTTTAATTTAGGTATATACACTGGCTTTTTAGAGACAGCGCTATATACTGTACACTTAACAGACTACAGTATACAGTATAAACATAACTTTTATATGCACTGGGAAACAAAAAAATTTGCGCAACTAGCTTTACTGCAGTGGTCTGAAACGGAACCAATAAAATCTCTGAGGTACTCCTGTATTTCAGTCCCCTCTCCCCCACCCAGCCAAAGCCTCCGAAATAGTTGTGGATTGAAAGAGCACTGTCATCTGACACAGAAACATGAGGAACCCAGGCTGACCTTCCGTAAGAGCTGGGGCCCTGACCCAAGTACAGCCGTGTCCCCCTGGCACAGCAGTGGTCAGAGGCAGAGTGAGGCACAAGCCGAAAGAGACTGGGGAGACTGACCCAGAACCTGAAGGCTAAGGCTACACACTTCCGGGCTCACAATGGGAGATACAGTCCACCCACTAGCCCTGAAACTTCCCATTTCTCACTGCAATGGCTTGTGTTTGTACATCTGATGGTGAGGTCACTCTGGAGGCACCTTCTATATTTCAGAAGGAAATAAAACTCGTAAGAGCTGACCACTGTGTTTGAAGCTTATATGCAGCGGATCCTAGGAATTTAGAGAGGGCAAGATTGTGCCCCCAGTCCCGGGCACCAGTGCGCACCCTCATACCTGCTGGCCTGAGAGGGTCGACTCCTCAGACACATACTGCTTCCGGATGGAGTAAAACATCGCACATTCTTTACCAAGGCTTTCAAAACATTCCTTTTCGTCATCCCAGTTCACCTGCTCCAAAGAGAGAATTCAATACCTCAACATAGGTACGTGCTTTAAACACATTTCATTTCTAAATGGAGATAACAGACAACTTAAAAACTAAACGTGACTTTTTAGGCATTAAAGCTGTAAGTTGGAACTACTGAGTATTGCTGTGGGTGGGCAGGGATGAGAGGGACCTTAGCCATGCTACCCTTTTCCTCTTCATCATTACAGACGACAGCAGGGCCATGTGCCCTCCCCGCCCCCACCCCACACACACGCTCACACACCCACAGGACTGTCATCAGGATTGGCTCCATCACTTGCCTCAGTGGCCAGTCGGAGAATGAAGATAGGCAGACCCTCCAAGGGGGGCACGTAGTTGTCGATCAGAAGGGGTAATCCAACCAGGTTCCCTTCCTGCTTGTGGAAAAAGGCCAGGACAGGGGATAAAAAATCATGCCATTACAGTTTAAACAAATTCTCCCTGGTGCTTCCTCCAGGTCTTGTCCTCAGACCAGCCGTTCTGGGCAACCAGGTGCTTGACCAGGCTGGGCACTGGGGGCAGCAGAACTAAGCACTCGGAGCTTTCTGTCCTGACATGTAGCAGAGCCACCTTCTCTTTGGATCTGCTCACCAACCAAAGAACACATCAAGGAAAGCCCCAGAAATCAAGGGGTAAGAGGAAGAAACCTCTTAGGAGAGCAAGTGGCAAAGCATCATTTCCTTCACTGGGGCCTGCAGGGGCAGTGGGATTCAGCTCTCCCTCCTGCCTGGGTCCTGCACCCTGGGGACAGGAATGGGCACAAATGGATGATAAAAGTTGTGGAACCTAGAAACACAAATAGGGAGTGAAGATGTCACAGAGGTCACAGGCTGCTTCTGAGAGGGGGCCCAGCCTTCTTGTCCTGATCCTGGACCAACTACAGAACTTGACTCTTATCTGAAGAATACAATGGAGGTATAAAAATGACCGTCGCCCACCTCATCAATCTCCAAAGAGAAGTAGTCTGCAAGCATCTCAGCCTTCTTTTTCAGAAACTCAACAATGTATTCAGCAAGTCCTTCTTTGGGACCATCTTCCTCTGTCCAGCCACTCTCAGGACTATCTAAGGCAAGCATGGCGAGGTCAAAGAGTGGTGCTGGCTCCTAGGAAGGATCAAAAACATTAGGGGTGAGCATAACAGGGCATCCAACGCAGCCTGAATTCCCACAAAACCATCTTCACAACAGCAGGTGAGAAGCGACAAATCTAACACTCATTCTGCAGTTCCTCCAAAGAAAACACCTGAAAATCCACAACAGAAGCTCATCCTCCTCCTCACCAATGGCCATTGCAACAGAGAAGGTGTGACCAACAAAAAGACCTGCTGAACAGGTGGGAAGGCGAGGCCGTGAGGAGGCACTTTACTTCTGTGTAGCTTTAAGGACCCCAATTTCGTATTTCTAGAAAATCACAAGGCAGACACGAAGCAGATCATTCATTTCTTCCTACTGCCTTACCCATAACTAAAGCAAGGGGGAGGGAGAGTGAGTTAAATCGAATGACATTTCAGGTAAATCATCTGATTAGGAAGAAGACAGTAATCTATTGTGAAAAATAAGATGCCTAAATTTTCTTCCATTTCTCTCCTTCAGACATTGTAACTGTTGTCATACATTTTACATATTATAAACCCACAATACACTGTTCTTACTTTTTCATAACAGAGGAGTCAATTAACAAAAAGACCTAACAATCCTAAATGTTTATGCACTCAATAACAGAGCTTTAAAATATATGAAGGATAAAACACAACTGTGAAGAGAAATAGACACAACTACATGGAGGCTTCAATATCCTTACCCCAATAATTGACAGAACAAGAAAATCAGGATACAGAAGATTTGAGCATCACTATCAACTTGATACACCTGCCATTTATAGAATATTCTACTCAACAAGCCCATTTTCAAGTGCACATAAAGTATTTACCAACATAGACTATATTCTGGGCCACAAAACAAGTCTCAATAAGGTAAAAGGATTCCAATATGTTCTCTGCAAAAATGGAATTAAGGGGTTCCCTGGTGGCGCGGTGGTTGAGAATCCGCCTACCAACACAGGGGACATGGGTTCGAGTCCTGGTCCGGGAAGATCCCACATGCCAAGGAGCAACTAAGACCGTGCGCCACAACTACTGAGCCTGCGCTCTAGAGCCCACAAGCCACAACTGCTGAAGCCCACGCACCTAGAGCCCGTGCTCCGCAACAAGAAAAGCAACCGCAATGAGAAGCCCACACACCACAACGAAGAGTAGCCCCTGCTTGCAGCAATTACAGAAAGCCCATGTTCAGCAACGAAGACTCAATGCAGCCAAAAAATAAAATGAAACAAATAACTTTTTAAAAATGGAATTAAATTAGAAATCAATACCAGATCTCTGGAAAATCCCCAAGTAATTAGAAACTAAGTAATATACTTCTAAATAATGCGAGGGTCAAAGAAAAAATCAAAAGGGAATTTAGAAAGTATTCTGAACTGAATGAAAATGAAAACAGCTTATCAAAATGTGTGGGAAGCTGCTAAAGCAGCACTTGGGAGAAATTTATAGTACTTAACACCTATACTAGAAAAGAAAGATCTCAAATCAGTGACCTCAGCTTCTGAAACAGAAAAACAAATTAAACTTAAAGTAAGTAGAGGAAAGGAAATATAAAGATCAGAGCAGGTAGCAATGAAATAGAAATCAGAAAATTAACAGAAAAATCAATGAAACAAAAATTCAGTTGAGATCAAACCCTCAGCCAGACTGATCAAGTTAAAAAGATATAAATTACCAAGATTAGGAATGACAGAGTACAGTACATCAGTACAGATCTACAGACATTAAAAGAATAAAAAATATTCTGAACTTTATGGCAATAAATTTGAAAACTTAAACGGACAAATTCCTTGAAAGAAACCAAATACCAAGGCTCACTCAAGAAAAAGCTAACATGAATAGCTCTGTATCTATGAAAGAAATTGAATTTTTAGTTAAAAATCTTCCTGTGAGGAAATCTCCAGGCCCAGATGGCTTCACTGATGAATTTTACCAAACATTTAAGGAATAAACAATTCTACACAAACTCTTTTGGAAGATGGAAAAGGAAAAAGTATTTCCCAACTCATTCTATGAGGCCAGCATTACCCCATACCAGAACCAGACAAAGACAATACAAGAAAACTACACACCAATATCATTCGTGAATGCAGATGTTACGAGTTGTAAACAAGGGACTTCCCTGGTGGTCCAGTGGTTAGGACTCCACACTTTCACTGCCGGGGCCTGGGTTTAATCCCTGATCAGGGAACTAAGATCCCACAAGACGCGCAGCCCAGCCAAAAAAAAAAGTTGTAAGCGAAATTTTGACAAATCAATTCCAGTAATATATAAAAAGGGTAATACATCATGTACAAGCAGGGTTCACCCCAGGAATGCAAGACTGGTTTAAAATATGAAAATCAATCAATGTAATTCACTATAGTAACAAACTAAAAAAAGGAAAACCATACAATTATCTGAACAGATATAGAGGAAGCATCTGAAAAAATTCAGCATCCATTCCTGAATAAAAACTCTGAGCAAACAAGGAATAGAAGGGAACTTCCTCAACCGCCTAAGGGTCATCTACAAAAAACCTACCGATGGCAGAAAGCATACTTCATAGTCAAAAGCTGAATGCTTCCCCCAAGATCAGGAATAAGAGAAGGATTTCCATTCTCACCACTACTGTTCAACCTTGTACTAAGCTTCTTGCCAGTGTAATCAAGAGAAAGTAAGAAAAGGCATCCAAATTGGAAAGGAAGGAATAAAACTGTCTTTACTCACAGATGCTATGATCATCTATGTAGAAAATCTGCTGGAGTCAATAAAAAAGCTACTAGAACTACTAAGTGAGTTTAACTAGGTCACAAGATATAAGATTAATGTACCAAAACACTTGTATTTCTAGATACTAGCAACAAATGATTGACAATTTATAAAAATGTCACAATAGTATCCAAAAAATATGAAATATTAAGGGATAAATTAACAAAAGATTTTCTCCCCAAATTGATCCATAGATTCAACACAATCCCAATAAAAATTCCAGAGGGTTTTTTGTAGAGTATGTCAGATGTAAAAAGCAGACATGAAACTACATAGATAGTATGATTTTTAACTCTAAATTAAAATTAGGCAATGACAAGGTCTTGAAAGAAATGGACTAAACTTGTTAGCTGGAGTTGTGTTTGGGTCATGGGCTTTAAAGAATGTTTACTTCTATTTTTATCTCTTTCCAAGTTTTCTTAAGTAGATATGTATTAATTTCTATAATAATAATAATAAACATTTAAGTTGGCTACCAAATGACTGTTCTGCTTTGTATAAAACTATATGAAGATACCTCCATATGCAAATCATACAATAAACTATTCTAAGCATATTTAGAAAAATTTAATATACTACAAATAAGATAATAAGGCAGAGCTATTTTCAGAAATGACCAGTTGTTGAAGTTTCAGAAATGAGAACCAGGAAATAAACTTACCGATAACCTCAGAACACCAAAATTGGCAAAATCATAAATGAGAATCTGATAGAACAGTTCTTCACTGAAAATAAAAATGAAGTGACATTAAGGAAAAGCTGAATCCATGCTTCAGAGCCAAGCAGTAGGGACAAAATGGGAGAGATAACCCGAGACGGGTAGGACAGAGATGTGCTGCTTCGCGGTGGCCTTTCTAACAGTCCTGGGATCTCCTGCTCCACCAGGGCTTTGGTGGCCGGCCTCTGCACACAGGTCAGACCACTAAGACCATCTGCCTTGTCATCACCCGTGCTCTGTCCCCACCCCTCTGGTGCTGTAAAAGGTTCTAACACTCAGTAGTGATAAAGTTAAGAAGGAGTTTTTGTTTGCTCACCTTTTCCCCACTTGCAAAGAATCCTATAAATGACTTCTTTTACAACTCACCATTTAAAAAATATGGGCTGTATAGGGAGGGCAGGGACGTGACCCCGGTTTTAAATCCAATCAGTTGGACTTAAAGGGCTGAGAGTGGGCGGTGCAGCAGACGTCCGCCAAAGCATCTCCCACAGTACCCTGCTGTACACAGCACACGCTGCAATGCTCCACCAGCACTAAGCCCTTAGCACCCAGTTCACAGCAGCCAACTTTTATTGAGCACTGGGCATCTACCAAACCCAGGCATCTCATGTAATTTTACCTTCACAAAACCCTGCAAGTTAAGTAGTAATAACCCAAATTTCTCATCTTACAGATGAGAAATCCGAGACACAGATTAGGAAAGTGACTTGTCCATGGTCACATAAATGGTAAATGGTTAAGCCCAGATGTGAAACGACATGTGACTAAAGCCAGGGCCCTTTCCAACTATGTCATCCTGCTCTCCCCAGGTTTTCCTGCCTCTGCCTCCAGGACTACTCTTCTAGCAGCTCTGCTTTTTTCACATTCGCACCGATTTACCTAAGTTTGGTGGTGTTGAGAAGGTATAACTTGGTCTGATGCTGTGCCAAGGCCCATTGCGGATTCACACAGCCCACAAATGAGTGGTTACGCAGCACCTCCCGGAGAGCTGGAAAACAAGACACAGGTCAGTAACTGCACCCCACCAACACCTCTCTGCAGCCCAAAGCACCAGAACTAGAGACAACAAACAGGTACCTGAATGGAACCTCTTGCTGAAAGTACACACGAAGAAGGAATAAGATAGAACTAATCTTTCAAAATGCAACAAGGAATTGCCAAAAGATTTAGGAATACTCAAAGATCACCATCCAAGACAAAGCAGGAAGCCAGAGAAGTAACAAGAGCTCTGAAACCAGCTTTATCCCAAGACACTGGAGGAACTGCAGGTATCAAGAACTTCAGTTTTTGCAGGCTCTGAGGTGTAGAGAAAGAAAAACAGAAGCCTAGGAATGGTGTGAAATGTGGACTGTAACAGGAGGCCACTTCCCCTCTTTTGCAGCCAGGATTCACACTAAGCAGGTTGCTTGACAACTTAAAGTGGAGATTTTAGTTTAAACTGATTCCAGGGCTGACTGTTCCTCCAGGTTCCTGATAGAATCAAATGCAAATTCTCTCTGGAGAAATTCATCTTCAACCCAGACTTCAAATAATTCCTCACAGATAAAGTACCAGGACTTAGTGGTCAAAAAGTTACAAAACACACAAAGAAACTAGGCACCAAGAATTAGAATCCAGAAGAAATCACAGAATCACATCTGCCAAGTTTTAGAGACTGGAAATATTGGCAAAGATGATAAAATAATAAGCATGTTCAGTATGCTTAAGAGGTATTAAAACATTGAATAAGTGACAGGAGACTATCAAAACTGATCAAGGAAAGACAAATATATGATATCACTTACATGTGGAATCTAAAATATAATACAAATAAACTTATTTACAAAACAGAAACAGACTCACACACAAAGAAAAATTTATGATTACCAAAGAGGAAAGCAGGTGGGGATTAATTAGGATTATGGGATTAACAGATATACACTACTATATATAAAACAAGGATCTACTGCATACCACAGTGAACTATATTCAACATCTTGTAATAACCTAGAATGGAAAAGAATCTGAAAAAGAATATGTGTGTGTGTGTGTGTGTGTGTGTGTGTGTGTAACTGACTGCTGTACATCTGAAACAATATTGTAAATCAACTATAGTGCAATTTAAAAAATAAATAGAAAAACAGAAATAACACCAATCTTACATAAACTCTTTCAAAAAATAAAGGAAGAATAATTCCTACCTCACAAGGTTAGCATAACCCTAATACCAAACCTGAGAAGACACTGAAAAAAGGAAAATTTTAGACCAATATCCTTTACAGTCATAGGTGCAAAAATCCTAAACAAAACATCAGCAAATTAAATCCAGCAATATATTAAAAAAAAAAAAAAAAGAATAATACAATCAAGAAGAGATAAGCCCCGAAAAGCAAGGTGATTTAGCATCTGGAAAATCTCACCATATTAACAGAATAAATGAGAAACACATGATCATTTTAGATACAGAAAGAGTATTAGACAACAACAATTTATAATTAAAAACTCTCAACAAACTAGGAACAGAAAATAACTTCCTTAATCTGAAAAGGGCATCTATGGAAAACCTCCAGCTAACATCATGTTTAATGGTGAAATACTGAATGTGTTCTTTCCACAATGGAGAACAAGATAATTAACACCCATGCTCACTCATCCTATTTGACGTTGTACTGGGGGTCCTAACCACTGTAGTGAGGCAAGGAAACAGTATAAAAATATGAAAGGAAAAAAGTAGAACTGTCTCTATCTGCACCTTTGGCAAGGTCACGTGATACAACATCTTTTGTATTTTAATATGCTAACAGGTGGGGGGTCAAAATACCATGGTAAACAATGGGGAAAATGATTTTATTCTGACTCAATCTTAAAAATTTAAACCAAAGTTAATAAAAATAATTTCTATTAAAAATGATCAAGGAGATTTCAAAAAAAACAAATAAAATTTCTAAAAATAAAAAGTATAATAACTGAAATTAAAAATCAAGATAGACTGGGGCTTCCCTGGTGGCGCAGTGGTTGATAATCTGCCTGCTAATGCAGGGGACATGGGTTCGAGCCCTAGTCTGGGAGGATCCCACATGCCGTGGAGCAACTAGGCCCGTGAGCCACAACTACTGAGCCTGTGCGTCTGGAGCCTGTGCTCTGCAACAAGAGAGGCCGCGATAGTGAGAGGCCCGCGCACTGCGATGAAGAGTGGCCCCCGCTTGCCACAACTAGAGAAAGCCCTCGCACAGAAACGAAGACCCAACAGCCAAAATTAAATAAATCGTCTAAAAAAAAAAAAAATGGCATGAACATTACCACAATAAAGGGGGAAAATACTCTTTAAAAAAAAAAATCAAGATAGACTGAACAGAGTGGACAAAGTTGGCAAGGTAATTAATGGTAAGGTAGATCTAAAAAAATTATCCGAATGCAGCACAGAGAGACAAAGAGATGGAAAATATGAAAGATAGCTTATGCAATATGGAGAAGAATAAATATGTAAGTAAGTCCCGGAAGGGGCAGGGGACAGGGAGAGACAGTAACTGGAGACTCTCAAGACAAAAGATCAGAGAATATCCCAGAAGTGATGAAAGACACCAAACCTCAGCTCCAGGAAGCCCAACAAAATCCACACCTGAGATAAGCAGGATACTAAAGAGATCTTAAAAGCTCTCAGAGAGAAAAGAGAGAATACCCACAAAGTATTAAAATATAAGACTGACAGCTGAATTTTCAACAGCAACAGTAGAAGCCAATGACTGATAAAACAACACCTTCAATGCACTGAGAAAAAATAATTGCCAATCTGGAATTTTAAACCCAGCAAAGAAACTTATCAAAATAAAGATGGATTAGACAAAGCAAAACTCAGCTTGCCATCTCAGGCCCCACAGAAGGAGGTGCTTAGGGCAGACCATGAAAGGTCTGAGGAAAAGAATTATGAGCAGAAAATATTGGTTAAACCCAAACAAACTGACAGTAACAACATAACATGGAACAATGAGATATTCACATGGAAACTGTGACTGTAACACCATATACCAAAAATTAATTCCAGGTGGACTAGAGATTTAAGTATAAGCATTTTAGGAGATAATATAAGAATATAGATTTAATTATCCCAGAGATAGAAAGAATTTCCTAAATAAGATTAAAAGGCCAATGTGTGGCAGAGGAGTGATCAAGATGGCAGAGTACTAGGACGTGAAGCTCACCTCCTCCCACAGATACAACAAAAATACTACATGTGAACAATTCTCACAGGATACCTACTGAACACTGGCAGAAGACCTTAGACCTCTGAAAGGGCAAGAAAATCTCCACATAACCAAGTAGGGCAAAAATTAAATAAATAAATAAATAAGAAAGCGAGAAAGGAATCAGGACAGGACCTGCATCCCTGGGATGAAGCTGTAAAAGAGGAAAGGTTCCCGTAGCCTGGGATGTCCCGTCACCAGCGGGGAATCAACCAGGACAGAGGGGGAGATTCAGAACCTCAGAGAACACAGCAGAGAAAGACATGCACAGACAGTCAGTACCACAGCTCTGCACTTCTGAGCCTGAGACACCTATCTGCTGATACAGGCGGGGGCTGGGTGCGGAAGCTTGAGCTTCAGAGATCAGACCCAGAGAGAGGACTGGGATGGACTGCACAGAAACAGCCTGAAGGGGCTGGAGCCTGGTGCAACCACACCTGATGGTGTATGCAGAGGAAGTCTGGGCTGCCTTAGAGGCCAGGTGCCATTGTGTCAGTAGTGCGTGAGGGGAGGGGCGGGAACCACCATTACAGCCTTTCTACCCGCGAGAGCTCTAAGGCAGCAAGACACTGCCTACACGAGCTCCAGGAGCAGTCACAAGTCGCTGCTGCTCCCTGGACTTCAGGAGCAGTCTCGAGCTGTGCACCTTGCCCTCCCAGACTCCAGGAGCAGTCCCGAACCACCTCCATTCTAACCATGCGCTCTGGGGGCACACGTGAGCTGCCACTGCCACTGAGAACTCCACGACCAGGCACCAGCCACAATATCTGCACATCCACTATCAAGAGGTAATGGCCAGCACACACTAAGGAAAGAGGTAGCAGACATCCAGACTAAAAACAGACCTCACACCAAAAACTCTTAAACCCACACAAGCTACACAGGGAGGCTTCCACATATAAATAGCCCTCCAAGACCACAGCAGATAATTGTTTCTCCTAAACTCATAGAGCAAGAGAACTATAAGTAAAATGAAGAAGCAGAGGAACCACTCCCAATTAAAAGACCAAGAGAATTCCCCTGAAATAACAAACAATGAAACAGACCTCTTCAGTCTAATAGACACTGAGTTCAAAAAGGAGATAATGAAAATACTGAAGGAATTTAGAAAGGCTATTGACAGAAATGCAGAGTACTGTAAAAAGGAACTAGAAGCTATAAAGAGGGACCAAGAAAAGTTAGAAAACTCATTTGCTGAGATGAAAACTGAACCAAAGACAATGAATAGAAGAATAAATAATGCAGAAGAATGAATAAGTAACCAGGAAGATAGAATAATGGAAATGACCCAATCAGAACAGCAGACAGAAAGCCAAATGAAAAAAAAAAAAAAAAAAAGAAAGCAACATAAGAGACCTATGGGATAATATAAATTGTGCCAATGTATGCATAATAAGGAGTCCAGAAGGGGAAGAAAGAGAAAAGGGGATCAAAAATGTATTTGAAGAAATTACAGCTGAAAACTTCCCAAACCTAAAGAAGGAAACAGATATCCAGGTACAGGAAGCACAGATGATCCCAAACAAGGTAAACCCAAACAGACCTACACCAAGACATATTATAATAAAAATGGCAAAAGTTAAAGAGAGGATTCTAAAGGCAGCAAGAGAAAAACAAAGGAGGCAAGGGAACCCCCATAAGGCTATCAGCTGATTTCTCTACAGAAACACTGCAGGACAGAAGGGAGTAGAAAGATACATCCAAAGTCCTAAAAGGGAAACATCTGCAACCTAGGATACTCTACCCAGCAAGATTATCATTTAGAATAGAAGGAGGGATAAAGAATTTCTCAGACAAGCAAAAACTAAAAGAATACAGCAATACTAAACCTATCCTAAAGGAAATATTGAAAGGTTTTCTCTAAATAGAAAAGAATCCATAGGAAAGAGAAAATCACAATCAGAAAGCAAATCACCTAAATAAGCCAGTACACAGATTAAAAAAAAATTCTGTGAAACTAATAATAACCACAATGAAACAGCAAAAGGATGAACATGAAGATGTAAATAAGGAGATCAAAATCATAAAATGTGGAGGAGAAAAGTAAGAAAATGTAGATTTTTTTTCATTCCCTAGAATATGTTTGAGCCTAAATGACTACCAGTCTAAGACAAGTAGATATAGGAAGGGGTTAATATACTTGAAAAATGGTAACCACAAATCAAAAACATACAATAGATTCACAAAAACCAAAAAGAAGAGAACATAAGCATAATACAAAAGAAAATCATCAAACCACAAAAGGAAAAACAAAAAAGGGACAAAGAAGAAATATAAAATCAAAGGGAAAACAAAGTTTAAAATGGCAATAAATACATATCTATCAATAATTACCTTAAATGTCAATGGACTAAACACTCCAATCAAAAGACAGAGTGGGAGATTGGATAAAAAAGCAAGAGCCTATAATATGCTGCCTACAAAAGACCCACTTTAGAGGAAAGGACACACATAGATTGAAAGTGAGGAGATGGAAATAGGTATTTCATGCAAACTGAAATGAAAAGAAAGCAGGGGTTGTAATATTCGTATCAGACAAGATAGACTTTAAAACAAAAGCCACGAAGAAAGATCTAAGGACACTATGTAATAATAAAAGAATTAATACAAAAAGAGGATTATTACATTCATATATGCACCTAATACAGGTCAACATATATGCAACTAATACAGGAGCACCCAAATACATAAGACAAATACTAAAAGACATAAAGGGAGAAATTGACAAAAATACAATAACAGTAGGAAACTTTAACGTCCCACTCACATCAATGGACAGATATTCTGGACAGAAAATCAGTGAGGCAACAGAGATCCTAAATAATACAATAGAACAGTTAATTAGACTTAATTGATATTTTCAGGACATTACATCCAAAAAAAAAAGAAATTCTTTCCAAGTGCATATGGAACATTCTCTAGGATTGACCACATACTAGGGCACAAAACAAGCCTCAACAAATTTAAGGATATAGAAATTGTCTCGAGCATCTTTTCTGACCACAACAGCATGAAACTAGAAATCAACCACAGAAATTTGGAAAAAAACGATTACATGTAGGGCTTCCCTGGTGGCACAGTGGTTGAGAGTTCGCTGCTGATGCAGGGGACACGGGTTCGTGCCCCGGTCCGGGAAGATCCCACATGCCGTGGAGCAGCTAGGCCTGTGAGCCATGGCCACTGAGGCTGTGCGTCTGGAGACTGTGCTCCGCAACGGGAGAGGCCACAACAGTGAAAGAAAAAAAAAACAATTACATGGAGACTAAACAACATGCTACTAAAAAACCCAGCAGGTCAATAATGAAATCAAAGAAAATTTTAAAATACCTTGATATGAATGACAATAAAAATACAACCATACAAAATCTATGGGATGCAGCAAAACCCTTTCTTAGAGTGAAGTTCACAGCCATATAGACCTTCCTCAAAAAACAAGAAAAATCTCAAACAACATAATATACCACTTAAAAGAATTAGAAAAAGAAGAACAAAACCTAGTCAGCAGAAGGAAAGAAATACTCAAGATCAGAGAGGAAATAAATAAAATAGAGATTAAAAAAAATAGAAAAAAATCAATAAACCAAGAGCTGGTTCTTTAAAAGGTTAAACAATATCGACAAACCTCTGGCCAGGCTCACCAAGAAGAAAAGAGAGAGAACCCAAATAAACAAGATAAGAAATGAAAAAGGAGACCTAACAACCAACACCAGAGAAGTACAAAAAACCATAAGGGAATACTATGAACATGCCAACAAATACAACAACCTAGAAGAAATAGACAAGTTTCTAGAAACATACAGCCCACCAAAACTGAATCAAGAAGAAACAGATAATTTGAACAGACCAATCACTACTAATGAAAGTCCACGACCAGATGGCTTCACAGGCAAATTCTACCAAACCTACAAAGAACTTATACTGATCCTTCCCAAACTCTTCCAAAACATTGATAAGAACACTCCCAAAGACATTCTATGAAGCCACCATCACCCATGACACTAAAACCAAAGACACCACCAAAAAAGAAAATTAGAGGCCAATATCTTTGATGAATATAGATGTAAAAGTTCTCAAAAAAATATTAGCAAACCAAATCCAACAACACATAAAAAAGATCATACACCAGTCAAGTGGGATTCATCCCAAGTTCACAAGAATGGTTCAACATTTGCAAATCAATCAACGTGATACACCACAGAAACAAAAGAAAAGACAAAAACCACATGATCATCTCAATAGATGCAAAGAAAGCATTTGACAAAATTCTACATCCATTCATGATAAAAAAAACTTACAAAAGTGGGCATAGAGGAAACATATCTCAACATAATAAAAGCTATTTATGACAAATCCACAGCCCATATAATACTAAAAACAGTGAAAAGCTGAAAGCCTTCCCACTAAAATCTGGAAAAAGACAAGGATGCCCACTCTCGCCTCTTCTATTCAACATACTATTGCAAGACCTAGTCACTGCAATCAGATAAGAAAAAGAAATAAAAGGTATCCAAATTGGAAGGGAAGAGGTAAAATTGTCATTATATGCAGATAACATGATTCTATATACAGAAAACCCTAAAGACTCCACACAAAAACTACTAAAACTGATAAATGAATTCAATAAGGTAGCAGGATACAAGATTAACACACAGAAATTGGTTGCATTTCTTTACACTAACAATGAAATATCAGAAAGAGAATGTAAAAAAACAACACCTTTCAAAATCGCACCCCCCAAAATAAAATATTTAGGAATAAACCTGACCAAGGAGGTGAAAAACCTATACACTGAGAACTATAAAACATTAATAAAAGAAACTGAAGATTCAAAGAAGTGGAAACATATCCCATGCTCTTGGATTGGAAGAATTAATATTGTTAAAATAGCCATACTTCCCACAACAATCTACAGATTTAATGCAATCCCTATCAAATTACCCATGATATTTTTCACAGAACTAAAAAAATAATCATAAAATTCATATGGAACCATAAAAGACCCAGAATTGCCAAAGCAATCCTGAAGAAAAAGAACAAAGCAGGAGCCATACCCTCCCAGACTTCAGACATACTACAAAGTGACAGTAATCAAAAGAGCATGGTATGGGACTTCCCTGGTGGTCCAGTGGTTAAGACTCTGCACTTCCAATGCAGGGGGCCCAGGTTCGATCCCTGGTCAGGGAATTAGATACTGCATGCCGCAACCAAGAGCCCACATGCCACAACTAAAGATCCCACATGCTGCAACAAACACCCAGTGCAGCCAAATAAATAAATAAATAAACACAGAACAACAGCAACAAAAAAAAACAGCGTGGTATTGGGACAAAAACAGACATATGGATCAATGGATCAGAATAGAGCCCAGAAATAAACCCATACACCTATGGCCAATTAATCTTTGACAAAAAAAGCAAGCATATACTATGGGGAAAAGACAGTCTCTTCAGCAAGTGGTGCTGGGAAAACTGGACAGCTGCATGTAAATCAATGAAGTTAGAACACTCCCTCTCACCATACACAAAAATAAACTCAAAATGACTTAAAGGCTTAAACATTAAGACATGACACCATAAAACTCCTAGAAGAGCTCAAAGGCAAAACACTCTGACATAAATTGTACCAACGTTTTCTTAGGTCAGTGTCCCAAGGCAATAGAGATAAAAACAAAAATAAACAAATGGGACCTAATCAAACTTAGAAGTTTTTGCACAGCAAAGGAAACCATAAACAGAAGAAAGTTAAGCGACAAACAGGGAGAAAATATTTGCAAACAATGCAACCAATAGGCCTAGTATCCAAAATATACAAACAGCTCATACAGTTCAATAACAAAAAAACTAAACAACCCAATCAAAAAATGGGCAGAAGGGCTTCCCTGGTGGCGCAGTGGTTGAGAGTCCGCCTGCCGATGCAGGGGACACAGGTTCCTGCCCCAGTCCGGGAGGATCCCACATGCCGCAGAGCAGCTGGGCCCGTGAGCCATGGCCGCTGAGCCTGCGCGTCCGGAGCCTGTGCTCCGCAACGGGAGAGGCCACAACAGTGAGAGGCCTGCGTACCGAAAATAAAAAAAAGGGGCAGAAAACCTAAATAGACATTTCGCCAAAGAAGACATATATTTATGTCTTTAACCCATTTTGAGTAAGACTGGATACTATAAAACTCTTAAAGGAAAACACAGGCAGAACACTCTGACATAAATCACAGCAATATCTTTTTTGATACATCTTCTAGAATAATGGAAATAAAAACAAAAATAAACAAGTGGGACCTAATTAAACTCAAAGGCTTTTGCACAGCAAAGAAAACTATAAACAAAACGAGAAGACAACCCACAGAATGGGAGAAAATATCTGCAAACAACACGACTGACAAGGGATTAATCTCCAAAATTTACAAACAGCTCATGCGGCTCAATATCAAAAAAGACCTAAACAACCCAATCAAAAAATGGGCAGAAGACCGAAATAGACATTTCTTCAAAGAAGACATACAGATGGGCAACAGGCACATGAAAAGATGCTCGACATCACTAATTATTAAAGAAATGCAAATCAAAACTACAATGAGATATCACCTCACACCAGTCAGAATAGCCATCATCAAAAAGTCTACAAATACCAAATGCTGGAGAGGGTGTGGAGAAAAAGGAACCCTCCTAGACTGCTGGTGGGAATGTAAATTGATACAGCCACTATGGAGAACAGTATGGAGATTCGTTAAGAAACCAAAAACAGAGCTACCATATGATCTAGCAATCCCACTCCTGGGCATATATCTGGAAAAAAACATAGTTTAAAAGGATACGTGCATCCCAATGTTTATAGCATCACTATTCACAATAGTCAAAACATGCAAGCAACCTAAATGTCCATTGAGAGATGAATGCATAAAGATGTGGCACATACATACAGCGGAATATTACTCAGCCATTATAAAGAATGAAATAATGCCATTTGCAGCAACATGGATGCAACTAGAGATTATCATACTAAGTGAAGGAAGTTAGAGAAAGACAAATATCATATCACTTATATACAGAATCTAAAAAAAAAATGATACAAATGAACTTATTTACAAAATAGAAACAGACTCACAGGCTTAGAAAACAAACTTGGCAGGGAGGGATAGACTGGGAGTTTGGGATTGACATGCCCACAGTGCTATATTTAAAATAAATAACTAATAAGGACCTATTGTATAGCACAGGGAACTCTGCTGAATACTCTGTAATAACCTAAATGGGAAAAAATTTTGGAAAAGACTAGATAAATATATCTATTCTTTAGATAGATATATATAACTGAATCACTTTGCTGTACACCTGAAACTAACATAACATTGTTAATCAACTATACTCCAATATAAAATAAAATGTTAAAAAATAATATTAAAAAGTTTAAAAAATATATATGGGGGGGAGCATTCATTAAAAAAATACCACATGAGCCCCAAACTGAGGGAAGATATTTTCACGTAACTGATTACTGTCTAGAATAAACATATAAAGAACTTCTAAAATCAGTTAGAAAAGATCAAGCACCCAACAGAAACATGAACAGAAAACTAGAACAGGCACTTAAGAGAAGAGGAAATACACCTACTCAGCTTTATCAGTGATCAGGGAAACATGAATGAAAACCACCATTAGACACCTTTTCACTAACACCAAACTGGTAAAAAGTCTGACAATATCAAACACCAGAGAAACAGTGGAGCAAAGCAACTCTCCACACTGCTGGTGGGACCACACACTTAGCGACCCGTTTGGAAAACAAGCTGTCACTTTACAAGCCAGCAGTAACTCTAAGTGTGTGTCTACTCTGCACAGAGCTTCCCGGCCAGTGTGCCAAGCTCCTGATCTGCTCAGGACCAGGAAAGGGGCTGGGGGCTGAGAGGCAGGGGTGACACCCTTGGAGTCCTCCACATGTCCTTCCATAGCAGAATGAATGACTAAACATGTGGCAAAGTCAGGAAGTGGAATCTATTACAAGCAGAAAAAGTAAACCAGAACGTAGCAAGATGGATGAATTTTAGGAATATGTGTATACTTATATACACTGCAGAAAAACAATATAATTCCCTTTATACAAAGTTTAAAATTTGTACAACAATAAATTTTGTAGGGCTACAAATATGGGTGGTAAAACTATAATAAAAGAAAGGAAATAATAATCACAAAATGTAGGGTCACAGTTACCCTAAGGGAGGAGGGAAGGGGCTGGACAGGGAAAGAGCACACAGGGCTGCACAGGTGATGGCAACGAGCTGTTCAAGTTAGCATTCATTTGTTTTCTCCTGTAGATCCTACTTATGTTTCATAAGCATGATTTTGCATCTACTAATTTATCTGAGTGTGTGTGTGTATGTGTACATATATATATATTTAATGGAAGAAGTAAACATACCACCACAAAGGGGGACAGGGGAGAGGGGGTGGAGACAGCAGGGCAAGGGTCTGGGGACAGCCATAAGCCTGTACATCACATTTTTACTGTACTTTTTTTTTAAGCTTGGACACCACACATGAGTTCTCACATTGTTACATAAGTTCTGCAACACTCTGCTCCCCCTGCAGAAAGAGGCTTATTTTCCTCATTTTTAGAATAAGTGTTCCCCTCTGTTCCCACTGGAAATTCAATGTCTCTACAGGATATTCTGCGTAGGTGGAAAATGATTATTTTAAAAGCTAGAGAACATCAAATAATCCTGAATAATGAGGCACTGGAGGAAAGAGAAGCAGTGTAATTTACTAAAAAAGGGTCAGAGATTTTTCCATACAGATTTTTCATCAATGCTCTGACACATCCACAGGCCACCAAAGGCCCAGCCTGGGCAGGGGGCCGCGAGGGGGGCGTTGGCTCCCTGCAGGGGGCTCAAGCCAGGCAGGAGGTTGACAAGGAGGACAGGCAGGGCTTCTCCTCCCTGGGCTCCATGAGGCTGTTTGCACCCATTCCGGCCTCCTATCAGGACCTCTAGAACCTGTGCTTTATTCCTCTCCTAGTTACGCCCACAGCACTGGAGGTCTGTGGGCGTTTCCCTGCCATTCTGCCAGCAGCAAAATAGGACCAAATGCTCTGTGCTTCAAAGCCAAACCACACATCTGAGTTCACAACAGCAGCCTAGGGTCTCAGCACGTTCTCTGAGAAGCAAGTAAAGCCACCTGAAGGAAGGGTGAGCTGTCCTCTGGTTCCTAAGGGCCACATGTGGAACTTGCTTCCTGGCAGCCCCCGGGCGCCAGGGCCTCTGGCTGCTGCCTGAGCTGATCAAGCAGCCCTTCCAGGCAGATGTCACCCTGTCACCCTGGTGACGCGGCCTCTGTCTCTGTTCCAGAACGTCCCTCATTCTACCTCATGTCACAGCGGACGATTTACCAAACACCCGCCCCCCAACAGCATAGACTCCTTTAAGACAGGGGTTTGAGTGCATTCAATGCATTTTCTGCCTCAGGGCTCAGCGAGGTGCAATATCTGCTGAACTGACTTCTGGGGGGGCGATTTAAGATTTTTTTAATATTTTTATTCATTATCATTTATTTTTGGCTGCGTTGGGTCTTCGTTGCTGCAGATGGGCTTTCTCTAGTTGCGGTGAGTGGGGGCTACTCTTCGTTGTAGTGCGTGGGCTTCTCATCGCGGTGGCTTCTCTTGTTGCAGAGCACAGGCTCTAGGCGTGCGGGCTTCAGTAGTTGTGGCACGGGGGCTTCAGTAGTTGCGGCACACGGGCTCTAGAGCGCACGCTCAGTAGTTGTGGCGCACGGGCTTAGTTGCTCCACGGCATGTGGGATCTTCCTGGACCAGGGCTCAAACCTGTGTCCCCTGAATTGGCAGGCGGATTCTGAACCAATGTGCCACCAGGGAAGCCCCCTAAACTGACTTCTTGAACCAAAAGAAGCTGTTACATGGTGACAAACCATAGAAGAGTGTGTACACTTAAACCCAGGACTGTTCACCAAACATCAAGAAAATAAAGTTGTGGATGACATGCTAAGCACATTTTCAGATTCAAGCGATAGCAAATAACTTATGACATTCCTCATCCTCCTTAACAGATCAAAATTATGTGACTGGCAATAAGTAACTTAGTCATTATTAATCCAGGATAAGCCTAATTCCACGGAACACGTGACGGGATACCGGGCCAGAAATTAACCTCGTTGGTTGCTCGAAAGTGTACCCAGGAGGACTGGGTAAATCCAAAGACTCCAGAGTTGTCTGATAGAGCATTCAACTCTGACGTCCCTCAAAAATAGGTTCCAGAGCTTCCCCTCTGAGGCAGCTCCTCCCAATCCCTCCTTCAGCAAAGATCTCCTGAGTCCCCAAGCCAGGCACTCTGCCGGGTACTGCGATGAAATAATCACACAAATAAGTGCAACTAAGAACATCGTTAATGGAAAGCATCTTACTTCCTTCCTGGGCCAGGGTCACAGCTCTGTGGGGGCACAGCCAGGCTCTGGCCTGCCTCCCCAGATCTGAGCTTCAGAGAAATCCCCGTAGGCATTCAACTCAGAGACAAGCAGCACCCCCGCCTGGGGCCGCATCAACAGATGCAGTGAGCAGGGCCCGAGGCAGCGGCACCCCACCCCCACCTTTGCACATGGCGTCTCAGGTGTTCACCACAACAGCCCGGTAAGGGCTGTAGCAGGAACACCATTTCACAGAGCAGGGAAAGGCCCCACAAAGGTGAACAGACTTCTGAGTAGCTACGGAATGCTGTAGCTGGCAGGGGCTTCAGCAGAGTCCTCCTGGCTCCAAAGTGCTCACCCCACTCCCCACACCAGGACTGGGACTCCCTCTGTAGACCCTACCCTGCATGTCTGAAAATAGCCTCAAGTCTGAGGGATCAGGGATCACATGCTGTGCTCATCCCAACATGTGATCTAGAGCAGCTGATCTAGTTTTGCACCTAAATACTGGGCTAGCATCTCTGATGCAAGCCACACCAGTAACGACCCACCCTCCACAGGGCAGGCACCCAGGCCAGTTTTGCCTTGTAGGGATGTTCCAACTAATCTGTCCTCTCCATCTTCCATTTCCTTATCTTTAAAACAGAGATAACAGCATCCGCTCTGCCTCCCTCACAAGACTATTCTAGAATTAAATGAGGTAACACTCATGAACATACAATTTCAGAACATTTAGATTCATCAGCACTTCATCAATGAACTCCAAACCTGACCAAACCTGGTGCAGGTTAGCTTTGTACTGCACTGAAAACAGTTTGCAACTATTCAGAAATTTATTGAAATTGTAACTTTAAATAGCCTGCTTTGCATAAGGAATACAAATCCTTAAAGAAAACGCAGTAAATTCCAAATCTGAGGGAGTCTGTCAATTAAGCAACTGTGAGGAAGGCTGCTAAATAAATCAAGTCATGGCCCAACCTCCTCTTAATTATTTAAAATGGTTTTAAAAGCTCCCAGCTTGAAGGCCAATAACAGAGGGAAAGAGCAATGGGAGCAAATCTTAACGGAAACAGAAATCAGAAGCCAACTGGCAGCGCCATCTGCAAGTTGCAAGGCCTTAGTCACAGGAAGCATATAGCCTTCCAAGGGAACAGGCCCTCTATGCCTTTCCCCACATGCAGACACACAAAGGCCCAGAGTGCGAAGAAAAGAAAGAACGGGCAAGGAAAGGCAAAATGAGGCCTTCCTGCATTCATTCAAACAAGCAGTAACTGAGAGAGAAGATGTAAGGGGCCTCTGAGTCAGAGCAGCTGTTTAGGAGGCTAACAGTCAGTGGGAAAGGCACTAAACTGCTCCTTGGCCACGCCACACAGCTTGTGGGATCTCAGGTCCCTGACCAGGGATCAAACCCGGGCCCTCAGCAGTGAAAGCGCAGAGTCCTAACCACTGGACCGCCAGGGGATTCCTCACTCATTTCTTTTAGAAGTCCAGGTTGTCATATTTTAAGATAACTTTCAACACTGCTATAAAATGTTAACTTGTTTAATCAAGAAATGTGTAGTAGGGCTTCCCTGGTGGCGCAGTGGTTGAAAGCCCGCCTGCCGATGCAGGGGACACAGGTTCGTGCCCTGGTCCGGGAGGATCCCACATGCCGCGGAGCGGCTGGGCCCGTGAGCCGTGGCCGCTGAGCCTGCGCGTCCGGAGCCTGTGCTCCGCACCGGGAGAGGCCACAGCAGTGAGAGGCCCGTGTACTGCACAAAAAAAAAAAAGAAGAAAGAAAGAAAGAAATGTGTAGTAGATGAAAAATGGCAAGGCCAGGGCTAAACTGTGTAGACTCAAGTGCAGAGCCGCCCAGTGGAGCCCAGCAATGATGGCTCCACCTGGAGCACGACTGTAACTCATCAAGTGGGGTCAGGACTGCTATTAGGGCCAAGTCACTATCACACACCTCAGTCCCTGTGTCAGTTCATCCCTGGGAGGTGACGAGCCCCCTTCCATTACTAAAACCATAAAGTTAGTTTTGGAGTAATGGGGACTCAAATGGAGTTTTATACTCAGGTGTTCTGAAAGCTATTTCTGAGGAAGATAATGATTTTTCACTTTATCTTTAGGATATAAAAATATCTATTGACTCCTTACTCTGTACCAAGTGTTTTACTTACATTTTCTCTCTAACCAGCACAATAATCTTCAAGCGTGAAATTAATCTCATTTTACAGATGAGGAAAAACTGAGTCACAGAAAAGTTAGGTCATGAGTCTAAGGTCACACAACAGAAGCAGTAGTACCCAGATACAAACTAGGGCCCCCCAGAGCCTGTGCACTTTCAGCAACAGCACGCCCAGGGCAGGCCGTGCTGCTTTTAGCTAAGACAGAAATCAAACTGAAGATTATTTAAATGACCACTTTACTCTGACTCCTCTGGTTTAACGAGAGTACCAATTAATTCTAACTAAAACCAGAGACTACTTTTTCCCTTCTCTCCCAGTTGAAAATTATTTTTCAGCTGCTGCTGCTGTGGGTTACTAAAGGAAGCGAGGTTTGTTCAGCACACTGCAGAGGCTGTCCCAACACAAACGCTTCCTGCACTTCCCAAACCTTCACATTAGCAGTTCTGGCCCTGGGAGTCGCAGGCAGCCCTCAGCACTTACGTACTCTCATGTCCCCGCTCACTGATTTCTTCCTGGAGACTCAGAATGCTGGTAAGGTTAATGATCCTTCTCCGGGGGGTACAAGCTGCTGTCATTTCCTTTTGGGATGCATCCTCCACCATTTCCAAATCAGAGCCTTCCCGATGTCTTTTTCTGCAAAGTAAACGAGGAACTGGCAGCTCATAACTATCTTAAAAAACTGCTTCAAACTCAGTCAAATTTTGTTCCTTGCATTTTGGAGAAGGGAGCAGCTTCTCTGTGCCGGCTCTCCACATCTGGGGAGGGCTCCCTGTGCTGGAGGCGGCCAGCCAGATCAGGATGTCCTCCCAGATACTGCTTCTCTGACACCCCTCAAGCCTTATTAGTGGCCACTGCAGGCAGCAGGGCTTTGGAGTCTGGCTCAGCCCGGAGACGTGCAGGGTCTCGATCAAGTGCTTTGACCTCATCACATCTCATTCATTCAGCCCTCCATCCATCCGTCCATCGGGCACTGTTATAGTACCAATCTCACACAGCCATGACAAAGTGCCCGCCCTCACCATGCTACCTTTCTAGTGGGAGAGTCAAACAGCAACCGAAGAAAGATAATTTTAAGTAGCAACAAATACTGTGAGGAAAATAAAACAAGGTAACAGAATGAAGGGGAAGCAAGAGAACTTTAGATTAAATGGACAAAGAAGGTCTCTGGTAAGAGGCGACATCCGAGTTGAGACCTGGGTGACAAGAAGCCGGAGAGTTCCTGCACTGAGGGACCAGCAAGAGCAAAGGGGTGAGAGCTCAAGGAGGTCGGGTCAGCACTGGAGCAGCGTGGCCAAAGCGCCACGAAGGGGAGGAGAGTGATGAGCTGGGGGCGGGCAGGCTGGTTTCACCCCAAGTGCCGCGGGAAGCACTGGTTTTCAGCAAGGAGTGAGACACCCTGGTTCCTGGTTCAGAAAGATTCCTCTGCTGTGTGGTAAATGGTTCGCAGCATTAAGTCCCCAAGTGATAAACAGAAATGTCACACTTCCCAGCAGGGCTGTTAAGAGCATTAACTGAGATAATGCATATTAAGTATCTGGCACACAGTGGATGCTCAGTGAACGTTAGCATCCTTTATTATTCTCTGAAAACAAATCCTTAGAAGCCATGTCCCTAGACTGACTTGGAAGTGAGCAAACCAGAGTTTAAAAACTCACCCAAGTTCCACTGAGCAATCAGAGCCAGGGTTTCAGTGGTCAGACACCAGGGGGATGTGCGGCCTCAGGCAAAGGACTTCACCCTGAGCTCCAGGGTCAGTACCCGCAAACACTGAATAAGGAACATCCACCTTACAGATGTCAGTAAGATGTCCTTGAAGCACCCAGAGTGTACACTGAAGATGCTCAAAATTAACTGACAGTCATTAGTACGGCTGTTCCTGCCCCCTCTCTCTAGCTCTCGTTCACCACTAGCTCATGCACTTCAGGGAGTTTCATAATTTGAACTGAGAAACTGTTCTTCTGAAAGGAATGAAAGCAGCTTGCAGTAGGATGGAAGAATCCTCCAGATATTTTAGGCCCCCCTTTCCAGCCACCTCTGCTGTCGAGGCTTTATCAAAATTCAATACTAAAATTAAAGGATAGATCTTCTGATTTTTTTTTTTCTGATGTGTTTTTAAATAATGTTTGGAATCACGGACATTTAAGATATTTCAAAGGCCACTGTGATGGGTGACTCTAAAGCCATGGTCAAAGGCCAACAGTAGACCAGGCCAAAGCACCAACCCATTGGAGGGAGAGGGCGAATCAGGGAGAGAAGATGCAAGGGGTTTGTTACAGTCCAAGTTAGAAGGTAGTTTCATTAAAGAACGAAGGAGGACTTCCCTGGTGGCGCAGTGGTTAAGAATCCACCTGCCAACACAGGGGACACGGGTTCGAGCCCTGGTCTGGGAAGATCCCACATGCCGCGGAGCAACTAAGCCCGTGCGCCTCAACTACTGAGCCTGTGCTCTAGAGCCTGCGAGCCACAACTACTGAGCCCACATGCCACAACTACTGAAGCCTGCATGCCTAGAGCCCGTGCTCCACAACAAGAGAAGCCACCGCAATAAGAAGCCCGCTCACCGCAACAAAGAGTAGCCCCTGCTCACAGTAACTAGAGAAAGCCTGCACGCAGCAACAAAGACCCAATGCAGCCAAAAATAAATAAATAAAAGAAATTTTTAAAAATAGTTAAAATAATAATGATAATAACGAAGGAGGCAAGCTGTGCTTTCCCGCAAGGCCATACCTGGGGTTCTCAGGGCTGGAAGAGGGCCCTCTCTTCTCTGACAAGTCTGCAGTCCTCTTTGCTGCATCCTCCTCCAAGCCCTGATTCTTGGCAGCCACTTCAGCAGGAGCTGAGAGTTCAAGCATTTCCTCATCCTGCTGCCTGGCCCCGCTACTAGAAGCAGCTGTCCTGTCCTCTAGGACAACAGCCTGGGGCTGACTGGATAGGGCCTTGCTCACAGGCTGCACGAAGGCATCGAGTTTCTGTTCCCGGCAATCTGTGCGGACCATCTGGTGGGCATACACCTTGTCGCCACTTCCAGCAGTAGATGAGAGAGTCACACCTGTTGTGGATTTAACCACTTCCCCAGAGGGGCCAGTAAGACCTGGTAGTAAAGTCTGTGTCAAAAAAGACGACAGTGGGAAGAGTCAGTGTATGAAGGACAGAAGCACAGGTCCCAAAATGGACTAAAAGCTAGAACCAGGTATATCATTACAGAATTATTATAGAAGCAATTCTGACCAAAATTTGAAGTATGAAATTAAAAATACACAAATATAAAATTCAGCTAAATCCTTATAATTTAAAAACTGGTTTGAGGGCTTTCCTGGTGACGGAGTGGTTAAGAATCCACCTGCCAATGCAGGGGACACGGGTTTGAGTCCTGGTCCGGGAAGATCCCACAAGCAATGGAGCAACTAAGCCCATGCACTGCAACTACTGAGCCTGTGCTCTAGAGCCCATTAGCCACAAGTATTGAGCCCACGTGCCACAACTACTGAAGTCCGCGTGCCTAGAGCCCATGCTCCACAAGAGAAGCCACCGCAATGAGAAGCCTGCGCACCGCAACAAAGAATAGCCCCTGCTCACCGCAACTAGAGAAAGCCCGCACGCAGTGATGAAGACCCAATGCAGTCAAAAATAAAATAAATAAAATAAATTTATCAAAAAAAAACCCTTAAAAAATAAAATAAAAACTGGTTTGATATAAAAATACTAGTGTAAAACTCTCATATTTTTGTCTACTTTTTATTTTTTTGCTGCCATAAGAGATTTTTTTTTATTGTGGTAAAGTATACATAACATAAAATTTATCATTTAACCATTTTCAAGTGTACAGTCCTGTGGCATTAAGTACATTCACACTGTTATGCAACCATCACCAACATCCACCCTCCCAAACGGAAACTCTCTACCCATTAAACAGTAACTCCCCATTCTCCCCTCCCCTCTAGCTCTGGCAACTACCTTCCTACTGACTATTTTTAAATATACATATTTCCTAGGTCTGTCCACTGGAAAGGCCTGAAAGCAATGACCACCCGGTAGCAATGAGGTCCCCCAATCCCAGATTATAGTGTCTAAATGCCATTCCCCACTAAAATAAACCAGAGTTCCTTGGAAAAGTGGCCAATTCCAGGGCATGGGCTGGGAAAGTACAGAGTGAGCCTACAAACATCCTGTCTCACCAGACACAAGGAAACTATCAAAATCTAATGGAATTGGGTCAAAAGGACAAGAGCCCCAGCCTGAAGGGGCTTCTGCTGGCCAAAGATGGAATAATTTGACTACAACTGATTGAATTATGATGCTTGTTAACAACTATGACAAAATACTAAAAGAGAAAGAGAGAAAAATGGAGAAGCGAAAGAGGGAGGGAGAGAGGGAGAGACAGAAAAAAGTCATTAAATGTTACTGGACATTGCTAGGACACCAACCCATTTCCCTGCAAATTGATCATCAAAGGCATAGAACTCAGCATTTATCCTTACTTTCTGGTATGAACTGTATTTCAGGATAACCTGTTAGCTCTAACAAATGAATGAAAATTATTCTGTACAGAAAATTATAGCTTATTAATAAAGAAGAGATGATAAAATCAGAAAATCATAATCTTGCAATCCTAATGAAATAACTGATGCAGGCAATGGTCATCAATGAATGGTGAAACCTTTAAGCTAATCACTAATAGTGAACTTCATGGTGAAGGAATCAGGCTGTCACCAGCTAAGCCTGCTGAGAAATCCTAACCCAGGATGATAGGACAAGCCATCACGCGCCTCCTGCTGGGATTCGATAGAAAGTACATGGCAGGGGCTTCCCTGGTGGCGCAGTGGTTAAGAATCTGCCTGCCAATGCAGAGGACACAGGTTCGAGCCCTAGTCCGGGAAGATCCCACATGCCACGGAGCAACTAAGCCCGTGCACCACAACGACTGAGCCTGTGCTCTAGAGCCCACAAGCCACAACTGAGCCCACATGCCACAACTACTGAGCCTGTGTGCCACAACTACTGAGCCTGCATGCCACAACTACTGAGCCTGCGCACCTAGAAGCCGTGCTCCACAACAAGAGAAGCCACCACAATGAGAAGGCTGCGCGCTGCAACAGAGTAGCCCCCGCTCACTGCAACTAGAGAAAGCCCATGTGCAGCAACGAAGACTCAGTGCAGCCATAATAAATATTTTTTTAAAAGTACATGGCATCATCTATCACAAATTCTTGCAAACATTTTTTTAATCTGAATATAATCATACCTCTAGATCTAATTTTCAGTTTATAGGAAATATGGAGGATTGAAACAAATTAAAGGACACTAAGAAGAAGCAATCGGCTAACCCAAAATGTGCATTTTTCTACAGGACACCTTCAAAATAAGCTAATAAGAACTATAACCAAAAAAGGTAGGGTGATCTTTCTAGTTTCAAAGAGACATAACCAAATATAATGAGTGGAACTTGACTGGATACAGATTTGAACAAAGCTATTTTTTTTTTTTGGCCATGCCACATGGCTTGCAGGATCTTAGTTCTGTGACCAGGGATTGAACCTGGGCCCATGGCAGTGAAAGCACCGAGTCCTAACCACTGAAGCGCCAGGGAATTCCGGAACAAAGCTACTTTTATAAAAAGATCTTTTTTTGAGCAGTTAGGGTATTTGAACACAGACTGGATGTGAAATGGTATTATTACTATTAATTATATTAGGTGTAAAAGGACATTGTGATTGTATAAGGAAAAAAAATGTTTTTAGATGCATAATACAGTACTAAGGGAAAAATAAGTGCCTGGAATCTGCTTTAAAATACTCCTTCCCAGGGACTTCCCCAGTGGTCCGGTGGTAAAAAAAAAATCCGCCTTCCAATGCAGGGGACTCGGGTTTGATCCCCACTCGGGGAACTAAGATCCCACATGCCATGGGCAACTAAGCCCACGCTCCACAACTACTGAGCCCGTGCACTTCAACTAGAGAGAGAAAACCCACATGCCACAACTAGAGAGAAGCCCGAGTACTGCAATGAAGATCCTGGGTGTCACAACTAAGACCCAACGCAGCCAAATACATAAATAAATAAATAATAAAAATTAAGAATTAATTAAAAAACACTCCTCCCCATCCCCCACCCTCAAGTGGGAGAGGGAGAGAGAAAACAAGATGGCCAGGTGTTGATGGTTTGTTGAAACTGGGTGATAGGTACATGGAGATTTGCTGTATTACCTGCTTTTCTGTGTGTTTAGAAAGACTCAGTAATAGAGTTAAATAATAATTAAAAGTTACAGTAGCAACTCTGCTCAAAAACGAAAAAGTCTCCTGGCACAGTTTAAAAAGGCCTTGCGATGCACTTACTTCATCTGCCTGTGCAATTTCCACAGGTGGATTTCGGGAGGCAGAAAGTAACATAACTACTCAGTAATTTTAAAGTCCTGAAAAGTGAAATACCTTGTCCAATATGACAGAGTAGGAACAAACTGCAAAAGCCGCCAGGGTTCCCGATTTCCATACCAAATGGCCTCACAGCAAACCAGGGCTCTTGCTCTCCTGGCCCCTGGAGTAGAGTGCAAGGCACAAGTTGGGGAGCAGGACGAAGGTGACCCACAGCCAGAAGGTCAGGAGCCAGGGCAACCTGCTGTTGGCAGGGCAAGAAGGTGTTCTGATGACCCCACAGGAGCAGGGACAATCTGAGTTTGGAGCCCTCCACGCAGAGCAATGCACCAACAGAGGGAGGCCCTCTGATCCAGAAACCCACCTTCCTTCTAAAGACACACTGGTTCAGGACCATGCAGAGTTCTTTTGGGAAATAAAATGTAATCTAACTAAATGAATCTGCCTCATGCAAGATGAGACAAAGAGGGAAACTGAGAGGTTCTTTTCCCAGTGGAGCGACAGACTCCTCCTGGATCTCTGGTGAACCTCTTCCTCTGGGTCTCTCCCCCAACTCCCCGCCAGCCAACCCATGTCCAGATGCTGGCAATTCCAGATTTTTAACTATTAGTGAATGGAGCCACGTCCTCTGCTCAGACCCCCTCCCCACTTGTCCCAAGTCGCTGTGGATTTCCATCCACTCTCCAGGCCACAGCCACAGAGCTCTTCATAAAATGCAAACCAGATCCCGTCAATTCCCATCAAGTCAAGGTCTAAACTCCTTAACTTGCTGATAAAAACCTCTCGATCTGGCCTGAATTCTGCGGTGAGCGTAGGCCTTCAACACGCAGACTCCGCGTTGCTTAACCCCGGCTGCACATGCCAGCACCCAGCAAAGCTTTTAAACACTACTGATGCCCAGTCCCCACCCCCTGAGACTGATTTATTGGTTTGGGGAGGGCCCAGGTATTAGCTAAACGGTTCCCAGGTGATTCTACTGGCAGCCAGCATAGAGAACACTGACTCAGCAGCTGAGCATCCAGATCCTTAACACCTGTTCTCTTGCACCGCCCCCCACCCCTTCCCGAGGCCTGTTATCCTCATCCTTTCCTCGGCCAGAAACGCCCTGTGCACTCCTCCTCCACTTCTGCCCACCTAATTCCTTCTCAGCCTTGGGGGCCCAGGCTCCACATCCCTTCTTTCACATCTCTGAGGCCCAAGCCCAGGACAGGAGCCCCCTCCTCCCTCCTCCCAAGTCTCTGTTTTTCTCTCTCGTGGGATGGGGACTCGAGGAGACCGTACCCAGCAGCACCTTGCCCATGGGGGAGCCTCAGCACATATTTGGGGAGGGAGCAGTAAAGGGTGCTGAGCAACAACAACGGATGAAAACCACCTGCCAGTTATGGAGCCCCCCCTGTGCAGCTCCTGTTCCAACGGCTCACACACACCCCACCCTCAGCTCCAGCAACCTCTAGGCGTGCGGGCCCCAGGGCTGCCCCAAGTGCGTTCATTTCACTGCTGGTCTCCCACCTAGGTTCTTTCCAGGTGGTAACCGTGAATACTCTTATGGGAAGCACTCATCTGCTTGGTCACTCTGAAAGTTTTCTGAGAAGCAGGGCTCACAGAAGCCCGCTCTCTGCTTGCAGGACCCAGTGTAATTTAACAGGGAAAATGTTTCCATTTCTGTAGTTTTGGTGTCTGCTGTGCTTCTGATGAACCCATCAGAACCCATCCTCACTATGAATACAGTACAGGACTGCCCAGACATGATGTCATCTCAGAACTGGGACAGGACACTAGAGATCATATTACCAACCCACTATTTTACAGATGGGAAAACTAAGGCCCCAGAGAGGGGGAGCAGTTTATAATCAAAGCACTTAGAACCTGGATAATTGTAATAAGATGAACGGCTGGACATTTTCCATCTGCTGTTCACCAACCACTTGTAAACTTCCTTGAAAGTGGGGGTGACCACTTCCACCTTTACTGAGGGGGACATGGAGGCCAGGGAAGGTTAGTCACACGGCAGTAACCCAGGTCTGACACGAGAGGCCCCGCCCTTCCCCTGCCTCTCCAGAGCCTGGCCCCTGCACTCTGCCCTAGGTATGCGGAATCAGCCTCCTCTGAATGTCTCCAGCGGAGAACGCAGCGGAGCGGCGCCCTACTCTGTTTCAGACAGCTCATTTTCCTAGGAAGGCAGTCTAAGGTCAGAAGGAGGCAGAGAGAAGAACTCAGGGCTTGACTCCAGGCCCAGGAATAACGCCACAAAACCTTCACAGCTGGGTTCAAAGAAGGAAATGCTGCTGAAGGAAAGTACTAAAGCAACCGTCAAAAACCTGGGCTCTCGTGTGACAGGGCACATTTAAGGTGGCAAAAGCACCAGAGAAAGAGCTGGGTGAAGCGCCCCCACCTGGGTGAAATAGGTCCTGGAGGCGTTGGAGCCCAGGAGCCTGCTCTCAATGTGCTGCTGCACCCGCTCCAGGATGCTGTCCTCGTGCAGGAAGTGAACTTCGTGCTTCGTGGGGTGCACGTTGACATCCACATTCTGGGGGCTGATTTCTAAACTGGCAGGAAAAAAGAGAACAGTTACCTCACATGGTGAAGAATGGGGGCGGGCAGTTCACTCATGGTGTATGTGGTGGGTGGAAGACTTGAGGCCGAATGACACAGCGGTTAAGACTTCAAGGTCAAGTCTGAGTGACCTGGGTTCAAATGCTGACTCTGCTACTTGAGAGCTGAGTGGCTGTGGGTAAGTTACAGCATCTTTCTGTGCCTGTTTCCTCACTTGTGAACTGGACATAACACATGGTGGGGATTAAACCCGTGTAAAGCACTTTGCATGTACATGGCATGTTTATCATACGTCAGCTGTTATTATCACCTCTCCAGAACTAGTGGAATTTCTCATTACATAACCCAGGGCCAAGGCACTTAACTTCTCTGGACTGGTTCTCCCCTCTGTAACCAGGAACCTGTCCCTATTTAGTGCTCAGTATTACATGGAGAGCAAAACAGTATATGTGAGAGAACTTTCTAACATTAAAATGTAATACAAAAGTCAGTTTAAAGGCTGTGCCAGCTATCAACTTATTGCCTCAGGCCAAATTCACCATTCACTGCTGGCTCTGATAATGGAGTGTTGTAGTGTGGATCTCTGTAAGTAGAGGGCACTGGACAGACCCTGGAGAAGGAAGGGTTTCTCTGCCAGGTTCGGGCAGGTTCCTCCTGGTGCAGGGGCAAGACCTTATTCACCTTTGTCTGCCTGGCACAAGGGAGCCTCTCAGTGGGATTCTGCAGGAGTGAATAAAGGAAAACTGTGCCCTTTACCTGTGAAAAGGGAAAGAACACCCTGTGCCAGTGGGGTATGGGATTCACTCTGACCAGGCTAATTAGCAAGTCCATCTCTTTCAAAGAGGACCGCTGGACAGAATTACTCTTCCTTGTGAGTCTTGGGTAAGGAGTTCAGAGCTGCATTACCTGAGGTACAGGAACGGGTGTGTGTTTTTGGGCAAATATGCTGCATACACCGTTTCTATGGCTTTTCTTAAGGAAGTTGACTCTACCAGACGATCTAGAAAATAAAAGTAATTAGCTCAAATCTGTCCCAAGGGGTAAGGTGACAGGTGCACACCTATACAATGCCATGACATCAGCTCAGGAAGAACACCTCTGGGGTGACATCCACATCAGCCCCCTTTACCATTATTACTCCTCAGCATCTCACTGTGGGATTGGGGCTCTCCTCTCACCCGAGTAGCAGGAATACGACAGGGCAGTCAATTCTGCCTCCCCATTCCCTTCCCCCGCCAGTCCAGGTGGACCACGTGCCCTTGCTCAGAATTTCATTCTGCAAATACATAGTGGGGACCTACCACACGTGCCACAAGTTGGGAAACAAACTCTGGTAAATAAACCTAATTCCAGCTCCCAGCGGTAAGGACCACAGGGGAGGGAGTGGCTACCTCTGCTCAGGGACCTCCAACAGTGGGGGAGCCAAAAGGAGTACTTAAGGTTAAGAGTGTGTTTTCCAGGCATTTCAGGTGGTAGAAATATCTGAATGCACGTTGGAGGTAATTTAGGAAATGAGGCAGGCTTGAGGGGGTGGAAAACAATAAAAGCTGGGAGAGATAAGACTAAAATCAGGAGAGATAAGACTAAAATCAGGGCATTGGCAGGTGGATTCTTAACCACTGCACCACCAAGGGACACGCATTCGAGCCCTGGTCCCGGAAGATCCCATATGCCATGGAGCAACTAAGCCAGTGCTCCAAAACTACTGAGCCTGTGCTCTAGAGCCCGTGCGCCACAAATAACTGAGCCCACGTGCTACAACAACTGAAGCCCATGCGCCTAGAGTCCGTGCTCCACAAGAGAAGCCACCACAATGAGAAGCCCGCATGCCGCAACTAGAGAAAACCCGTGTGCAACAACAAAGGCCCAATGCAGCCAAAGATAGAATAAATTTTTTTTAAAAAGGAGCTGCTTTCAAAAAAAAGACTAAAATCAGAGGAAGATCTTCATACAACACAGCTCTCTTTTCTCCTCAGACCGATGACCTGCTGATGACCTGATGTCCTGCGTTGGTGGCGCCAAGGATATGCCACATCTTTTTATTTCCAATGAGAAGACCGGCCGTGATCTTAGCAATGAGGAGACTATTATTCTGAGTGCTCACTACATCACCCACGGCTGCCTCAATAATGCTGCTGTACTGTGTAATCTGACAAAAGGACAGCTGGAGCCCCTCAGCTGAGATTTCTGAACTTGAGATATGCCTAAGGAGTGTTCTTTGTCCCTGCCACCTGAGGGAGCCTGTCCAGTGTGTAGATAAGTGAATGACACACATAAGAGTCTGAACTAACCTCTAAAAAGTCTACAAATAACAAATGCTGGAGAGGGTGTGGCGAAAAGGGAACCCTCCTACACTGTTGGTGAGAATGTAAATTGATACAGCCACTATGGAGAACAGTATGGAGGTTCCTTAAAAAACTAAAAATAGAATTACCATATGATCCAACAATCCCACTCCTGGGCATATATCCGGAAAAGAAGAAAACTCTAACTCAAAAAGGTATATGCACCCCAACATTCACAGCAGCGCTATTTATAACAGCAAAGACATGGAAGCAACCTAAATGTCCATCAACAGATGAGTGAATTAAGAAAATGTGGTTTAGGGACTTCCCTGGTGGTCCAGTGGCTAAGACTCTGCACTCCCAATGCAGGGAGCCCAGGTTCAATCCCTGGTCAGGGAACTAGATCCCACATGCTGCAACTAAGACCCAGCACAGCCAAATAAATAAATACTTTTAAAAGAAAAAGAAAATGCGGTGTATATATGTATATACACAATATTACTCAATCATAAAAAAGAATGAAATACTGCCATTCGCAGCAACACAGATGGACCTAGAAATTACCATACTAAGTGAAGTCAGAGAAAGACAAATATTATATGATATCACTTACATGTGGAATCTAAAAAATACAGATGCACTTATTTACAAAACAGAAAGACTCACAGACAGAAAACACACTTATGGTTACCAATGGGGAAAGTGGGGAGAAGAATAGGAGCATGGGATTAACCAATACACACCACTATATATAAAACAAACAACAAGGATTTACTGTATAGCACAGGGAACTATATTCAGTATCTTGTAATAACCTATAACAAAAAAGAATCTGAAAATATATATATAGACGTGTAACTGATTCACTTTGCTGTGTACCTAAAACTAATACAATACTGTAAACCAACCATACTACTTCTTTTTTGCGGGGGCAGCTACACGCAGCTTGCAGGATCTTAGTTCCCCAACCAGGGACTGAACCCAGGCCATGGCAGTGAAAGCGCTGAGTCCTAACCACTAGACCGCCAGGGAACTCCCAATCAACTATAGTTCAATTAAAAAAAAACAAATACTGCCTGCACCTGAGATACCCCCTCCCTGTATCCTGCTGTGCAATTTCCAATGGTGGGCCTTGATATAAGGAGAGAACAAAGATCTGCCCAGGGCCTGCTGGTAAAGGCTCTGAGGCCAGCAGGCGAGCAGGCTGAACTGGCTCCCAGGAGCCTGGGATGCCGTCTCCTGGGCGCCCTCTCACAGGCAAGAACCAGACTCCCCAACTGTCAGCCAACAATGAGCACATGTGAGAGGGCTGAGCAGACTAAGGGCAGAAATTAAACCACATTTCGGCATGAGGTTTTCCTGGGTGTAATCAAACCTGTCCATGAGGAATTTTTCCATGGCCCCCTAAGGTTCCCTGTGGATAGATTTCCCCACGTGGCTCTTTCTCACTTACGATTGATGAAGAGTAAGAAGATGCACTTCTTCACCGAGTAGTTTGCATTGGATATGTAGCCATTCATTTTGAAGGCGAGGGTTTTATCCTCACACCCAACTTCTATCAATTCTCTGATTGGAATAAGAGAAATTTTGAGGCTTTGGAAAAAAAATGGAAAATTCAAACTTTCTAAAGAATCAGAGTTGGAAAAAGCAGGGCTCCTTCCCATAAACTGACTGCCAAATGTAGACCCCTGTGACTTGGTTCACTGAGATCTCCGGGGCCCGCCCATTCATCTGTCTGTCCACCCATCCACCCACCTACCCACCTAGCTAGTGTTTTCAAGCACATATAATATGTTATGCGCCAAGCATCACCATCACTGCTAGGACACAGCAAGTCCAGGCTCTGAGACCTTATTTTGCCGAAACTTTTATGTATCTTAGTAACTAAGTCCCAAAGATGAGATTCCAAAGAACTCATCTCTGCTGAATCCCTCACTCTGCTGATGGGCACCATGACGGGGCTCCTGTGTGGTGCTCCCCAGAGTGTGTTTATGGGGAGGGGAGGCTAATAGGTGAAAGGAGGTTCTCCCACAAGCCACACTCATTTCTGCCTGAGGGCCTCGCAAGTGCTGGTCCCTCTGCCTGGAAAGCTCCCACTGCTAGCTAATTAATTCCTCCTTATCCCCTGTAACTCGGGGACCACTTCCTCAAAGAGCCTTCTATGACAATCCCTCTCCCCAACCACAGGAGATCCCCCCACCTTATACTTTTCCTTTGAGGCATATAGCACAGTCACTAATGAATGGAATAATTATTTCCTGTGTCTTTCCAACTAGAATATGAGTCCTCTGAGGGCAAGAATCCTTTCTGCTTTATTCCCTACTGAATAGCTCTACCACACAGCACAGCACCCAGCAAGGAGCACTTGCTCATTAAGCACTTGCTGGATGGATGGAGGATGCTTTGCAGGCAGTGGTGTGTGCTCCCGATCTGAGTAGAGGGCACAGCTCGCCTTTCTTCCATCAAATCCTCTCTTCCCCAAAAAAGAGGCTGGTGTTCTGGAAACATATTTTGGGAACTGCTGCTCTCTTACAGTCCCTAGGAATTTCATAACAACTAATTCTGAGTCTTAAAATTTGGTCAATGAGCTCTTAAAAGTTTCACTGTACAACACAGCTCTCTTTTTGCTCTGGGAGCACAGCTGAAAAAACAATTCCTTAATACTTAATTAGTAAGAAAAGGGTAGTTAAAAGCAAATTGACTGTTCCCTAGCTAGGAACGTGGTTTTATTCCAAGAGTAATTTGTCCTTCAAAGTAGAAAACAGAGTTCTAGGACTACTGCTCCTGCTTTTAAGATTATTGGAAAAAGTGAAGTCAGGGGCTATCTAGTTCATCTGTGTACCCCCAGCATCTGGTGCACACCTGGCATATAGAAGGTTCTTAGTATTTTTCCCCTCAGATTATGACACAGGCACTTTGGGCTTTGCAAAGTCCTGAGATTTAGCTATGGATCTGTGATGGAAACAGTGGTTTTCACCCACAGAAGGGAGTGTCGAGGAAAATCTATAATAATACAAGCAATTTTCCTGCTTAGGCTTTCCGTGACAAGATTTGGTGACACAAAACTGCTTGCCCCCAGACAGGCAAGTTTGTTTAAGGGCAGAAACATTTTATTTGTCTTTATATCCTTAACTTCTGACACAAAGACTGGAATATGGGAGGCAATTAATAAATGTTGAATGATAATAAATGCAATCCTAAAGTGATGATAATGAAAATACAAGGACAAGAGGGAGCACTGGAAGATGACAGAATTCTCCTATACTGGAGATATTTTGAAGACAGAGACCTGGAGAGAACACACTGATTCACAGCCAGAGCATCTAGGAGATGTCATGCACCCAAGAAGGGTTGATTCCATGAAATAATCTGAAACATGACACTAAGCCTGAAGCATGAAAACAAGCCTGCATATTTGGTTAAAGCAAACTCTTAAGGCAGGTGTTAACAGATTCCAAAATAATGTGACAGAACGCAAATTTTTAAAAATATAAATTATCAACGTACCGGCTAACAGCATTTCCAAAAATGGAGCGAATGTTGTCCACGGTTGTGGCATTGGGCAGTGTCCTGACGTCGGCTACCGTCTCACCTTGCTGATAAACAGAACAGAAGATCCAACTTACTGTCTCACAGGGCTGACTGAAACACCATAACCTTGTCTCCACGGGCAACTATAAAAAAATCCTTTCTTCTTTCACAATACATAACCATCCCCTATAAATCAAGAACTTACTTTTTTAACCGAGAAACTAATGCCTGAATTGTGTACTGAATACCTGGCAGAGAAAAAAACAAAACAGTAAAAAAAGAGTGGCCAAATGCAGAGTACATGCCCCCTTTCAGTTAAACAAATTGGTGGAGTTAAGTAATCTAAACAAAGATATATACAAACAAAAATATCTTTAAATGTCATATTTTACCCACAGGAAAATAAGCCAACAGAGACGACATGAAGATATCAATGCTAAATGTGGCAGAATCGAATAAAAAACAAAAAACTTTGCTTCTATACGTTGCTGACTAGACTCAAGGATATTTCAATACAATCTCCTCCTTGCCTACAGTTTTATTTTCACAAACTCAAAAGATCTGGGTTGCCTCAAAGACATCTTGAGAATGTAGCCTGAACACCCTCTGCACTCTGTTGTTCTGTCTCAGAGTCCCCAACACACACCCTCCCAACCCGCTGCTTCTCCCCTGAGGTCCTGTCCTAGTATCTCCCAGCCTTTTCTCGGTTGGCTATCATTTACTACTCCTCCCACCATGGGCCCCAGGACCTGGAGGATTGTGTCTAGCCAAACGCACTTATTCAGTAACAATTAGCTCGCTTATCACACCTAGAACTAAAACAGCCAACCAGAACTCCTCTATTTCCAGGAGCTAACTGATAGTGATACTGATTCATACGATTCCAGGGGAAAAAAAGCAAAAAAACTTGATGTGTCTGTTCCACTTTAATAGAGGTAAATGTTTTACTGATTTTAATTTTTGTAGCAATACTGAGAAATAGTTAACACACCTCTGTTACAATTCAAGGACAAGCAGGCTCAGAGAGCCATGCTGGGGCCACTGTACTAGCGGGTTAAGTCAATCCTGGACATAACGTTGTTTTCACCTGCCGAGTCCCTTCTCACTCTGTTAACAGGCCCTAGTCTTCCTTTGGGACACTACCTCTTCCCCATTTCACTTGATATATCCTTAGACTGCCAGTCAAGAAATCTTCTCCCCACAAATGTGGGCACACGATGGGGGGACCCAGCCTATGCCAATAAGATGCACTCTCCCGGGAGACAGGCTCTTGAGCAGAGTCAGGAAAGGAATGAAAACAGTTGGAGCAGGGCCACTATATTAAATCCCTGAAGCCACCCTGCTTCTTGTCCTCCCCAAGGAGCAGCCGTCCACACACTTCTTTCCACTTGCTGAGTCACTCCTCGCCTTTCAATAAACGTCTTTTGGGCTCAAGTTAATACAGTCAGTTTGTCTTGCCTGCCACCAAAGGACCCTCACTGATACAGAGACCGACTCCTGCTCTCTCCTGGGGACATGAAAGACAACCCAGAATTGGTGACTAAACCTTGACCAGAAACAACCTGTAGGCTCGTACTGCTGCTTATCGTCTAGCTCAGCAACTGTTCTCAATTTCTAAGCAGCAGAACACATTCCTTTGGTGAGAGAGTGGTTCAGAGACCCCTGCCCAGATTTTGGACTGTACCTGCCGACAACTTCCAGAATTTTCCCATACTCTTCACTTGGATTTTTTAAAGCTTTCCTCCTCGTGGATATGTTGTAGAAAAGGTCCTCTACCTGAATAGAAGATTGATTTTTCTTGTAAACTCACAGAAATAGATGGAGATAAAGCTGGGTCTTAAGGCAGAGAATCCAACTACATTTATCACCAGCACAGTTCTAAGCATTAGGAGAGGCGGCAAGAGATGGGGCAGTCTTAACAAAAGAAAGAAGGGATATTTCACCTGCCTCCCGCTTTACTCACTGATTTCTCAGATAGGTACTGGGGGCTACCTCCATGTCAGGCTCTTTGCCTTGTGCTGGGAATAAGAAGACAAATAAAGCACGGTACTGCCCAGAATAGCACAAGATTTAGTGGGGCAAACATAAACTAATAAACAATTACAATACCACATGGCATTCAAACCTATTTTGCAAACTAAGAATAATTATCAGATCTTTTAGGGGTTATTGGAAATTACACTGTGGTCCCAGGTACAGGATTCCCCCTTAACATGCACTACGAAGTACACGTTCATTTCGGCCCCCACCCCCCACTCCACCTGCCTCATCAAGCCCAGGGCTTGGAACCTTCGAGGAGATGTGCTCTGGCTGGGGCTGAGGGTGGTAGGGTGGGATGTGTAACATGACAGTGGGGTGCTTTATGGGATCTCAGAACAGGAAGAGACCAAATGTGGCACCACAGAAATAAGGCAGTGTAACACTTTCTCCTAATTAATGATACAATCTGTTACTCAGAGCCCTTTGAGTGAGTGGCAGATATTCTTCGTTACATCCTTCCTTGAAAGATGAGCAAAGTGACGTTAAGGGACATTAAACGACTTGCCTCTGGACACACAACCACTGACTGGCAAGGCTAAGACTCTGACTCCTCAACTGGAGTCAAGCTTAAGGTTCTTTCAATGCCAGCTACCCTGCCACAGATTTCTGTGGTCTCAACAGAAGAAACTCCCAGCCTTTTAAACAAAAAAAAAAGGAGGCGGTGGGCAGGCTGCCATGCCACAAAAGTCAATAATCATTTCTCTTTCTTAGAGTGTGGTATCTTGGGGCTCCCATTAACTAGTAAATATTCATTTTTTTAATCCTTTGAGAACTCAAAGACAATTTTGTTTTTTACTTCAATATTTATATAAAGCTCTCTTTCAAAACTTTCCCCTCCCATGTACCATTCTTACCGTGATCTGGGTCCCTTGATTGCCTGCACATGGTTTAGGTGGAGCTTTCAGCTTTCCATCTGAGTAATGTGCTCTATCAGAAAATATAAGAGATTACTGAGAGCTAACAAAAAAAAGAACAGACACTTACCCAAAGAGTAAAAAGGTAAATTACACAACAATAGATTAAAATATAGCCACATTATAAATTGTCTTAGCTACCCGTTTCCTCTCTTTTTCCACTTCCATAACCATTCTAATTTGATACCAAAGGAGGGGGGAAAATCCATTTTTTGGTTTGTTTGTTTTTTTTGGCAAATATTGCTTTTTAGTTCCTGAGTTCTGGCTACAAACAATAGTTTTGCCATTGCCTAAGATGACTGTAAAATTTTTTTCAATGATTCTGCAATCATTTATTTGAGGGGCTACCATGTTATCAGGCCTGTAAACGCCCTGTAATAAAGGCAGGTCTTTGGAGGTTCTTGATTTAGTGAGGGGACAGACTTTTCCCTTAAGTGTAGAACAAGGTGCTAAGTGATCCAAAGTAGGAAAACATTCAGCCTGGGGTGGGAGTGGGGGAAGTGTCACAGAAGAGATGACAATTCACCTGGACTCTGAAGCAGTATAATCTCAGGTGGAGAGAACAGGGAAGACCATCCAGGAGGGGGAAAACATAAACAAAAGCAGAGAAGCTTTAGACTATGCAGCAGCTGAGGATGTGTGGAGGGGAGAGGCTGGAAAGATGGACTGGGAGGATGCTAGTTGCTATGACAGTGACTCGATTTCATCCTGCCACAGAAGGATGGGGCATAACACCTCAGAGGCAAAGAAATGGAACCTGTGTCCCAGACTATTTCAGAAGACATTCACTCACAAGTAGCTCCCCAGTTTGTCAGAAGGGATTCTAATCATATCAGCCCAGCCAGCTCCTAGGGCTGTTACAATTTGCATCGAGTAAACCCGCTCTAGCACCAGTGCTGCAGACTCTGAAATGTTCCATCTTCCATTACTGCACACACTCAACTATTAAAGAGGGCTGAGAAACAGGCAGAACTGCCCTTTATTGAAGCTATTTTCTATATAAACTAACAATCTGTATGATAAAAAAAAATTCTGTTTTTTGGCGTGAATTAGACACTCAATACCCATCTTTCACTAGGGAATGGCCAGTGCTTATGAAAACAAAGGTGTGATTTTGATTCCCTGAATCCCCTTTCTGTTCTGTTCCAAGGTCATTCAACAGCCTCTGAAAACTGTGCCAACATAAAAGACAGCCAGTGGCCACCTGTGGGAAGGTGCGGCGGGGGGCTCAGAGCGGCTAAGGAAACAGGATCCTTCAGCACCCCAGCCATGGCCCCATAATCAAGCCAAAGGGACATCCTGCCAAAGGGCAAAGGGGCAGAATGACATCACAGCTCCCATGGACTCAGAATTCCTCTGTGTAACAGACAACTTGCTAGGCACTTGTCATCTGTTACATCATAGCTTTCACGAGTCCATAAAGTAAGATTATTACCTATGATGATCCCTGTGGATTATCAACTAATCCAAAGGCAGGAAAGAAAAGTTACCCAAGATCTAGGCCAAAAAAGATAACACTGGTGTTCAGATAAGATTACTTTGAGATGCAGGCAAAAAGCACATTTCAGGATGAATTTATACACATAGCAGAGGACAGTACTATACCTGTATGCACACTTCCCGTCAGCTGTTTTGGTTGTAATGCTGACGTGAGCCACATGGCTTATGCTGGCCAAAGCCTAAGGAAAAAAAGGAAATGGAATGAAAGAAAAACCCACTGCTGGGTCACCCCATCTCATCATTAATGGAGAAGTTATCTCAATTGCCTCTTCTGTTTTGTATTAACAAATGGCAACAATGAGCACTCTGCTCACTCGCTTTGATGACGCTTTTTTTTTTTTTAAAAAAAGAAAGCTATTGAGTTGAATCTGTAGCATAATTACTAGAACAAGGGAAAAATATATATATAAAAGTCCAAAAGGAAACACACCCAATTTTTTTTTTTTTTTGGCCACACCGCACAGCTAGTAGGATCTTAGTTCCCCAACCAGGGATTGAACCTGGGCCCTCGGCAGTGAGAGCACTGAGTCCTAACCACTGGACTACCAGGGAATTTCCCACCCCCAAGCATTAACGTTAACCTTAATAGCAACTGTGTTCAGGTGTAGAGTTATAGGTGTATTTAATAGTCTCAATGATTTGTCTTCTAACAAGTTTAAAGCCTGCCTTCAGAAATGGATAATGGAAACACTGCAAATAGATAGTGCTGTATACTATTATTCAAAACTGTTTTCTATAAGCAATTTTATGTTTAGAAATATAAATTTAGGGACTTCCCTGGTGGCGTGGTGGTTAAGAATCCGCCTGCCAGTGCAGGGGACATGGTTTCGAGCCCTGGTCCAGCAGGATTCCACATGCCGCCAAGCAACTAAACCCGTGCGCCACAACTACTGAGCCCTCCTACCACAACTACTGAAGCCCGCACGCCTGGACCCCGTGCTCTGCAACAAGAGAAGCCCCCGCAACGGGAAGCCCAAGCACCGCAACAAAGAGCAGCCTCCGCTTGCTGCAACTAGAGAAAGCCTGCGCGCAACAACGAGGACCCAACATAACCAAAAATAAATAAAGTTAAAAAAAAAAAAAAGAAATATAAATTTAAAATTATGCAGGGACTTCCCTGGTGGTCCAGTGGTTAAGACTCCGTGCTCCCAATGCAAGGGGCCCGGGTTCGACCCCTGGTCAGAGAACTAGATTCCACATGCTGCAACTGAGATCTCACACCGGGCAACAAAGATCCCACATGCTGCAACTAATACCCAGCCCAGCCAAATAAACAAATAAATATTTTTTAATTATGCAATTAAGACTAAACAAATTAAAAGAAAAAAAGACCATTTTTTTCCCCCTTAAAATCAGGATTGGTTTGCTAGCCCTTTGGAATCTGTAACTCCTTTCCCAAGGACACCATAGCATACAAAAATGCAACCCAGGCACTGTGATGGGGTCTGTGTGACAGCATCTCAGGAGACAGTGAATACAGCTGTGGCAGACTCAGTTCATTAACAAGGACCATGGCTCAGGCTCAGAGATTACCAGGTCCTAGCTGGATTTCCCTGGTGTATGTAATTGAGCTAATTTTCATCATTAAAAATGTAAATGATTTTGCAACCTGTGGTAAGGAAGGACATTAAATACATCCAAAACTACAATGCTACCCAACACCAGGAAAAGAAAGGGCCACTGGCAGATGGTCCTGCTGCTTCAGGGGCCTTTGTACCGGCACTGGAGCAAGAGGACAGGAACACAGACTCTGGGGTCAAACTGCCAGGGCTCAATACCCCATTCTGCCACTTCCTAGCTGTGTGCCCTGGTCATGTTTCTTAAAGTCTGTCAGTTTCCTCATATGTATGTAAAACATGGTAATAATAATAATAGAACCTACTCTACAGAGTTGTTAAGAGTGAAAGGGTTAATACACACAAAGAGCTGAGAACCATGGATGGAACACAGCAATCCCTCAATAAATCTTCCCTATTTAATTACAACCCCAAAGATACCCTACAGCTGGGCTAAGGCTCCAGGAGGCCATGCGCTTAGGAACTGACTCAGGAAGTTGCAAAGCCAGAATGAAACTGCTTTGCTAGGGTTGACCTGAGGCCTACTTAAAGTCAGGGGGCCCTCAGGGTACACAGTCTGATGTTGCCCCTACCTGGAACAACCTGGGGCTCACTGTGAGCCAGAGGGTGCTTGAGACTACCCGGATTTAATCTAAATTGCAGTGACTGGGTCACAGCTGCCTTTTAATTTAAAAAAGTCAAATAGGGAATTCCCTGGTGGTCCAGTGGTTAGGACTCAAACGCTTTCACTGCTGGGGCCCAGGTTTGATCCTAGTTGGGGAACTAAGATCCCGCAAGACGCTCAGAGAGGCCAAAAAATAAAAGAGAATAAAATAAACAGATAAGTCAAATAAAAGTAAACTACATTCACATGATAAAAAATCCAAAAACTACAGAAAGGCCTAAAACGAAAAGTAATTGACCCCATTCCCCTCCCCGACCCTGGCTCTCATTTCCCCCAAATAACTACTCCAAACAGTTTCTCTGGTACCTCAGAACCTGTGGAAAGGAATACAGCCCTGCCAACACCCGGATTTTAGCACAGTGAGACCCAGTGACACCTATTTCCCCTAACCTCCAGAACTGTAAGATTACAAATTTGTGTTGCTTTAAACCACGAAGGTTGTGGTCATTTTGGGGGGCAGCAATAAGAAACTAATACAAACTACTTGAAAAGGATACATATTTTTACTCATGAATGTTATTTCTATAAATTTATCCTAAGGAAATAACTGAACAAGACACATTGTATGTACATGAATATTCACCAGAGCATTAAACACGAAAAAAATGGCAAAGAGCATAAATGTTCAACAGGAAATTATATAAATAGACTGCAGTATGTACAAGTAACAGAACAGGGACTTCCCTCGTGGCGCAGTGGTTAAGAATCCACCTGCCAATGCAGGGGACACGGGTTCGATCCCTGGTCCGAGAAGATCCCACATGCCGTGGAGCAACTAAGCCCGTGCACCACAACTACTGAGTCTGTGCTCTAGAGCCTGTGAGCCACAACTACTGAGCCCACGTGCCACAACTACTGAAGCCCATGCGTCTAAAGCCCATGCTCCACAACAAGAGAAGCCACTGCAATGAGAAGCCTGGGCACTGCAACAAAGAGCAGCCCCTGCTCACCGCAACAGACCCAATGCAGCCAAAAATAAATAAGTTTATAAAAAAAAAAGAACATTATGTAGCCATTACAATTTATGTTGCCCTACATATATTGAATAATATATTGAATAATATCTTTATATCCAGAGTATTGTCATAAAAATATAAGATACTATTTTTATCCATTTTCTATTTAATATATCCCTATGATACATCATATAATTTCATTCACAGCTATTTCAGAATATAACTTAAAAGGACTCAAAAAAAAAAAAACTGATGAAACTATTTTTATACCAAGAAAATTAACAGTAATTTCTCCTTAATACCATCAAATAACCAATCTGTGTTGAAATATCTGTCTCAAAAAAGATTTTATTTGTGCAAATCAGGATCCAAGTAAGATCAATACATTGGAGCTGGTTCACATGCCTCTTAAATCCTTTCTAATCTATGCTTCTTCCTCCTTTCTTTACCTTTTTTCCCCCATACAGTTCACTTTACAGGAAACAAGTCTTTTATCATGTGATTTCCAGTCTCAGTACCATTTACCATGATCCCTTGCTCCTTGTATTTTTCTGTACATGGGTACTTGGATCTAAGTATTGGTAAGATTCACATTTGATTTTGGACAAGAAACCTTGGTAGATGGTGCTATCTTCTTCCATCAAGAGACCTGGGGGGGTCTCTGTAGATACAGTTTATGGTGTATTAAGTATTTACGGATAGGGAGGGTGGGAGGGAGGGAGATGCAAGAGGGACAAGATATGGGGATAAATGTATATGTATAGCTGATTCACTTTGTTATAAAGCAGAAACTAACACACCATTGTAAGGCAATTATACTCCAATAAAGATGTTTAAAAAATTAATTAATTAAATAAAATAAAATAATTAATTATTTTTAAAAAGTATTTATGAACAATTCTCAGTTTTGGAAAACTGAATCTAAGTTTGTTTAGATTTGCATGTATTTAACAAGTAAAAAGTATCATGTCTTATTGACCTGCTGAGAAACATATGCTGACAAATGGCAGAAATATCATCACAGGAGGATGTTTTACACATTTCTTCAATCCTCAGCTTACCTCGCCCCGAAAGCCATAGGTAGAAATATGAGCTAAATCCTCAAAGGACTGCAGTTTACTTGTGGTGAACCTCTCACACACAATCTCCAGATCTTCTTTCTAGAAGGTGCAAAAAAATCAGTGAATAATTATGTTACTCATTTTTCCAAATCTTTTTTAATTTCCCTTTTCCTGATTGAATCCAGGAAGACATTCCTCTTGGGAGAAGAGTTCTAACTCAGCAGGAGCCTCCTCTCTGGACATCCAGAACTCCACTCGGTCCTGCTGCTCCTTCTTCCTCTCTCGCCTCATTTGCTGCTTCTGTCTCATCTCCCCTGAGAGTGGATAATTCACAGTTCCATCCCTGGACCTCTGCTCTGTCTACACTCAATGTCTTGATGATCTCACCCAGGCTCACAGACTTTACAAAAATCATTACTGTATTAGAAAACTTCTTTATTAAAAATCTATAGGTACATTTAATTGTAGTAAAATATACATGACAAGATTTACCATTTTAACCCTCTTTAAGTGTACAGTTCTGTGGCATGAAGTACATTCACATTGTTGTGCAACCATCACCAACATCCATGTCCAGAACTCTTTCATCTCCACAAACAAACTGTACCCATTAAACAAAAGCTCTCAGGACTTCCCTGGTGGTCCAGTGGTTAGGGCTTCATGCTTCCATTGCAGGGGGCAAGTGTTCAATCCCTGGTCGGGGAACTAAGATGATCCCGCAGGCCATGTGGCGCAGGCCCCCAACCCCCTGGAAACCACCATTCTACTTTCTGATTCTATGCATTTAGCTACCCTAGGTACCTCATACAAGTGGAATCATATAGTACTTGTCCTTTTGTGACTGGCTAATTTCACTTAGCATACTGTCTTCAAGGTTCATCCACGTAGTAGCACTTGTCAAACTCTCACTCCTCTGTAAGGCTGAATAACATTCCATTGTATGTATCTATCATATTTTGTTTATCCATTCATCTGTTGATACTTGGGTTGCCTCCACCTTTTGGTTATCATGCATATGTTGCTATGAACATGAGTGTGCAAATCTCTTCAAGGCCCTGCTTTCAACTCTTTGGGGTATATACCCAGAAGTGGAATTGCTGGATCATACGGCAATTGTTTAATTGTTTTGAGGAACCACCACACCATTTTCCACAATGGCTGTACTATTTTATATTCCCACCAGCAACATACAAGAGTTCCAATTTCTCAACATCCTTGTCAATATTTTTAATTTTTATTGTAGTTGAAATATTTGGTTTTTATTAGTTACTTAATTAATTATAACAGCCACCCTAGTGAATGTCAAGTGGTATCTCACTGCAATTTTTATTTGTAGTTCCCTAGTTACCAGTCATGTTGAGCTTCTCTTTATGTGAGTCTCATGGCTTTTAATACCATCAAAATGGAATACACCAAATTTTTATCTCCAGACTCACACATGTATCCAACTAACAGGCATCTTAAGTTCAACATACCCCCAAATGAATTTCTGATCTTCCCCCAAACCTGCTTGTTCCATAGCCTTCTCATCAGTAAATGGCAACTCTTTTTTTTCTATTTGCACAGGCCAAAACCTTGAAGTCATTCTTGACTCCTCTTTTTCTTACTCCCTGTACAAGCAAATTCTGAGAGCTTTGGTCTCCATCATCAACCCAGAATCTCACTGCTTCTTACATCTCTGTCACAACCAAACGGTCCTGTCTGGTCCTTCTATCTTGTCCTGCTACAGTCTATTTTCTGCATTGCAGACAAAAGAGTTCTTATAAAACTTGCCAAAGCATGTCACCTCTTTGCTCAAAACCCTCTAAAGAGTATCCCACCTCATCCAGAGTAAAAGCCAAATATTTTACAACATCCTACAAGGTCCTACATGCTCAGCCTGGTTATCCTTCAGACCTCATTTCCTTTTAGGCTTCCACTCCCTCCACCACCCATTCTAGACATACCAACCCCCTTGCTAGTCCTTAAGCGTGTCATGCAAGCTTCCATTTCCTGGTTTTTGTGTGTATTGTTCTCTTTGCTCAGGACACTCAACCTTTAAAGTTTCATGACTCGTTCCTTGACCTCCTTATTCTCCTGAACAGTACCCAGCATGGAGTAGGTACTCAATAAATATTTATTTTTCAAACAATCCCATCCATAAAACCCTAAAGTTTCCAGAACAGGGAGAAGTCCCCTCACTTCCTGCAGATGTAGCACACGAAGCACACAAACATCCTGCCGCTCTGAGGTTTTCCTTACCCTGATCCCGGTGCCATTGTCTTGGATCTGAATCAACTTCAGGCCTCCCTCTTTAATAACCACTTGAATACTTGTGGATTTTGCATCTAAACTGGCAAATCAAACAAAAAAATAATAATTTATTAGTCTGCAACTACTCTAATGTACATATTTTCATACGAGTCAGGGGATAAGAACAAATTCCAGACAAATATAAGACTCAGTGTGTTTTCCTTTGTCTCACAGGCTCTGTGACTACATTGTTATCAGTTTACATGCTGTCTGAGAGAGAGGGAAGGAAGAGAGGGACGGAGTGGGGAACCATCATTTCCAATAGGACATTCAGCAATTTTTCTGTTCCTCTAGGAAAAAAAGAAAGGGAAGTTGGAAATGGGACCTTTTAGGACATGCCTCTTTCTTACCTACTTTTCAACTAATTCTACCATCTGTTACTTAAACTTTATTCAGCCTCACGTTCCTAAATGATCCTTTAAAAATGTCATTAAAAAAATTCTAAATGTTTTTCTCTACTATTTTCTTTATGCAAATATATTTATGTTGGGAGAAAGAAAAAATGGCAGTGCAGAAAGCTCTTTAAGAAGTCAATACATCTTTTTATTCCTTCAAAGAGTAACCTACAAGCATAGAGCACCTACAGAGCTAGAGAAAATAAATCCAGACTGAGGCTGCATGAGAAAGAAAAGTTTCCTCCTCCTCACACAGAAAATTCTTTATTCAGAAATAAGATATTAAGTTACTTAAATATTAAAGATCTTTCTCAGGAGCCCCTGAATTGAAGTTGTACTTAGCCGTCTTGACTTACGTATTAAAAAGAGCATAACTGGGCTCCATACAAAATCTCTGCTTAGAGAATTCTAATCCACTGATCTAATATGTGTAGTGTTGCTGTAGTCTTCTGGCACAGTACAGTAACAGGCCTAAATCGTTCTGTCAGTTAATTCTAACACTGCAGAAACAAAAGCCAGCCTTTGTGAATTTAAAGTCAAAAGGAGAAACCATCCCCAGTCTCCCTGCTCCTTCTTTTGTCTACCTTCTAATTCTCTTCCTTTCTCTCACTGGTCCTTTCAGACCCACTGTTCTTTCAGTCCCATTACCCACGATGGTTGTTTGTGTTTTCACAACAATCCCTTTACAAACCTACCAATCTTCGCTGGGACATTTTTTTCCTTTTAACGTATAGATTTTTATTAACATCAATGCATTTGAACACAAAGGATCTGACATAACGTTTAGGTACACTATGAGCCTCTGTCCTTTTTAAAGTTTACAGTTTACACCCAACTTTCTTTCCACGTTTTTAATCTCCTCCTTCCACAAGGTTTGTGTGACAGTTCTAAACTTCAGAATCCATAAAATCAGATATCTTCAAAGTGACCCCGCAAAAAGTAAAGGGCAGGAAAATCCTAAGTGGGGTCAATCACTTGGCAATAGGGAAATCACAAGTTAAACCCCAAGTCCACCGAACTCTCCTAAAATCTCAGCAATTTATTTAGAATAAAACTCAAAATGAATCGTACTTCTGAATGTAGATGGATGACTTCCGGAATAAGCAAGAAACTGATAACACACAGTAACCTCTGAAGGATGAAGGAAGTTTTTTTCTTTTAAATTATAAAATTTTTATACATTTAAAAATTTGCACCTTCCGCATATATAATTTTTAAAGGACTTCTCTTAATGACAACATGAAAATATTGTGTAACCCTCTCCTTGCCCCGCAACAACCCTAAAGTCTCGCGAGGACGCTCGAGGACCCGTGAGGGGCGAAGGCAAGACCCCAGGCCTCCGCCGCCGCGGCCCTGCGCCGCACACGCCTTGGCTCCGGGCAGGGAGGCGTGTCCGCCCTATCCTGAGCATCGGCCCGTTAAGTCGTAGCCTCTAAGGAAGCCTTGACTCCCTTCGTACCAGTTTTCTATCATCTCCTTGATAGCATTAGCCGGGCGCTGGATAACTTCCCCTGCCGCGATGCGGTTCACCACTGTCTCGTCCAGCCGCCGGATAACCCCCGCTACCAGCGACATTTTGGCGCCAGAGGAACCCGAGTCACGGAGAGAAGCTAACTGCAAGTGCCTTCAGCCAATCCCCTTAGAGCTTCGTGCCCACATCTTTCCATCCACTCTGCTGACGCCATCCTGCCCCACCCTCTAGCGGCAGCGCCGCTTCCGGGACAGTGAGCTATTGATTGGGCAGCGTGAATGCCAGTCAAGGTCGTGAGTTCCGGTTCTCTTAGTCCCGCCCTAAAGCGGCTTCAGTCCACTTTGCAGCTAGAAGGATGTGCGCCTGCGCACTAAAAACCGCTGTCCACTCTTCCTATTGGCTCATGTCTGCGGCTGAGGAATACGAAATCTCCAGCCAATAGGAACAGAGGTGTCGGAGCCGCAGGTTGGTGTCCCCAGCTGGGGTGATCTGGCGCAGAGTGGAGGAGGCGCTTGCGGCTCGCTCCTGCTCCTCCCCTCTCCTTGCGGCCTCCCGGAGGTCTGCCCAGCTCCTGTGGCCTCCCGTGAAATGTGGATGACGCCCAAGAGGAGCAAAATGGAAATCGACGAGTCTCGGGGGTTCCGGGCCGAGTGGACACAGCGGTACCTAGTGGTGGAGGCTCCGGAGGGCGAGGGAGCCCTGTGCCTGGTGTGTCGCCGCCTGGTCGTAGCCACCGGCGAGCCCGACGTCAGGCACCACTACGAGGCCGAGCACGACTATTACGAGCGGTATGTGGCGGAGGGCGAGCGCGCGGCTCTGGTGGAGCGTCTGCGTCAGGGCGACTTGCCCGAGGCCGCCCCGCTCACTCCGGAGGAGAGAGCTGCTCGTGCAGGTCTCGGGCTCGCCCGCCTCTTGGCCTTGAAGGGTTGCGGCTGGGGCGAGGGGGACTTTGTGCACCGGTGCATGGAGGTGATGCTGAGAGATGTGCTGCCCGATCACGTAAGCGTTCTGGATGGCATTGATTTATCTCCGGAGATCACGCGGCAGAGGGTCCTGGACATTAACCAAAATCTACGCAGTCAGCTTTTTAACCGAGCCAAGGACTTTAAAGCCTATTCCCTTGCTTTGGATGACCAGGCTTTTGTGGCCTATGAGAACTACCTCCTGGTCTTTGTCCGCGGCGTAGGCCACGATTTGGAGGTGCAAGAAGAGCTTCTGACCATAATCAACCTGACTCATCACTTCAGTGTTGGTGCCCTCATGGCGGCAATCCTTGAGGCCCTACAGACGGCAGGGCTTAGCCTGCAGCGGATGGTTGGACTGACCACGACCCACACTCTGAGGATGATTGGTGAGAACTCAGGACTGGTGTCATACATGAGAGAAAAGGCTGTAAGCCCCAACTGTTGGAATGTGATCCATTATTCAGGATTTCTTCACTTGGAACTGTTGAGCTCCTACGATGTAGATGTTAATCAAATCGTAAATGCCATATCTGAATGGATAGTTTTGATTAAGACCAGAGGCGTTAGGCGGCCGGAATTTCAGGCTTTACTAACTGAATCTGAATCAGAGCACGGTGAAAGGGTTAATGGACGCTGTCTGAACAATTGGCTTAGAAAAGGGAAGACTTTAAAACTAATATTTTCCTTAAGAAAAGAGATAAAAACATTCTTGGTTTCGATAGGGGCGACAACGGTCCATTTCACAGACAACGAATGGCTTTGTGACTTTGGCTTCTTGGTGGATATTATGGACCACCTTCGAGAACTCAGCGAACTATTGAGAGTGAGTAAAGTCTTTGCTGCTGCTGCCTTTGACCATATTTGTGCCTTTGAAGTGAAGCTGAATTTACTTCAGAGGCATATTGAGGAAAAAAATCTAACACACTTTGCCGCCTTGAGCCAAGTTGTTGATGAGCTTAAAGGGCATCTTCAAGAAGACGAAAAAATACTCGATCCTGATAGGTATCGAGTGGTGATCTGTCGCCTACAAAAAGAGTTTGAGAGACATTTCAAGGACCTCAAGTTCATTAAAAAGGACTTAGAACTTTTTGCAAATCC